>NC_070611.1:57171378-57476778 GCF_027172205.1 Podarcis raffonei
CCTGCGGTGTAGGAATCTCAGCTAAAGCATCCCTGACAGATGACCATCCAACCTCTGCTTAAAAACCTCCAAGGAAGGAGAGTCCACATCCTCTTGTTTCAGGCTGAAAGAAGCCTGAGAATCTGTTCTGACCATTTGCATGGTCACTCTGCCAAATAGCTGCGTCTCTGCAAAAGGTTGTAGGATGATTCCAGGCATTGGGGAGCTTAAGAAGCTTGCCTTGTACTGAGACAAATGCTTTGCCCATCCAGTTCAGTATTTTCTACACTGACTGGCAGCAGTACTCCGGGATTTTGGACAGTAGTCTTTCCCAGCCCTTCGTGGTGATGCTACAGGTTGATTTTGGGTCTGTCTGCAGGCAGAGCCTTTGCTTCAACTACAACCTTTCTCCATAACTGGGTGGGCAAGAGAGTTTAAGGATTTTGGAAGTAATTGTTTTGTCAAGAAACCGCAGAAAAGTACTGGTGGCTGGTGGATCACTCTGGGACTCCCATTTGCTCTCTAGGAGTCCTGTCATTAAAAGGTATGAGTTAAATTCCCTTGCAAAAGTGTGCCCAGAGCTCAGTAGAGCACCACTCAGTAGAAGTCTTAGCAACTGAGGCATGGTATCTTAAATCAATTTCAGCCTTCGTATTAGCTATTAATTTAAAGCGCAAGGTCTTCAAGTGCTGGTACGACTTTTTCTTTTGCCTTTTAAACTCCTGTAAAAGGCTGTGTACATTGATGCCTCTGTTTTATTAATAAGAACAGTAGCAACAGAACTGGCTGGCAGTGAGATTATTAGAAAACAAGTGATGTGGTGTATTTTCCTCTGCATTCCGCGCCCCCCCCCCATTTCTAACACTTGCACTCTTAAGTGTGTTTGTTTCGTTCTGTACAGCTGGATAATTGTAGCTTCCTCTTGTCTGAAGCAGCACAGGGCATCAAACTTGGTTTGAGATCCCTTTCTGAGTGAAAAGGCTGATTTCTTTTGTGAGAAGCTAATAAGGTTTTTTGGTTTTTTAAAAGTGATTTTAACATTTGAAACTTACACTCCTATTTCTTGCTCTGCTCCAACCTGTTCTGTCTAGCCCAGCTCCTGTGCAACAAAGCAAGCCTATGGCTGCCTACACCCCAAAGAATCCCGGGAACTATAGTACCTGTCACAGGGCTGCAGTTCCCAGGCAGTCTTGCAGGTAAACTGGTTCCAAGCTGTTAAGGGCTTTATATACTTGAACTTGGCCCAGTAGCAAGTCGGCAAGCAGGGCAGACCTCTGAGTAAAGGGCTTACATGCTGACAGGGTCTCAGTCCTGGCAGCGATTGTGCAGCAGCATTCTGCTGTATCTGCAGCTTCCGGTTCCTAAATACACTTAGTTGGAAACAAGTCTTCAATGGGACTTGCTTCTTGATCAAAGCATGCTTGGAATTGCTGCCAGGGGGCAGCAGCTGTGCAGATTCACTGTGGACAGCAGCGCCTGATGCAGCTCCCAGTCTTTGCCAAACCATCCCCTCCGAAAACAAAGCGCAGAGGGTAGGTATAAAATGAAGTGGGGACTTTTCCCCCAGCCCAGGTGGCTGTTTTGCCTCCTTCACAAATTGGGAGTACATGGGACCAGATGTAAACATGAGCTGAGCAAGAAATGCGAATGTTGATTTTTGCACAGTAGGCTGGTTTTTTTGCTCTCCTGTGTTCCTCTCTATCCTCCTCCCAGATAAGCAAGAGGCAGTTCAGGGTCACATCACAGCTGGGCAGAAACAGTGGAAAGGGGGAGGTAAAGCAGGGCTGCCAAAGGCTGTGACTTGGGAGGGGGTGTGGGATGGGGAGAGCTACAAGGGCCAGGCAGAGACCTGGACCACATTCAGCCCCTGGCCCTGAAATTCCACATCTCTGATACAACTGGCCATAAATTCCAGGAGGAGTCAGCCATCACATAGGGCTTAATTGCATGCAAGGAGGGGGAGTTGGGGCTCCAGAGGGAAGGTAGGATAAGAGCCCCCTTGCAAGTGATCAGGGTGGACTTTTGTCCCTTCCTAGTAGCCTGCTGAGTGGGGAAGAAGTGAAAGAGAGAATGGGGCTCCAGGAGAGGGAAAGGGGTGGCACCACCCACCACTGGCTTTGCCCCTGCTCCAACAGTTGACACGCAGCACCCTTGGCACAAAAGGGATTCTTTGCCTGTGAAGTAGTTGCTGGTGAAAGCGAGAGAGCTCCTTGGAAGGAAAGGGGGTATATAAATTAAAGAAGTAAATAAAGGCCACACCCACAGGCCGCTTTCTGGTTTAGATTCTGGTGTGAACTGCAGGCTCATTCCTGGCCAGATGAAAACTCAGCCTTGTGAATCTGGATGGAAGCTTTTCTTACAGGTGCACAGAAATTAGACCTGTCAACAACAGAAAGCCTTGCCAACTTTGTCCTTGGCATCTGTGTCACTTCCTCGGTGGCCCCCACCCTCTTGCCAGTCCTCTGTGTGACCAGGCCCAGTCCTTAGTCTAGCTTAGTCGTGAGGCACATTCCTTGCATGTTCAAGGCACGAGAGGCGATGGCTGGGCTTCCCAGTTGATGGAACTGTGAGGTCAGTGCCCCTTCAGTTGAGATGGTACATGTCAAGGAATGTGCCTCTGGCAAATAACTGTGCTTCTGTATTCTTATTTAATATTGCACTTCTGTGAAATCTGCCGCACAGTGGCAAGAAGGATGATACTCCCCAACATGTTTGGTAGGAGATACGTAGAGGCTAAGAGGTTGGATTTACTGTTTGCGACAGAAAAGGGTTGGAGGTAGTAGAGCCTGAAAAGACTTATTGTTTTATATTTATTTTATTGAGTCATTTTTGTACTGCTTCCCACTTCAGTCTTGAGGCAGTGCACAAAAATTAAAGTCTGATACGTTGCATTGTATTATTATGGCTATAAAACATGCACAGCTGAAATGGGCCAAGAATTAAAGACCCATGTAAGCACCAGCCAAGGCCAGGGGCTATAGAAGTATGGTTTGGATATACAGTCCTGATGTTCGGAGGCCCCAAAAGGTCATCAGAGATGGGCACTTGTGCAGGTCCTGAGGGAAGTATGCCTACCGGTATTTGGGGCCACCCTGTACTTTTCTAGCACAATAGCAATAATAGCACGGAAATGTAGTTTTGGGGTTTTGTTCTTAAAAAATCAGGAACGCTATTGGTGGGCATAGATTCCCATTCTGATTGGTTTTCCTTTGAGTGGTGTATGCCTGTTTTTCTCCCTTCCACATTTGAAGCCAACGAATCTACCTGAAATAACTTTTGAGACAGACTTGGTGACTTAGAATGCACCTTTTTACGGGGCAACTTCCCCCTTTTTTCCTGCATTAACCGCAGCCGCTTGGGTCACCTTGTTACATGCCTGGCTGAATTTCCTGTGGTGTCCTCTGTGTTGAACGAGGGGGCGACACAAACACACGTGCTGCTGGCGATTGAGAGAAACGGAAATGTGTCTGAGACACCTGTCCTTATGGGAAATGGTGTGGGACAGGGATCATGAATAATGGATCATCTCCCACTGGGCATTTCTGACTGCGATGCGGTGTCGGTTTGCAGAGTTGTACATGGCAGATGTGGGGGGTAGAGACCACAGCTGCCTTTTAAATGTTGCCTACCCTTGTTCCTTTTTGAAGCTTGATCACCTCCTTTCTTTTCCTTCCCAACCTCCCTCATCCCAACAGGTTAAAGAAGGGAAGAGAAGATGTTTGGCTTCCACAAACCGAAGATGTACCGGAGTTTAGAAGGTTGCTGCATTTGCAGAGCAAAGTCTTCTAGTTCTCGCTTCACTGACAGCAAGCGTTATGAAAAGGACTTCCAGAACTGCTTTGGGTAAGAGCTGGTGCCATTCCAGTACTGTGTTGGGTTTTCTGAGCCGAAGGCTGTTACAAAATTCAGTGAAGCCTGAGAACCAAAGGGGTGCCAAGTTGTGTGCCTTTCTCTCTGTTGATCTCCTTCTAGTATAACCAAGCAATTGAACTATTTTGTGTTCTTCTCACAGTCTGCATGAGGCCCGATCAGGAGATATTTGCAACGCTTGTGTGCTTCTGGTGAAAAGATGGAAAAAACTGCCAGCAGGATCAAAAAAGAACTGGAATCATGTGAGTTTTCCATCTCTCATCCTGTATCATGGTAGGAGTAGCCAGCCTGGTGCCCTCAAAATCTTGCTGGACTAGACCTTCCATGATCACTGATCACGATGGCTTGGGTTGGTGGAAGTTGTTGTCCTGAGCGTTTCCTTCTTAATAGCCATTGTGTGTACAACATGTGTAGAACAGCTGGTATTATGGTTCTGCCATTGCCTGCCTTAATGTATGTTATGACTCATAAGGCATTAATATATTAGATAAATAGGACTGGGAGGGAGAGTTGCATAAGCCACAACAGGCCCAGATACAGTTGGACTACAACTCCTCTGATCCCTAGTGAGCTTAGCCACTGGTCAGGAATTGATGGGAGTTGTAGTCCAGCAACATCTGGAGGGCATCAGATTGAAGGACACTGGTTAGCTATTCCTTCTGACTAGAGGTATGCTGCACATTAGATAAGAAGCAAGGGGCAGAAGCATCATCTCCCAGTGCACTGGAACAATTCAAAGGGCGGGTGCGGATTTCTGGGTTGCAATTTAGTCAAATTTTGCTCCATTTGCATAATGTGTACAGTTCAGAGCATCCAGCTTTACTTGACACTGAACCTGAAAGGTCTTGGGTGCTGAGTTTCAATTATTATTCTTTTATTATTTATTTTAAAGCACAGTAGAGCCTGAGCAATGTAAAGCAAACTCTTGCGTGCAAATCAGCACACAGCTGCTTTCCCCATTTAAAAAAAGGTTTTGCAGTTTTTACACCATTGCTTATTGCTACAATTCATCAGATGAGAGTCGATGAAACAAACTTTTTTCTTGCTGTCCTTTTCCAGGTGGTGGATGCAAGAGCTGGACCGAGTCTTAAGACGACATTGAAGCCAAAGAAGATGAAAACCCTTTCTGGCAGCAGGATGAAGAGCAATCAGATAAGCAAGCTGCAGAAAGAGTTGAAGAGACACAGTATGTTAATCCTATCTGCTTTTTCCATTAATGGGCTTGATTTGGTGCAGCGGGCCTTGACTCTGAATGGCTGTACTATATATCACAGGAGAGGGCCTTTGGTGTATAGAGGCAGTATTAAATTCAAAAAATCCACCATGTTGGCTACCCTGGAATACTCCCTCCTAAATCTCTCTAAGAGGCTGGCTTAAAATCTTGCTAGTTTCACAGCCTTGCTGTATTTTTTTACAGTATGTGTCTTGCTTATTCTTGGACCTGAGCAAAGGAACATTACTGGAGGACTTTGAAAGTATCGTTTCTGCAGTTCCAGTGGCTTAGTTGCAGCGTAAAATTGGAAATTCAGTCAAGCTGAAAATCCCTCCCAAACCTGGCTGAATTTGAGACCTCGGGGATAGACATATATCTATTTTAAACCATTTTTATCACAAATGAGTCAAAACACGTGACTCCCATTTGGCTGGTCACTATCTCCCACCCTGTCTGTATGTACACAATCTTATCCCAAAGGAATAATTCATATTGCAGTTGTTTTGGGGATGGAAATGGGATGACACCACCCTTAGCAATCCAGAGAAGAGCAAGATAAGACATTATTTTAAAAAATAGCAGCAACATCTTTACTTATTTAAGTTATTTATATACCACTTAATTACCAAAGTTTCTAAGCCAGCCTGGTGCACTCAAGATGTTTTGGACACCAGCTTAGCAAAGGCTCTTCTATGCGGTGTACATACAAATTAAAAGCATACAATGCACAAGCTTAAATTAATAATCAGACACATTTTAAAATCCCTGCTGAACTGGAAAAGTCTTTGTCAAACCTCTGACATTCAACAGGAAGTGGGCAGGAGCCGTCTAATCTCAGCCAAGAGGGAGTTCCACCAAATTGCCCTCAAAGCACTGAATGCAGGCCTCCTGGTGGATATGAGCCATGCATCTTCAGTCAATGGGGACCACTGGCAGGGATTCCCCCTAAGATCTCAGTGATCCAGGCAGGTCTATAAGAGACCAGGAGGTCCTGAACCCAAGTTAAGGGCATTGTAAATCAATTAAAAAACCTGAATTTGAACCGCCAACCTTTTGTGGGCAGGTGTTAAGTGCTGGCAGTAGTCTGTCCCCACCAACAGTCTAGCAGCAGCATTTTGCACCAGCCAGAGCTTCGAGGCCAGGCCCAAGGGTAGCCCTACATAGAACTCGTTGCAGTAATCAAGTCCCAAGTTACCTTTGGCCAGCTGTCCCTGTCTGAGAGTGTTGGTAGTTAGTGCACTAGCTGTAGCTGGTAAAAAGCACTCTTGGCCACCAAAGTGACAAGCATGGATCCAGGAGTTTTCTCACCCACAATAGGTAAATGGCATGTTCCGAACTTCCAAAAGTTTTATCAAATGGTTCCCTGCAAGATTTGGGGTAATAAGTACAGTGGTACCTTGGTTTACATACGCTTCAGGTTACATACGCTTCAGGCTACACACTCCGCTAACCCAGAAATAGTACCTCAGGTTAAGAACTTTGCTTCAGGATGAGAACAGAAATCGTGCTCCGGCGGCGCGGCAGCAGCAGGAGGCCCCATTAGCTAAAGTGGTGCTTCAGGTTAAGAATAGTTTCAGGTTAAGAACAGACCTCTGGACCGAATTAAGTACTTAACCTGAGGTACCACTGTACAAGAGGGATTAAATACTAACAACCCCGAAGAGAACCTAGAAGAAGTGTAAGCATAACTCAAGGGCGGAAAATGTTTTCTGGCTGCCGGGCCAGATCTTTCTCACTCCAAACCCTAATGGGGTACATTTTCAGAGATCCAGCACAGAGCTGTTTGCAAAGGGGGGGTGTTCAAACAGCTCTACGCAGCTGTTAGAACCTTGCTGCAGGAGGGGGAAGTGGTTTCCATTGAAACGGCTGTTAAAATGGAGGGGAAGATGTCAGTGAAAACCACTTTCCCCTCCCAAAGCAAGATGTGCCCTCTCTGTCTTGCTTAAACAAAGGGAGACTCGGGAGCTCAACTTTAAGCTCCCAATTGTTTTTTGGAAGCCATGTCAGTGCCTGCTGCACATCTGAGGTCACATATCATGTCATGGGCCAGGTGGATGGGTGTGGTTTGGGAAAAACAATTTGGTGAGCCAAATGGGACCCCTGGTGGCCCACATGTGGCCTGTAAGCAAAAGTTTCCCCACCCCGGACATTGAGAGTAGGTGGACACTTGGGTAGTCTCAGTAGTCCGTGGAAATGTTCTGTACGTTTTCTTCATCATATGGACCAGAAACTTTGAGATTTTGAAAGTTGAGATTCTAAAGAAATAAAAGACGTATGCAAAACTAGTTTAAATGCACTGTTTTCCCTCTTCCTTACAGACTCTGATGCCCACAGCACTACTTCAAGTGCCTCTCCAGCCCAGTCTCCCTGCTATAGCAATCAGTCTGATGACGGCTCAGACACTGAGATGACCGCTGGCTCCAGCCGCCCTCATGTCTTCTCCTTCTTAGATCCCATTTACTGGAAAAGGTAAAAACAAAAGGAAGCCTGAAGCAGAATCAGCACACTCCTTTAATTCATGGTAGAAATCTGCACTATTTCCGAAGCACAACTAGCTACACAAACATGACTCTTTATAAAACTTTTTAAAACAATGCTTACAGCAAGACCCTGCTTGAAGGCGGCTCACAGTCTTAGGTTTAGACAAAGGGGAAAGTAGACAGCGGGAGGAAAACACAGGAAGAGGCAGAGGTTAAAAATGCACATAATTGCAATAAATGTAATCTTAATTACAAGGCTCTTTTGCTTCCGTTCGGTTTAGCAATTAGGGAGCACTTGCAGACAGCTGATGACTCAACATGGTGTTTAGGGATGTAAATAAAGTAACTGGATAGCATGCAGAGCATGAAGTGGGTCACAAGGCATCTTGTTGTTCTCTTGAAAGCAAAGCCAGAGTCCTGGGGCTGTTTCTCCTCCCCCCCATTAATCCTCTCTTAGAGGGAAATGATGGATGCAGTGACAGTAGCCAGCAGTTGTATTGATCTCCAAGTATCTCTCTTGCTTTAGGATTAGCTAGTTGCTGCATATATGGTGTAGGCTTGTATTGCCCAGCAAAGATATGTATAACAATCTGTGATCGAGAAGTCTGGGAGTGCACCATTGATTTATGGCTTTTGCTGCTGCAGGGTGTGATGATAGCCATTAATTTGGGTGGCTTTGAAGGGGGATTAGACAGATTCACAGAGGGCAAGGCTATTCGTGGCTATCAGGCATGCTTGCTAGCTTGTGTAACACTGAAACTTGTTGACATCCATTGAATCTGAATTGGAAGATTCAGGACTGAGAAAAGAATGTACTTCTTCATGCAGTGCATATGGAACTCACTTCCACTGGAGGCAGTGATGGTCAGCTGTGAAACCTTTCATTGTTCAGACAAGAATTTTAGGAGTAACTTTTTTCTGATTTTCTGGTTAAACTGCTTTGAGCCTTTGTAATCTCATTGAACACCACTTAGATTTAATGCTGCTTTACCTTGCTGTGATGGTTTCATTCTAATCTGTTAGCTGATTTTGATTATTATTACTTATATTTTTATATGCCACATCAAGTCCATCTTTTGTCAAAATTGAGACATGTATGAAATGAAATCCAAATTTATCTTCTTTTCTCTTGAAGGCAAAAAATTTGCTGTGGAATTATTTACACAGGCCGCTTTGGAGAAGTTGTTATAGATGCTCACCTCTTCAAACCCTGCTGTAGCAATAAGAAGTCCACAACTGAGAAGCCAGAGCCACAAGGTCCCCAGTCTCCAACCATCTCCAACCAGGAAGAGTGGTGACTTCCACAGCAGTTGGTGTAAAAAAGAACCTCTTTTTCTCTCTGGAAAGGCTTGAAAGTGACTTTCTCTTCACTTTAGAAGCCTGCTATGCTGCCAAAAGACCCCCCCCCCCGTGACCTTCAACGGTTTGAGGATTCCATTTTTTTACTGCCTCAGTTCCACTAATTCAGAAACCTGTTCATATCTCTCCCCCCACCCCCAAATGACTGTAAATAATATTTAAAAGGCTCTAAAATCCATAATTGAGCTGAATGCTGCTGCAAGTCATCTTGGTTCAGCCTCTTTCCCCACACATCTCTTCTTCAGATGAAAGGCCATAAAAGAGAATTAAAATATGTAGTGTGTTTTTCTGAAAGAGAAGTAGTGCTCACATTTTGGCATGCTAAAACTTTTAGCCAGTAACCTTTTCTCCCTGTGAGGAAAATACTTATTACTCTTAGGCATGGACCTGGGTTTGCTGAAGTTTGTACAAGACTTCCCTGCTCTGTATATGTTGTAAAGGTGGGGAGCTCTTAATTTTTACTACTGATGCTTCAACAGGGATAAAAAGTTTTGCCTGTCCTGAACCCCAAGGCCAAGGGCTCATCTTTCTGGCCTAGTAAAAGTCTGTATGTGAAGGGACTGAGCATGCAATCAGTCTTTGGCAAACAATAAAGTTTTGAGACTGGCCCATTCATTACCTTGGTACTGGAACAAGTTAACTTTTTTCTCTCCCCTGCCTGTTCCAGTGTGCAGTCCATGTATGATTTATGCATAAATATTACAGACAACGTTCAGGGAGATGAGGGGCTCCTTCATGGTATTGAAGGGACACCCTTTACAAATGTTGGCCAGTTGTGTAGGGCTGTGATGATAACACAGTATATATACTAAGTCCTTCTTTTCAGTACCTTGGTATGGGACCAATTAAGTGTATATTATAATTTGTGATTGCTATCTTTACCTGTCTAGTTCCACACCTTGATAAGGACTGAGTAAAAATCTGTCAAAAACTAGTAAATTGCAACTGGGAACAGCAGTCAGTTTGTGCCTGGCAAGGTAAGAGGAGGTTTTATAATCCCAATCCAACAGCAGAATGCAAACAATGCAGTAATCACTCTTCATTTTATACAAATTTTATTATTAATAATAATAATAATTTTGAAGGCCAGTCACAAAAGCAAGCCCATTCTAGCACAAGCTCAGGTTTAAGATTCCTCTTCTGTATTTCTGCACTGTTTGATTAGCTTGGTTACACACCCAAGGAAGGAAAATTCCAATAATAACAAACCCACCCACATCCTTATTATAAAGTATTATCTAAAGAGAGAGAGTTCTAGGTATGCACGGCATTTGTTGGCAAATAAGAGAAAGCGTTTTTATTTCAGATATATATCCTGTAAATGTGTGCGTAAATTACTGTGACTTCTCTTTTTTAAAACAACCACAACCACCTAGTATTGTCTAGTTAGAGCTATTTCCCAAGTTCACGACACTAAATGTGTATAATAGCCTTCATGTACGAAGAGCCGTCACAGGCTGTAGTCAGTGTCAGTCCTTGTCTATGATCTTCTGGTCCCGGCTGCAAGTCCTTCCTGTTACCCCTCCTTCCCTCCTAATCTCCCAGAAGTGCCTTCAGTCCTTGTTCCTTCTTCTCTTGTCCCCAGCCTTCAACACAAAACTGCACAGTTAATTCCCCCCACTGCCTGCTTGTCCCGTTTTGGATTTGCTTCTTCCTAAATTCTGCCCTAGCACCTATGGGCAAGCGGGCGTCTGCTAAGACTCCCATGTTTCCCCCCATACTTTCTCAGTCTGTACTGTGAGAGGGGAAAAGGGGGTTTCTTAAGCATTGTCACTGTAGTATATTAGCCGTAGGACAAGGCACTTGGCTGAATTCAGTTTTTCCCTGAAATCTCAGCCAGCATAAGAATTAGAATATTGTTTGCTTTGTTTGAAGATGAGATTCCCAAGATTCTGATAAAATACGCCAATTGACCAAGGAAAGAGTTCTATCAGCTTTGGCAAATAATGGCTTCCGCTGTAAGTATGCTGCTGTATTTAGCTCATACGGATTTCTCCTTTTATTTGAATAGCATGAGAATTTTGACTTGTTTTGTGCAGTGCACTACTACAAACATAACTTTGTCCTTTTATACTTTTTATTAAACAAAAAAATCCTAAGCTGATGCATTAGGAAAACAAAATCTGAGCTATTCTCTTCCTACCTTGTTTTTAGGGTTCCCTTAATTGTGTCCCCCGCATTTGTAAATAGGAGAAATATTCTAAAGGGAGGATAAGATAGGTCTTTATTTGTAACTGACTAGCTACTTGGCAGTTTTGCTGGGTTGGTAATCTCTGAAGGATTCATATAGGAGTCCCAGATATTTTTCCCCTCATCAATTTACATGTTTAAGGTTTTATTTTTTTGTTCGTTTCTGGGTTGTTGTTTTTAGTAAGCGTCAATTGTTCTGTGCATTTACAGCTACAGTATGAAACAATGTACTATGATATGGATCATCTCGTCTACTTCTGTATTTATTTATTTATTACTACAACAGCAGACTGCTTTTCCCTCAGCCTCCTTCCTCCTCCTTCCTATGTAGTAATGCAATATGAATTGTATGTAGTTATGCACTTTGTATTAATGTAGTAGAAATCTATGGAACCTGTTTTTATACTTTTTATATTGTTCATACACTTGTAATCCAAACTTTTTTTTTACACTAGGGTAATTAATAAAAAAATAGACTTTATTTAGAAAAATAAGCATTTTTCTTCCTGACTTAAAAAACACACACTTTGATTTATTGATTTCACCATTAAAGTGGGTAGGAATTGCAGGAGAATAGGGGCTGTATAGATTCAGGGGCAGATCAAATACTAATGCTGCTTTAAGAAGTTGTTCATTTTCAAGGATGGATGGAATAAGGAAGAACATTCCGATTCTTCATTGGTAGCCATGGGAAGTTAAGAGAGAACTTACTATGTAACATCATAAACCTTTATGGGTGAATATTCCTGGTATGAAAAAGATTTATAAATCTCAGAATGTTTTCCACACACAGTCCAACCAAACGTCTTTTTTTTAAAAAAAAAATGCAGTGTCCCTCCTGTTCACTGTCACACTTGACAGCTACTTTTACATTTTTAAAGAGTTTGTTTTGTGATTCAGCTAATCGAATCAAGTAGCTAGTTTGATGGCTGCATGACACCATGATGTCAATCAGATTTGGATGTGTGATGATGTTATGGGCTGAACAAGGAGAATCCCCCCCCCCTTTTTTTGCAGGGATCTTTCTCACATATTTCTGCAGAAATGAGGATGAGGTATTTCACAGAGAAACACTTCCTTCAATTTTTATCTCCACAGTAAAATAGCCCAATACAGTCATACCTTGGAAGTTGAACGGAATCCATTCCAGAAGTCTGTTCAACTTCCAAAACATTCAGAAAGCAAAGCACGGCTTCTGATTGGCTGCAGGAAGCTCTTGCAGCCAATCGGAAGCCCTGTCAGATGTTCGGCTTCCAAAAATAGTTCGCAAAACTCACTTCTGGGTTTGCGGCGTTCAGGAGCCAAAACATTCGAGAACTAAGCTGTTAAAAAACCAAGATACGACTGTGTTCATTTTGCACCCTGACCATGGCTTTACCAGCATAGTGTAAGACAGAGTTACTCTGGCATTAATTGGTTGCTAGAAGTTGCACTGAGAATTCTCTGTGCCACAGCTTGAGTTATTGTGGAATTAATTTCACATGTATGAATATATTTGCTGCTAGCCAATTAGCATCTTTGATGTGTTTTCTTTGTGACCATAGTGAGCAAGTAACTCCCTAAGCAGAATAATAATGATTTCTATAATTTCCAATTATGATTTGTGTGGGAATTAAACAAGTTCAAAGTGTCACAGGAAAAAATTGTTGATCCCAATACTTAGCTGCTGGCAAGAATTTCTGCAAAGCCTATGAGACTTGAAATCCCCTCATGTCTCAGTATTGTTGCTGCTTCTTAGAAGTGCTTTCAATAGTATTTTGTACTTAATGTACATCTAAAACAGTTCAGAGCAGATCTTGTCATTGGTTCATGTGGGATGTTGTTTAATGTACCCAGAAGTGTTTCTCGAGTCTAAATAGAGGTGAAATTTTTATGTGATATAAATCAAGTTCTGCATCCAAAAACCAGATGGCTATATTGATATATTGACTTCGGCACAGCAGTTGTTCTAAGCAACAACCAGTATGCCTCCCATTGGGGATCTCAGTCATGACCTCTATTGGTGACCTTCAGGAAAGTTACACTATCTCCCCTCCATCTGGGGAGGGGTTAATGCAGATCTACTTTACAAGGTTGGTGCAAAGATGAACAGGGTAATGTATGTGAAATGTTCTTGAGTACTGTAATTAGGGAAAGCATTGAGCATTAATTATTATTACTCCCCTGACCCCACATTATATTTTGACAATATTACTGTGCACATTTATGCACTCTTATCTAAGAGTATGCCACATCAAACATAGTGGGCTTACATTTCTCTTTAAAATGTTTGTATTGATTTTTGCATGTAAGAAAAGGAAAACAAGACAAAACAAGTTCAACAATACAAACAAAAACAGAAACACCGCAACAAATGAAAGGTGCTGAAGTTCAAGAACAAAATGCATGTCACAGCTTAATTGAGCTTTCATCACCCAAGAAAAATCATATAATATATATGATGAAACAGTACACCATTGGTGGGTTAATGGTGGTGGTATTTACGAATTCAATACAGATAAAGAAGCAGATTTGATATAAGAAATAAAACACTCACAAGACTGCCTGAAACTTGTCCATCTTTGCAGATCTACTGATAATTGTGATCTTCCAAGTAATGGGGCTTACTTTTGAGTAGACTTGGACTTAATAGTGCAAACTGTACAAGTGTGATCTCTTAGTACAGTGGTACCTTGGTAGTCGAACGGCTTGGCTCCCGAACAAATCAGCTCCCGAACGCTGCAAACCCGGAAGTGAGTGTTCTGATTTACGAACGTTTTTTGGAAGCCAAATGTCTGACGTTGCTTCCACAGCTTCTGATTGAGTGCAGGAAGCTCCTGCAGCCAATCAGAAGCCACGCCTTGGCTTTTGAACGGTTTCAGGAGTCGAATGGACTCCCAGAACGGATTAAGTTTGAGAACTAATGTACCACTGTATCTGCACATGATTGCTGTGAGCCACAAGATGGAGTTGTTTGCTTAAGAAATCCTCAAGGTCTCAAGTGTGTCTGGGGTTCTTGTGTGAGTTTGAATATTAACAGGACAGAGGATCGAGTCTCTGTGAGCAGATGCACCCAAATATGTATGTGCTTACTCTCAGCTAGCCAAGCTGTATTTATTTAGGCTTTAACGGGTTCCCAAATAATATAATCCATTTTAAGGCCCATCTTTGACCCCAACTAATTTTGGGGCCTAGGGCAGTTCACGGGCCTCCATGGACGCTGACCCTAGGCCTAGATATTATTTTTAAAGACTTGTTCAGAATAAAATGCTATGGCTTCATTGAGGTTCATGGAATGGATTGAGGCAGATCTAAACTTCTCCTTATATAACATTAAACAGACATCAGAAAAATTAAGGGCTGAAAATACTCTAATAAAAAGTTGCATGCTGCTATATTAAGCGCAAATTGTTTACGGGTAGGGAATGTAATGACCCGTGAGTGCACGTTTATCCTTTCTATGATCCATTTGCTCTTAAGGTTCTAGGAAAAAAGCTCCTTCTCCCCCTGACTGAATAGTCAAGTGTCCTGGATTCTGCTTTCAGTAGATGCTTCTTCATTTGAGCCAAGAGGAAATAAAACATGCCTATGTCTCTCCATCTTTGCTTGTTCCTACACAGCACACAGAAAAAGCTTGACACACTGAATAATCATGTGAAACCTCAGAGATCACAAGTGAATGACACACATACTGAACCAAGAAAATGCTGGAGGCTTTTTGAAATATAAAAAGTGGATTCTAGTTACCTAACAGTTATATTGAACTTGCAGAAAGGCAGTTGCATAGACGAAATAAGCTGAATTTCAGAGTCCTCAAAAAACCCTCCCAAATGCTAGCTTCAGGTAGAGGAAAGTTTACGACGTGTCCATTAGGACGTGGGTGGCGCTGTGGTCTAAATTGGTGGTTCGAATCCCTGTGACATGGTGAGCTCCTGTTGCTCAGTCCCAGCTCCTGCCAACCTAGCAATTCGAAAGCATGTCAAAGCCCAAGTAGATAAATAGGTACCACTCCGGTGGGAAGGTAAACGGCGTTTCCGTGCACTGCTCTGGTTTGCCAGAAGCGGCTTAGTCATGCTGGCCACATGACCTGGAAAAACTGCGGACAAACGTCGGCTCCCTCAGCCAGTAAAGCGGGATGAGCGCTGCAACCCCAGAGTCATCCACGAATGGACTTAACTGTCAGGGGTCCTTTACCTTTTATTAGGGCTTGATTCTGCTCTTAGAGACCCAAGTGCAACAGCTCTTTGGTAATTTGGATCAGTTTTGAAATAGTTACAGAAATCTCATTGTGCTGTGCAGTTGCTAACTCCCTCCCTGTTCCCCAGGTAGGACTGCTTGCATGCTTATTTATAACAGTCATAACCTGCCTTTTGACAAATGACCTCAATAAGGGTTATAAAAGAAAATCCATTTAAAAAGTATAATAAACACATTGAACTCTACAATAGATGAAACAATAAATGAGCAATAACAGCAGCTTAACTCAGTAAAAGACCACAAGAATTGGGCAGATTTCTCTGCCACCTATAAAGTAGCAATGAAGGTACGAGGCAAACATGCCAGCAGATGAAATTAATAGCACTGGAGCACCACCCACAGGAAAGGTCCTACTTTTGATAGCCCTCAAACTTCCACAATTGCAACTGGATGAGTAAGAAATCAATCCTTTAGTATAGCAGCATCTACACTTGGCAACTCCCCGTTGACATCTGGCAGGTGCCTTCACTGTACTCTTCGGCACCTGCTTAAAATATTTTTGTTCAGGCAAGCCTATCCAGATATGTAGATGCTGATAGGACCTAATCCTTTTTACTGTTCATTTTCATTATTTTTAACAGTTTTAAAGTGTTTTTATTACCATATTGGCCTGAATATAAACTGCACTCCCCCCCCCCAATTCCAACCATGAAAAGTTAAAGTGCGGCTTAAATTCGCAACCTTACAAAAATTGGCTTACTCTCCCCCAGATGGTTTGTTGGGAGGCTGTTGACCGGTGTTGGAGGGTCAGGGGGTGCTAAGTGCCAGCAATGGCTGCACCCCCCTGTTCATTGCAGAAGCATTGGGGAGGCTGGCACGTGGCACACTTGGGGGTCCAGCACCAGCGCCTGCTTGTGGAGCAGGGCGCCGAGCACCATCCTGCCCCCTATCCCCTATTGAGGGTGGTAGTGCTGGGAGGCGGGCATGCCGCATGCTCGGAAAAAAGTGTCGGGCTGGGGAGCGGGGTGCTAAGCGCTGCCAACGCCCCCCAACCCACTGGTTGGTTTGAGCATCAGTGCAGGCCAACCACTGTGACTTTTCTTTTTCTTTCCAATTTTAAGGGAGCGGGTTATATTCAGGTATTGTCTTTTTTTCTTTCCCCCCCTTAAAGATGCGGCTTATTTGTGGGTGTGGCTTATATTTGGGCCAATACAGTATTTAGGGGAGAAGGTTTGGGAACCACTAGTATACAATATTCATTAAAAACTGCAATAAAAAACTTAAAAATGATAGCCATGAAATTCTCAAAATATAGATAAGATCAAGCTTTAAAAGCAAATACTGTATACAAACGGGTATTTGGGTAGGTATTTCTAAGTAAGCACCCAAAGCTGTGCAATGAGGGCACCTGCGTAACATCAATAGGCAGGGAGTTCCATGGTACAGGTGCTACCACACTTAAAGGTTGATATCTTATAGGTGTGGAACAAACATTAGGTGTCACATCTAAGTAAAGGTAAAGGGATCCCTGACCATTAGGTCCAGTTGTGGCCAACTCTGGGGTTGTGGTGCTCATCTCGCTTTATTGGCCAAGGGAGCCGGCGTACAGCTTCCGGGCCATGTGGCCAGCATGACTAAGCCGCTTCTGGCGAACCAGAGCAGCGCACGGAAACGCTGTTTACCTTCCCGCTGGAGCAGTACCTATTTATCTACTTGCACTTTGACATGCTTTTGAACTGCTAGGTGGGCAGGAGCTGGGACTGAGCAAACGGGAGCTCATCCCGTCACAGGGATTTGAACCACCGACCTTCTGATTGGCAAGTCCTAGGCTCTGTGGTTTAACCCACAGCGCCACCCGCGTCCCTCACATCTAAATGTATGGTAATTAATCCTGCACAAAGCAAATGGTAAATCATTGTTTAGTAAGAGCAGTAGTGTGGGGCAGGGGAGGGGAGGGGTAATAACTCTCTCTGTTCTTTTATAGTGAGTTGAACCAGGGCTGCTGAAGTGCTCCAACTATATCTCAGAGGATCTATCCATTGATGGGTGGCCACCCTACTAGAGCAATATTAAGTGGAATCATTTTTGATACCACAGTACTGAGCTAATTCTCTTATTGGTGCAAACAGAAATGGCATCTAAAAGATCTTCCCATGTAATGAGATGCCAACTGAGAACCAAGGGCTTGGCCTCATGCGCCCAGTTAGAGATGCTGGCATGGACATGATTGGCAGCAGGAACTTTTGTAAGGCAAAGGCAAAGATTAGCAAGGGGACACTCATGGTTGCATTTTCTAATTCCTCTTGGAAAGCTCTGCAATGATGTAAGAGCTCTTCTTTGTGCTCCTGACAATACGGGCCTCTGTCACTTTTGTTCCAAGTAAGTGGCTGCTGGACAGTTTTGCGAACACAGCAGCATTCCATTTTGGCAGGCCTCCATTATAGAGCAAAATAGGAAATGGTCACAAAAGCACCTACAAACATTGTGCATGCAGGACAACTTTCTTACTATGTTGGCACATCCACGTCATACCCTCATTCCTGCTGCCAACTCTGCCCTCTGATATTTCATTCATAAAGCAACATGTAGTATTTATTTCTATTTGTATTGGGACTGTAGAACTTAAAACTGGAAATACAATTCTTTGATAAAACCAAGGAGTGTTAAACGTAAGCCCAGGAAGGGCTGAACTGAATTTAATTTCTGAGTTTATTCTTTGCAAAGAAATGCTCAAAGGTGACGTTTGACTTTGTGCTGAAATTGAAAAGGTAAAGGTAAAGGTACCCCTGCCCGTACGGGCCAGTCTTGACAGACTCTAGGGTTGTGCGCCCATCTCACTCAAGAGGCCAGGGGCCAGCGCTGTCCGGAGACACTTCCGGGTCACGTGGCCAGCGTGACAAGCTGCATCTGGCGAGCCAGAGCCGCACACGGAAACGCCGTTTTACCTTCCCGCTAGTAAGCGGTCCCTATTTATCTACTTGCACCCGGGGGTGCTTTCGAACTGCTAGGTTGGCAGGCGCTGGGACCAAACAACAGGAGCGCACCCCGCCGCGGGGATTTGAACCGCCGACCTTTCGATCGGCAAGCCCTAGGTGCTGAGGCTTTTACCCACAGCGCCACCCGCGTCCCGCTGAAATTGAAAGGAATCCAGTAAAGAGCTTTCCCAATGATCTAAGGCAGGGGTGGCCAACGTCCGAGAGACTGCGATATACTCACAGAGTTTAAAACTCCCTTCTGGGGGGTTCAGTTCAAAGAAGATGTTGAGCTTTTATTAGGAAGGAAAGCCGTGTTTTGTGGTTTAGGTCATTTTAGGGGTGCAGGACAAACATGTTGAGTTTTTTTTTAGGGGAGCCAAAGTTTTTTAGCTTATTTGGAGGGAGCCAGTGATCTACCACAGATATCCAGTGATCTACCGGTAGACGATCCACCTGTTGGACATGCCTGATCTAAGGGATAACTGAGGCTAGCTAGCAATAAGAGCACAGTTATTGTGTACATAAATAAAATATTAGAGATCTGTGATACAAATACTCTGGAAGCTAAATAACTTGTAGTTTTAGCAGATCCCTGAAATGTAAAGTAGGTAATATCTCTGAAATTTCATGCAGGTCCTTTCATTCCTTTAAAACAGTGGTGGCCAAACTTGGCCCTCCAGATGTTTTTGAGACTACAACTCCCATCATCCCTAGCTAACAGAACCAGTGGTCAGGGATGATGGGAACTGTAGTTCCAAAACACCTGGAGGGCCAAGTTTGGCCACCACTACTCTAAAACAAATATGAATGACACGGTTCATTAAGATCATTGAAATGTGATGCGGAACATGACTCCTCAAAGAAGAATCTTTCAGAGAATCTTCAGCCACCAAATTCAGTTCAAAGCCTTAGTTTAACAATAGATGTCATAAGCCTCAAACTCTGTATTACCAAGTCCATAAAGCTGATTGCCCATTCCAAAAAGCTGTATTGGTCACATTACAGTTTCCTAACATTTACCCCAGGAGTATATCAGTGTAGAATACAGTGGTACCTCGGGTTACATACTCTTCAGGTTACAGACTCCGCTAACCCAGAAATAGTGCTTCAGGTTAAGAACTTTGCTTCAGGATAAGAACAGAAATCGTGCTCCGGCGGCGCAGCAGCAGCAGAAGGCCCCATTAGCTAAAGTGGTGCTTCAGGTTAAGAACAGTTTCAGGTTAAGTACGGACCTCCGGAACGAATTAAGTACTTAACCTGAGGTACCACTGTACATTAGAATTCTCCTTCTCAGGTTGTGTAATAGATAAATCTTTTAAAATTTATTTGAACCCTAGAGAACAAAAATATATGGCTTTATTAAGGCTTCAGCTTGGGAGGGTGGTAAAAACCTGCACTTTTGCTTAAGTCTGATTTACACATGTAGCTGAATGAAGCTATAGAAGTGGTGTACCATGTCAGGCAGCGGGCAAATCTGATGATCCTATATTGGGGGTCACTAGGCTTTTGGGACCCAGTGCACACATTTTTATTTTTTAGGGAATGCCATGGGAGGCACAGCATAACAAAAAATTAGAGACAGCACAGTCATGGTTAAGCTTTTCCCATACTATGCTCCTATACTTAAAAAAGTCTTAACCTGTTGAATTTCTGCCAGCCATACAGCTGTTAAAGGTACAAGAACCCTGATTTTCACCAAAGCCAGTCCTAATCCAAAAGCTAATCTGCATCAGTATACATGCATACAATTGTACTGTAAGTTAACTATACAGTAAATTCTTACTGAGTGTCTGGTCTTTAGCTCCTACACAGCAATAAACATGGCTAAGCCTCTGGAAAGTTTTCACATTTGTCTTATGGGAGTTGGGGGCAATTCCTTAACATCCACTCATGTTTATTGAGCAGTAGTATTTGCAGAACAAAACTTCCAGGAACTACCTGATATCCAATGAACCCACCACAGGAAAGATGCATTTTGGTTGCTAAGGAAAGATGAAAAGCCAAACCACAGAGATTCCAAGGATTACTATAAAATAAGGTAGAAAAAGGAAAAGTCCTCTAAAGTGGAAAGGACTAGAGCCACGCCCAGGGATTCCTATTGCCTGGTGTTCTAACAACTCATGTATCAATTTCAGCTGGCTTTGCTCATTGGCTAAAAACCGTGACAGGTGAGAGCAGTCAGCCTAGCTCGTTTCACAGAAATCACTCAGCAGAGTACCAGTACGTTTTGCTTCATAACTTGCTTTCTAGGAGAGATATAGCTTTACTTATTTCTAATGAAACCTTAGAATTTGAGGCCCCTCAAGTGTTTCATGAGTGTCATAGCACCCATGGGCATTAAGTTGGCATCCCCCATCCTTTTTATTATTATTACATTTGTATCCCAGTTTTTCTCCAAAGAGCTAAAGGTGGCATACACACTTCATCACCTCTCCATTTTATCCTCACAACACTCTGAGGTAGGTTGGCTGAGAAAGAGAGAGACTAGCTCAAAGTCACCAGTGAGCTTTGCTGATGGGAGACATCATTTAGCAACATCTTGAGAGCACCAGGTTGGCAAAGACTACTTTAGATAGAAATGTTTTACCTGCCTCAGCAGAGGGTTGGACTAGATGACCTTTGAGGTACTTTACGATTCTGTGATTCTACTTCAAAATATTATAAGCCAGCCCAGTTGCACTGAAGTGCTGTTCTGCTCTTAAGCTGAATGGGACCCTGGGCATCTGCCCACAAAGCCCTGCCCTAATGGCACCACTGTGTGCTTCTGCAGTTGCAACAATGGATCCATCACTCTTTTCCAAGGGTAGTCCATTTGTTGGAACAGGGTTACCTGTTTGTTAGTGTGGCTCTTCATATTTAAATGACACTGACTTCTTACATTATTTTAGACCTGAATATTCAACATAATGGTGATAACTATTCAGAGGTCAAACTGTTCCTAAAAGCTGCCAGTATTAAAAGTGACCGTCCATACAAATTAGCAATTTGTCTACTGCTTATTAAGGATGGTATGCATGCAAGTCAGCAGAGGGTTCTCTATAATACAAAGCTTTGAAAACAACAGTTATAACTTTATTCATGTATGATACAGAAAATAAATGTACAATCATTTTAATCTGATCAATGTCATTGGTATTGCATTCAAGCTTGCCGCTCTTATCCAAAACAATAAAATGTTTGCTGTTCGTAAAAAGACTTAGGGCACATTCACACAATGCATTTAAAGCATTATGATACCACTTTAACAAAACAAAACAAAAGAACCATCCATGGCTTCTCCCTAAGAATTATGGGAGCTGTCAATAAACTACGTGCATTGCCAAGGCTAATACCAAAAAAAGCATTAGCAGCATTATATCTTACCTACAATAACATCAATGAAATAAAACGGGGGGGGGGGAAAGGAGGGGGAAGTTCCTACTGAATGCGTTGGAAAAGCCTCAGCCTTTAAAACTGTCAACTGTTTTTAAAAAGAAGTGCAGCATGTTCTAATTCAACTTATTCTGCGTGTCTACTCAGAAGCAAGTTCTGTAACCCAACTGGGACTTAGTCCCAGAAATGTGCTACATAGACTAATTGAACTGTAGAGTTGGAAGGCAGAAATCTCAACTAAAACATACATGACAACTGGCCACCCAACCTCAACATCTGTTGTTTTGTGCTGCTACTACTGTTGTTTGTGTTATGCTTTGTTTTAAAAATGCTATCTTACCTGCAGCCCAACATCTACCTACCTACCTAAGAGCATCTCAGCAGAACTTCCCTCTGAGTAGACAAACATCCTGAGTTTGCATAACAGCTCCATTTTCCAAATTGCAGACTGGTGTTTTTTCCTCTCCTTTAGGCAGCACCTCCCCAGCAGGTGTGTATCTCTGTTTAGCATTCAGACAATGTGAAACTTCAAAGCTTGCTCACTACTTTGTGGCATTCCTTAATTAAAGCACCAGTTTTGCCGGCTCCTTTCATCTTTATCTGTGCATTTATGTCTCTTTCGCTGCATATATACCTATAGTGTGTGGATGCGTGTGCTATATAATGCACGCATTGCAAATATGTCTGATCGACTGGGGCGGGGTGGAACCAACCAACCCAGACACCAAATCACTTTGATCTGGTTTGGTGTTGGTTTTTAAAAAAGAAACCGTAATAAGCATATGTTTTCAGTGGTTTTAATGCATTTTAAAGTGTTCTGGAGTTTTGCTTGATGCTTTAAAACACCGTATGGGAGGGACTGTATGTGTATCTGAACGTGTAGATCATCCTGGTCAGGACTGGAACCTTTGACCGAGACATACAAACACATCACCTTCCTTGAGGACGCCCGGACACCTCACAACCTTCTTTTCTCCTCACCAGTTAACGGTCCGGCATGTCACGCGGGGGCGGGGCCGAACGCGCGAGCGGCAGTAGGCCACGCGGTTGCCGCGGCGGCTGATTGGGCGGCTTGTGGCCGGCTGGCGATTGGGAAGCCGGCGTGTGACTTTTCCGCGGAGGCTCCGCCCCCTTATCTCCCCGCTGCCGGGGCGGGTTTATAAGCCGGGAGGCCAGCCGGCCGGCGGGTGGGCTTGAGCGAGTTTAGGCTGCTGAGGTGAGTTGGCGAAGGGCGGGGTCCGGCGGGCGGGAGGCGGCGGTTGCTCGTGCAGCACGGGAACAGATGCCGCCCCCGCCTCCTCCGCGTGGGTGAGGCGGCGATGTGAGGGAGGGAAGGAAGGCAGTACATGGGACGGCATATCCCGGGGGCTGGTGGCGTTTGTGGTCGGGAACGCTGCGGGGAAAGGAACGACCGACAACCTTCGCCGTTATCCCGCCTCCGTGAGCGGAGAAGATAACTCGACGTCGCTTATTACCCCCCCTCCTTTTATCCATAGTTGGATGTAGCCCATAATTACAGCCTCCTCTTTTCCCACCCTCCCTTCCCGACAGCGGACAGAATTCCCCGGTGTCTTTCCTCTCGTGGAACAAAACCCCGCACAAAACCCCTCCAGTGGTGCAGGTTGTGTGGCCGCCCTGCTTGCTCCCTTTTCCTGCCAGGCAAGCTGCGCCTTGTTCTCTGGACGCCCTTTCAGGGGAGGGAGCTTTGAGGCCTCGGTCCTGCGCGCACTTGCCTGCCTGGGAATAAGCGCACGTGTGAATGTGGTATTAGCTGCCCTCGTGTGCGGGCGGGCGGGGGGCGGCGGTGCTGCGCTGTGAGGCTGCAACATCGTGCGCCTTTCACTGGGAGGAGGAGCACCGCTGAAAGTAGCGAGACGGGCTTGGAACAGAACGGCGACGTGCCGCCAAATTGTTTCATTCGCTGCTCTGTGTGATGCCCTCGAATCTTCTGACGAAGGACGACTTAAGCAGAGTGCCTCGACATGGCTGGGATTTTTTTTTACCTTGGACGCTCAGCTGCCCTTGCATTTTCAGTAAGGAATGAGGAAATGTCTTGCTCACCTGCTTCCCAACTGCTAATTTGTTGGTAATGGGTAACCTAGCATCTTTCTCAAATTGTGTTTTATGCTGGTGTGAACTCTACATACATACACACACTGCAACTGACCCACAGGGCTTCCTCTCTGGAAGTAATTTTTTTTCTGCCTGTACATAGGTGAATTAACCAATTAGAAATACATAATGAAAGTCTTGTGTTCTTCCTGAAAATATGTTTAGGCACTCCTCTGCTAGCTTCGGTCTCCAGCATGAGGAATTGCTGATGCCTTATTTGTGACCCTGTTTCTAGTGCAGGTGGGGAGGGCTAAAGCCTCCAGTAGGTTGGTTGGTGTGTTTGTTTGCCTGTATAGGAAAGTGGCATATAGAATTGATGTGCTAGTTGGTACATGCATGCAAAGAGTTTAGGATAGTGATTAGTATTAGCTGGCATCTTACTGGAATGGGGAATAAGGGAAAGAAAGGAGAGACTCCCCTTCTTCAGGAATCTTATTGACCCAAATGCTGGTAGGTCTGCAGCTGTTTAAATCAGTCCCCGCCCCCATCTAGAATAGATTATGGATGAGGATGTTAAAGTGCTGGCAATTGTAAGGTTATCTGAACAGAGAATTAGTGGTTTCTGGATGCCTCTCCTGCTCCGTAATGGTACATGTTCCACAAAAGGCACATTCGATGCTCACTGTGTAGATGACAAACCTAATAGTAACTGGATGCTGAAGTTGCAGCTGTGAGGGAAAAACTAAACAGTACCAGTTTCTTTGCAGCCCTAGCTGTTTCAATGGTGCAGCTTTCACAGTCCCCTCTTTGCCACACTTCGCCTTCATGCCACTCTGAGGAAGCAGAGGAGAAGAGCATGAAACCCGCCAAGCAGCAGGTGACTCAGGGCCCACATGGGGACAATCAGCCTCCCTTGAGCCCCCTGCAGGCAGCTTTGAGTTCTGCTGCAACGGCTTCCCAGGCGTATGAGACTTACATTGATAATGGACTTATCTGCATGAAACACAAGATCAGGAACATTGAGAAAAAGAAGGTATGTACCTCTCCTAGATTAGAGAAATGGTACCAAAGGAAACTGCCCAAACTACTGTGTTTGTTCATTCACTCTTTCTTGCCGTTGTCTATTGGATTGAAAACTCTTTGAGGTGAAAGGCCTGTATTTATTGCTTATGAAAGTGTGAAATGCTGTGTAACTATAAACTGATTTCACTTAAGATACTTGCCAGCCTTCAAAATTAGATTAATAAAACATAATGGCTAGAGTTTATGACTAGAGAGAAATAAGAACTTTATGCTTTGGCCTGTAATTTGCATGAGCCGTCAGTATTGAGTTGGTTCAGGTGTCATGAAAAACTATTGTTACTGTGATGAGAACAAGCTTTAGGTTCATGTGTTCCCTGTGTGGCTACAATGGCAAAATCCCACATCTTTTACTTCCATTTTTCAATTACAATTTTGCCAGTATGGTATTCTGGCTTCCAAACTGGCCCACTAAGTCCTAAAGGGTGGATGCTGCTGTGTGTGTAGTGTAGAGTGCATGCCAATATTCAACTGTCTACTGAATTTTGATGCAGTCTGTCAGTGCTGTCAGTATATAAAGATAGTTACAAGTAGGTAGCCGTGTTTGTCTGCCGTAGTCGAAACAAAATAAAAAAAAAATCCTTCCAGTAGCACCTTGGAGACCAACTAAGTTTCTTATTGGTATGAGCTTTCATGTGCATGCACACTTCTTCAGAGTGTGCATGCACACGAAAGCTCATACCAATAACAAACTTAGCTGGTCTCTAAGGTGCTACTGGAAGTATATAAAGAAACCTACATGACTAGAAGTAGTTTCATGCTTAATTAGCCAGTCTTAATTCAGCACGAAGGTGGCTTTGCCATCCAGCTGCAGTAGTTACCAGAGTTTGAATGTCATAGAAAGGCTGTTATGAACCTAACATTCACCTTATGCAACTGTAACTAGATATATTGCCAGTGATAATATCTTAACAGTGGTTCCAGTATTATGAAATTCTTGTATTGCCATCATCTTTATAGAACTTAACGCTGAGCTGCAGCAAGCTTTGCCATTCATATGAATATATTGTGTACCTCTTGCTTAAACTAACTGCCAAAATCTAATGTTAAATGTCTGCCAAAGAGGTCTAATTTATTGTTGTTTTGATGTGCATGTTATTGTATTTAAGGCTATAAATGCATGGTAGCATGTGTAGGCATCCATGTTATTCAAGTCTGGTCTATGCTTAAAGTCTTAAGAAGTTGGTTATACATGGTCTAATCCTGCACTTCTCAATACATGTTTTCAGCTCAAACTAGAAGACTACAGAGATCGTCTGAAAAAGGGGGAACCCCTCAATCAGGATCAGTTGGTAAGCTTTCTGTTCTTCTGATTGCTGCAAACATTTGCAGCAATGAATTCAGCAGCTCATGTCAGACTTCTGAGATGCTCCTTCATGCCTAGGCAAAATACACTGGCCTAAATCTTAACAATTTGACCAAACTGCGGGAGGCAGTGGAAGAAAGGAGTGCCTGGCATGCTCTGGTGCATGGGGTCACGAAGAGTCGGACATGACTAAACGAATAAACAACAACAAATCTTAACAAAGAGTTATTGCACATTGATTTCAGTGGTGCCAGTCAAACTGAGGTCTTGTGTTGTGTTTAGGCCCTATTGAAGCTATGGGAATAGAGCTACCTACCTTCAAGCAGTCCTCTGGGCCAAACATGGCTGGGAAAGTATGTAGAAAATAGATAGGAAAGCAAACTACTAAAATCTTAAAATAGTTCTCAGCTAAGGCCTGTAAGCTGCTCCAGAATGATCAAACATAATTAACTTTTTGCTGAGAATAGCATATCTATCTTCATCCTGACTCATGCTGTTGGCTCCTTTTGACTCAGGCTCTTGGCTCTTTTTACAGTGTTTGGATAGAAAATGTATTTTAAGTTCCAGTAATAGTAACTGTGATGCTGCATTATCCCATTCTTATACAGGATTGGTTATGAATTGAGGTAGCAGGAAAGCCATGACCTTTGAATTTTACATGTTTGAGTATTGTGTGTGAGCATTAACAAAAATATTATAATCCTGCACAGAGAAACAATAACTTATATTCTTTCATGGAGGATGGCTTGGGCTTTACACACAAAATCTCTTCAATAGTTCTCTTTGCCGGCCCCTCCTCTCCCCCCACTGCCATTTCCAGATTATTCTGATACAGCAAGATACAGTTTATTGGTTCACAGCTAGTAGACTTTTTGAATTAGAATTCTAAGGTATATGAGCAAATGTTGTTAAATGTCATGATCTTCATGACACCATAGTGGATGAATTGGTTGGGAAATTGATGCTACGAAGGGGCTATTGGTACACCAAGAGTTCAGATTGGTTCCATCATTTTGATGGAGATAGAAGATAGTGCTGCTTATGGCATGTGATATATGATATTACTGCTTTGGTAGGGGAAGTGCTGTCTAATTGCCATTTACCAAATTGTATAGATGCAGTTTGGGCCACAGCTTGTTAGAGGTCAAATAACTGCCGGATCTGTGGTCAAGGTAAGCACTGAGCATCTTGAGTTGGAGATTTGGCCTTTGTTAACCCATTTTCCATGGTGTAACCCTGAATGATGAATAACTGCTGAAGGGAAGTATAGCTACTTAAACACTCCAGCCATAATTGTTGAGCAAGAAATTTGTGAGCTTTATGATGGTGATTTCCTCCTGGGTTAGTGAGCCGAGTCCTTCACATGTAAGCGTGATAATTGTTAGCATAGCACTACTCAGTTTGCTCAAGATCAGAGATGGGGAACCTCATCCCTGACTATTAGCCATGCTAGCTGGGGTTTATGGGAGTTGCTGCAACATCATCTGGAAGAGCAACTAGTCCTTTATATAAGAAGAGATAGAAGAGTATGTAAGAAGAGAGGCATAACTATTTTTAATGTTGTATTTTACATTGTTGTGACCTGCCTTGGGGCCTCATGGTGTGAGACGGGTTAATAATAATAATAATAATAATAATAATAATAATAATAATAATATAGCATTCTGTAAATTATACCTGCTTTTGTAAGTAGTAAAATAGTATAATAATGACAGATCTATAGCAGCCTTCATTGTATGTATCTTCTAAAAAATCCATCATTGGTTTTAACTGTATAACCAGTACATGGCAGAAAACTTCATAATTAAAATTCTTTTTAAGTCACCTTATAATTTAGTCATAGTGGCTGTTGCTCACACTGCTCCTCAGGTTTAGCACCTTATGACTATCAGAAGTTGAGATGTTACTGGAAGCTTTGTGTACATTAAAGGACAGTCTTCTTAAAACATCGGTGCTTCATAATTCTAGGCACTTTATACATGATGAATAATAATAATGTGTGGCTGATTACAGGAAGCTGTTGAAAAATATGATGAAGTGATCCATAACTTGGAGTTTGCTAAAGACCTTCAGAAGACATTTTCTGGGCTTAGTCAAGATGTAAGTAGATTGAATTATTGACTAGAAATGGGTTGGTGTGGCTTAGGATCCACTTTGTGAGGGGAGGCGGGCTTTGTTCAGGTTCTCTTTATCCTTCCCCCATCCCCACTTGTCTGAGAATCTGGAGTTGGGTCTCTACTCTTGTATGTCCGGTGCCTTCTTGCATATCAGCGCCAAAAATGTTGATATGGAGTACTCCTCTTCCATCCCACCCCTGTCATTCCATCCTACCCTGATATGAAACACTACCCAGAAACTTAAGCTTTGAACATTTGTTGTATGATAAGTGGAATGATTGTAGAAGTTGAAAGGTGTTGTTAGAGACTTGAGGAAAAATCTTTAGCACCTTCATTTAGGAAGATGACTTAGGTAAGACTTTGGATTGACTTCTCTGAGCTACAGTCCAGCTGCTGGTCGGATCTGTCAGGAACTTGTGTAATATGCCTGTTTTGTTTTTATATTAATACAGCTTCTGAAAGCACAGAGGAAAGCACAGAGAAGGGAGAGTATAATGAAGCTTGAAGCAGAGAAGAAGAAACTCCGCACAGTACTGCAGGTCCAGTATGTGTTGCAGAGTTTCACTCAAGAGCACGTGCAGAAAGACTTCAGATGTGGCTTGAATGGCGCAATATTTTTGTCTTCTAAAGAACTAGACTACCTCATTAATTTTGCAAAATTGACCTGCTCAGGAAGAAATGAAGGCGTGAGGTAAGTAAATGTGTCCTTACTTAAATTGCAAAGCGAATCTGTGCTAGCATTTGGACATTTAGCTTTATTAGAAGTGTAGTTTTGAAACCTTATGGGTTTTCCGCATAGGAGGCCCTTTCAGGATAGCTCTTTGGATGAGCTGCCTTCAGCCTCCTTGCTGCTGGTGCTTTCTTTCCTCCTTGCCACAGTCATTTTCTCACTGCAGAGAGAGCGAGGTTAGCAGGTTTTTGCCTGCAAAGTGAGGGGGCACCCACTGTTAAGGGAGCAATTGTTTGTCGCTTAAGATAGTGGTGCGAATTGGATCTATCAGTGACAGGCAGTTCCTTTTTTGCTGCTGTTGTTTCATTATTCCTTTACGTATGATGGAGCAAGAATGGCCGGAGCCAGTCAACTCCTGGTAGTGGATCCCTTCTAAGTCACAGCATGTCAACAATTGCCCAGCCATCCTGGTGCTCAGTGCTTGGCATAGTTTGTTTTACAGAACTTTGTGTTTAGAAATATATATATTATTCCTTTGGGCAGCCTTTTTAAACCTGGAGTGGTTGTAGTCTACCAGGTGGTGGTAGTCTGCAGTTCTCATCAGCCCCAGTCAACATGATTGATGATGAGAGTTGTAGTCTAGCAAGGGCACCAGGTTGGGGAAAGCTGCCTTAGGGTTACAAGGCTGATAGAGCTGGCTTTGTGGCTTTCACCTGTTTGTTTATCCCAAAAAAAGACTGGGATAAACATAAAACTCTTCAAGCAAATACTATTCAGGGGACAATTTACAGAATTGTCTGAACAACTAATGGAGCACCGTAATATGTATTCTGAGGACTGAACTGAGATGTTGTGGCTTAGTTCTCTGAACGAGGAGACTTCATATGCAACACTAAATGAAATCATATTGCATATGCAACACAGAGTACTGGCTAATCTTGGGGATACCAGTGGTATCAACTTCTAATTTGCACATTTGGGTTTTTAATTGAAAAGCCATGCTGGGCAAATCCAGGCTGATGTGCTTATTGTTCCCAGAAACCTTAGTGTTGCTGTCATCAAGAGAGACCCTATTGGCATCTCCTAAGACCTCCTGCTGCTCAAATTGTTGTTCTAAAATTTGAGTGTTTTGGTTTAGTTGGAGAATTGACTGTTTTCCCCTCCATCCCCCCCCCACATTTTATTTCTTTTGAGAATTGTGTATGTGTTTTGTCTCTGTGGGGGAGGGGGACTCTGAATATCACTAGTTTCTGTGGCTATTTTGTGGTTGCTAAAATAGTTTTTGAAGAAGTTATCTACAGTAAAATGACACAGTTCTAAATTCAATTAGAATTACTAGTTTTCTCAACTTAACATGTGATTTGGTAGACCTTTAGGCTCAACTTGGAATGGAGCTGTACAAGTCTTATCCTGAAGGGAATACAATTTGCATTTGCAGGCAAAATATACTTGGCTTTCAGGTCTTCTGAAAAAAACTGAATGGTGTACACTGTGCACTTGTACGTGTTAAACTGGTACTAAGACTTACTAAAAATTGATGTTTTTATCATTAAACTGTTTCAAAATGTTTCATAGGAAGTGGTTTATAACTAAATTGATGAAATGCTGTTGGCATACCTGGCTAAAGGATGTTTTTAATTACACCAGTCAATTCTGAACAAAAAAACCAGTTGCTGCTCATAGGGTACAAGGTACTCTATTATATCAAACAGCCATCTTAAGTAAAAGTTCATTACTTTCTTGATCTGGCACTGACACTTATTTTTCCCCTCTGGCATGAAGTGTTGAAGACCAAATGGAGCAATCATCACGCTACTTCTGGGATCTGCTAGAAGGCAGTGAAAAAACAGTAGCTGGGACAACTTGTGAGTACCCTTTAGATATTTTTGCATCTAACGTCTACCGTCTCCAGGCAAAATACTTCATAGCAAGATTGGGATTAGAACATTTATTCCAGTTCAGAAACATACTTATATTGTTCCTTCCCTTGCTCGAAAGAATTATTTTCTAGGCCAGTAACTGCTGTTGCTTGGTTAGGTCAACATAAATGCAGATTGTTTATAACTGTTTAGAGATCCCCAGCATGGCCTGTAGTTCCCCACTGCACATTTAGGGCAATATCCAATATGGCATGAACAAACATGACAGAACCTCCTCTTCCTTTCCTCTCCCTGCACCCACAATCTGCTCCAGAAGACTCCCAACTCTCCAGAACAGACCTTGAGTGTGTGCAAGGAATGCAAAGAGGAAGTACTGCTAGATGCATTGTGCTCAGTCTGTTATCATGGGTGGGAAGTCATTTTGCTTAATAAGCAAGCCACAATATTATGTAGATGTACTGTACATGGGATTGCATTTATGTGTTAAGTGTTTAATAACAGGTGAGTTCCCACAGCTGTAGGAACCATGTTTTATCTTGGTATATAATTAAGGTAGACCAGCACATTTATGGGTGTGACTCCAGGAGATTTGCTAGATAGGGAAATTGGTCTTTTAACCAGTTGTGAGTTCAGCATCCCTGTGCTTAAGGCATATATTCTTCAGAGTATATCTCAGGATAACTTCCCAAGGCTGCATTATTATTTAATCTTCGAGGATATGACAGTCTTTTACCAATAAGCAAATTAGTTCTTGAAATCAAGGGTGTTCTGTGGATGTTCTCAGTGTTCACAACTGTAAATTTTTTTTGGTCTTTTGGTTAACTTAAATGCCTGAATTACATTGCCCTTTCAAACATCCTCTTAAGTATTTACTTAAAAACATTTCCAAGAATATATTGTGCCAAGAAAAAAACGTTTGATCTTTATTTGTTAAGATGAGATGGTGTCATATCCCAAAACAGAAAACTCATTTTGTGATCTTTTAATCTGCTTAACATTCAACTCTCTGTCCTCTAGATAAATACCTGAAGGATTTGATATCTAAACTGTTAAATTCTGGTTATTTTGAAAAAACACCTGCTCCTTCCAACATACCAGTAAAAGAGGAATCAACAGAACTGTCTACAAGACCTGAGTTGTGTGAAGAAATGCAAAGACCTGAAAGAACAAGACAACCCTCAAATTCAGAGCATGTCAGTGAATCAGGTAATATATTTGTAGAAATCTTAAATTCTTAACTGCTGATACAGTACAGATGTATGTCTTAAATTTACATGTTAATTTATATAGCTTAACTTTTTAGCTAAATAAGTTATGTATATTCTGCTCTTCACCTTCTTTAGGCTTTATTGGTGGTTAAAATCAATTGTACCACAATAATAAAACAATCCTAGCTGTTTGGGATTAATTTGAAACTTTCCTACTAAATGTATTTAGTAAGAAATACAGAAGAAGTTGTATGACTTCTTACTATAATACTGGACATTAGCAAATTCTCAAAGAGGTGGTTGCTAGAATAGCCTGAAATGTAAGTCATTTTGTTTGGTCCCCTGCCCCCTGCAAAAGTGAATGTGCTATGGATGCTTAGAGAAGTGAACTGTTTTCTATCATTTGGCTTTGTGAGAACTTGAATCTAAGTTATGCAATCCTTCTTCCTAGCACCTCAAATGGAGCCCATTCAGTCTGAGATACAGCCTCAAGAGGTAAGTTATTAAATGATATGCTACAGTAGAAGAAATTAGTGTTAAACTGCAGAATAGCTTGCTATATCAGTGCAGTGATGCTAGAACTAAAAACTGGAGATAATACAGGCATCTCTCAGAAAGCTCCACTTGAAGAAATTTGTAGCAAGGCAACTGCCAAATGGGAGTCCATAAATCCTTTGACTTTGAGACAGGGTGCAGTGAGGTAGAATTAACAATCAGCTGCCTGTTTAGCTTTGAGGGTTTATGGGCATAGTCTCTAGCACAATGTGGATTTTCTGTGCTATCACTGTGGTTTTTTGAACCAAGCCATCTACCTTGCTGTGGTCTTAAACCAGGCATATTTCTCTTTCAAGAATCCTGGATATAAACTAGCTAGGAAGCTGCAGCAGATGTTCTCAAATAAGAGAACCATATAATGAGTATTCAGGATGGCACAGTAGCATTTTGTAAATCTGAAAGAGAGTGTTTTGTCTTTATGTCTGAAGATTTCGACTTTTATTTATTAAATTTATATACTGCCCTTCATCATAAGATCTTAGGACGGTTCACTATCACACAGCTTTACAAACATTTTTGGAAAATGTACAATTCAGTCCAGTTGGGTGACTCTTGTACAACAACTTTCTGGAATGATTTCACATGAGCCTTAATTGTGCTAGCAATAAGATGAGTACTGGTAAAATGCTACGTTTCTTTGGTTTGTATAGTTTCTTAATAGGCACTATTTGCCTGAAGCTGACTCCCCTATCAAGAAGCCTGAGGAATCCAAACCTTGGGAAGTGGAACATGTTAAAACAAATGAACCTCCAAAGTCCTGGGAAATGCTTGTTGACATGGAAGAGCAGGAGCAGAAGCAGAAACAAGATTATGTCAAAACTCTGGAATCTGTAAGGCAGCAGGGAAAGAAACTGGAACTTTCAAAGCCTTGGGAAGCTCATCTTAAGGAAGGTGGTGATGACGATCACAAGGAGGAAGTTCTGAAGTCATGGGGAACTCAGGTTAGAGAACAGCGGGCCTCCCCTAAACACTGGATGAGCAAAGCTAAGGAAGAGCAGGAACAAAAGCCACAATGTCCAAAAACATGGGTTGCTCAAATAAGGGTGGAAAAACCGGAACCTGCGAAGCTTTGGAGTGCATGTGTTGGAGAGGAGGAGCAAAAGAAACACGAACCTGCAAAGCAATGGGTAGCACACATCAAGCAAGAGCGGGAACAAAAAACCCAACCCCCAAAGGTTTGGGAAACATCTGAGGGACCACGGCAAGCACTTCAGAAGCCATTACAGAACCCTCCAAAGATATGGGGAGCTGGAAATCTTACCTCAAAGGAACAATCTGGGCCAAAGAAGCCTGATTTGGGACCCAGTGAAGTGAGTTGGTATAAACAATAGTATTGCCTGTACAATATTTTTATACTAAAACTGCAGTTTAGGGTGGTGATGTATCTAAAAGTTCAAAGTTTGGGCTTTGTCAATGACCAGCTTATTTTTTGCCACAGTAGTCTAACTCTACATGAAACAGTGTTCTCGGCAAATATTTGGACATGGAAATAAACTAAACCTAAAGGGGTGTAAATAGTTTGCTGTTCAGTGAATTTTTGCCAGGTTCATATTTGGAATGGCAAGGGGGAGAGAACTTAGCATTGCTGATCACAAAGCTTAAAGATTCTAGATGTTCAAAAATGGGGAGTAATATATAATAGAGGAATAGAGCAGGGAGGAATATAGACATAGACCTCCAAGTTTGGATCAGTTTTGGATTTCTATAATAAAAAAAATGAGGGAAGGATAATGAATCTGGAAGGCTTTTTTTAACCTACATGACAGGGTTGTTAGGATTAAAGGAGAAGGTGAGGGTAGCCAATGGTTCTCAACCCCTTGGTGAGGTAGGGACTTCCCTGCATGTGAAGACAGTCTCTGCAGATTGAACAAACAAGACTAATAGTGGGTCCAACAGTCGGTGGCTTCTGCTTGTGCTGTAGAGGGAAGTGAGTGGCAGATAGGGCTCATCAACCTTATCAATCGGCTGAGATTAGATCCTTCTGTATGACTGATCTCTACTTAAACAATCAATTTGTCAAAACATATTTCTAAATGCTTTTAATATAGGAATGAGAGCTCAGACTGAAGTTTGATTCTGACATGAAACAAGTGGTTACAGTAAAATGCCATTAGGTAATGGGGCTTTCAAAAGTTAGCTAATCTGATACTTTGTGTATAACACTGAGTCTGTGGTGTATTTATGTAAAAGGTGTACATTGCTAAGTCATATTATAATAAATCTAATACATGGAATTATTATTTTACATAGGGTGAAAAGACAGATGGAGTGAGTGAAGGAGGCATTGATGCTACGTCTGTTGGAGAACCTTGTAAACTACCTAGGAGCTTTGAAAACAGCCTTCAGGTTTGCTTTCTTGGTCATACTGATCATAGGAAATGCTTCAAAATGCTTAAACTTAGAATCCTGAGAACAGCTGGAATACTTCCTGTGTGAAGTATCCACTTTGAATCTTTCCAGGGAAAGGATAATTTAAAACCAAAGAAAAACTGTTCAAGTTGTTACATAGGGCTGAGTGGTAGAGCATCTGCTTTGCATGCAGGAGGCCACAGGTTCAATTCCTGGCACCTCCAGGTTGGACTGGGAAAAGACCCTTGTCTGAATTCCTGGTGAGCTGCTGCCAGTCAGTAGCAGACAGTACTGAGCTAGACAGACCAGTGGTCTGCCCTCTGTAAGGCAGCTTCCTAAGCTGAGTGTCTCAGGAATCAATTCATAACCTTAGTAGTAGTAATAATAATAATAATAATAATAATAATAATTTTTTATTTATACCCCGCCCTCCCCAGCCAAGGCCGGGCTCAGAGCGGCTTACAAGCAATAATAAAAACAAGATGAATGATTACAACTTAAAAACAAAAATAAAATACAACATTAAAATAATGGAACATTAAAATATTAAAATGTAGCCTCATTGCAGGAGGAGAAGGAAAAGAAAAAAGAAAGAGAGGGAGGGAATCAAATTGGCTCCAAGCCAAAGGCCAGGCGGAACAACTCTGTCTTACAGGCCCTGCGGAAAGAAATCAGATCCTGTAGGGCCCTGGTCTCATGAGGCAGAGCGTTCCACCCGGCCGGAACCAGAGTTGAAAAGGCCCTGGCTCTGGTTGAAGCCAATCTAACTTCCTTAGGGCCTGGGACCACTAGGGTGTTGTTATTTATGGACCTTGAGGCTCTCCGTGGGGCATACCAGGAGAGGCGGTCCTGTAGGTACAAGGGTCCTAGGCCTTGAAGGGCTTTAAAGGTCAAAAGCAGCACCTTAAATCTGACCCTGTACTCCACCGGGAGCCAGTGTAGCTTGAAAAGCACTGGGTGAATATGCTCCCACGGCAGAGACCCTGTGAGGAGCCTCGCTGCAGCATTCTGTACCCGCTTGAGTTTCTGGGACAGCTTCAAGGGCAGCCCCGCGTAGAGCGAATTACAGTAGTCAAGCCTGGAGATGACCGTCGCATGGATCACTGTGGCCAGGTCGGGGTGGGAAAGGTAAGGGACCAACTGCTTGATGCGGTGAAGGTGGAAAAATGTCGCCTTGGCTGTTGCTGTAACTTGCGCCTCCATGGAAAGGGAGGCGTCAAGGATTACACCCAAACTCTTAATGGAAGGCAATGGCACTAATTGGGCCCCCGCAAGAGAAGGGAGTTGGTCCCTCATCCCCATGCCATCCTGACCTAGCCATAGGACCTCTGTGAAGGATTTAGTTTCAATCGGCTCCCACGAAACCATCCAGCTACAGCTTCCAAGCATCTGGTCAGTGTGTTCAGGGCCGAGTCGGTGTGGCCATACATCAGCAGATAGAGCTGAGTGTCATCAGCCTATTGGTGACAGCCCAGCCCAAAGCTCCGGATAATCTGGGCAAGGGGGCGCATAAAGATGTTAAAAAGCATCGGGGAGAGAATTGCGCCCTGCGGCACTCCACACACCAAGGAGTGGCACAACGACATTTCCCTCCCTAGTGCCATCCTCTGTCCCCGACCAGAGATAAAAGAGCACAACCAGTTACGGGCTATGCCCTGTATCCCCACGTCTGCGAGGCGGTGGTCCAGAAGATCATGATCGACCATGTCAAAGGCTGCTGACAAATCTAAAAGGATTAGCAGTCCTGACCCGCCTCGATCCAGTTGTCTACAGAGATCATCTGTTAGGGCAACCAGAGCCGTCTCCGTCCCAAAACCAGGACGGAAACCGGACTGAAATGGATCTAATGCCGATGTTTCCTCCAGAAACCTACCAAGCTGTTCAGCAGCCGCTCGCTCAATTACCTTACCCAGGTATGGAAGATTTGAAACTGGGCGGTAATTGGATAGGTCTAAGGGATCTGATGAAGTTGGACACACCACTGCTTCCTTCAGTTCCCCTGGGAATGTCCCCGTGTCAAGGGACAAATTGATAATTTCAACCAGGGGGGTCCGCGCAACATCTGGACACTCCCTAATCAGCCAAGACGGGCATGGATCAAGGAGGCAGGTGGTGGGCCTACCAACTTGGAGGAATCTATCCACATCAGTAGGGAGTATCCAATCGAAATGGTCCAACACTGGACCTGAAGTCAGTTGAGGGGCCTCCAGTTCAGTCACTGTATCTAAATTGGCAGGGAGGTCACGGCGGAGCAACAGGACTTTCTCCGCAAAAAAGCTCGCGAATACCTCACAGCTGTGGGTCGAATTTGTGCTTAAATTTGGTTGTCCTCCTAAGGACGTTATTGACCTAATTATTCTAAAAAGTTGTGCCGGGCGAGAGCTAGCGGATGCAATGGAAGCTGCAAAGTAAGATTTCTTAGCAGCTTTCATAGCCATCTCATAGGCTTTCATAAGCGTCCTATAAGATGTTCTTGAGGCTCCATCACGAGTCCGTCGCCATACTCGCTCTAGCCGTCTGAGATCCCACTTCATTTTCCGGAGCTCCTTAGTAAACCAAGGGGCCCGGTTTCGACGGGGTCGCAGAGGGCGCTTAGGCGCTATCTCATCAATGGCTGCCAAGAGCCGGTTATTCCAGTCCTCAACAAGGTCATCTAATGAGTCGCCAGGAGGAGCAGGGTTCCGCAAGGCTTGTCGGAATCTATCAGGATCCATCAGGTTTCGCGGACGAGCCCAAATAGGTTCGCCACCCGAGCCGGGGAGGAGCGGGCAGTCAATCTTGGCTTTCAGAGCGTAGTGATCAGACCATGGCACTTCCACAGCGGGGAGCATGATCACATCTATGCCAGCCCCAAAGATCAGATCCAGCGTGTGGCCTACTTGATGAGTGGGGCCCAAAACAAACTGGGAGAGCCCTAGTGTTGCCATGGAAGTCACTAGGTCCAGAGCCTGTGAGGAGGGAGCGGCATCGGCATGGACGTTGTAGTAGTAGATCAATGTTTAAAAATCCGGAAGTTTTTAATTTTAATATCAGGAAGAGGTCTACTTCAGGAAAGGTATGAATGGACCTCCTGTTAAAATAGTAATTTGAAAAGGAGCTCATATTCTGAAAATGCCACTTTCAGGACTTGGTTCTAGGATCCTCCCTTTTGACTTGAAATTGTGTACCTGCAGCACAGACCCTACTTTGTTCACTGAGGGCTTTCTCCATTGTAACAATGTTTAGAATTTAAGCCTGAAGTAAAATGTAAGATGTACATTGGGAAAATATTATTGATTGGAGGGGTAACCACCATGGTGCTCTCCAGATGTTGTAGACTACAGCTTGCATTGCTCTTGACCTCTGGCCCTGTTGGCTGATGGGAGTTGGATTCCAACATCTAGAGGGTACCATGTTGGCTACTCGTGTTTTGCAAGTTGACTTCAGCAACAACAAAGCCTTTAATCCAGGGGTCAGCAAACTTTTTCAGCAGGGGGATGTTGGTTTCTGTTTCCCTCACTGAGCAGCAGCTGCAAGTCATGGGACTATGTTTTCATTCCACAGTTCAGTTACTGTTGGGTTCCCACGGGAAAGGGAGACTGGATGTGACGGTCACTGGTTTCCTGTTTCTTTGTTCTGTCGTTTCTTTGTTGGCAGTTGCTCTCTGCTCTCACAGAGGCAAGATGTGTATTTGTATGCTTTCAGCATAGCTTAGAAATAAAGCTTAGCAATGTAGCACCACACCTGCTTCATCCTTTCGTTTGCGGACTATGGGATTATGCTCTGCTGGGTTCAAGGCAAGATGAGCCGTATCAGCTCGAGGGCCGGAGCTGAATAAACTAACACGGTCCACTGTCCCTCAGACCTTGTGGGGGGCTGGACTATATTTTGGGGGGGGAAATGAACGAATTCCTATGCCCCACAAATAACCCAGAGATGCATTTTAAATAAAAGCACACTTTCTACTTGTGTAAAAACACGCTGATTCCCGGACCGTCCGTGGGCTGGATTTAGAAGGCGATTGGGCTGGATCCGGCCCCCGGACCTTAGTTTGCCTATCCATGCTTTAACCCATACAGTAGCATACCGGAAAAAGCACTCTGGGAATCTTGGCTACTCTGAATAGTTCAACTAAGATTTTCCTCAGCGATTTTTATTATTATTATTTTATTAGGCACCTAAACCTGTTCATCAACCAGTTGCAGAGTTTTGCTCTACTAGTCTTCCAAAGGATCCAGTATTAAGAAGGGAAAGACTACAAGACCTGATGACTCAAATACAAGGGACCTATAATTTCATGCAAGTAAGTTGTCCTGGATAACATGGAGTTTGGGGGAGTATGATAGGTACCTAACGGATGGTGAGCGCAAGGAAAAAATGAAAAGGAGGGCATCAGTTGGTGTTAAGGTCTCAGATATTTTAATGGCACATGTTTGCAATTGCTGAAGGCAATTTTCAGAGGTTAAAATGCACCACAAAACATGTAAACTTTTATTCATCTCTGAATAGATTCTTGTTTTTTTCAATTGTGCAAAACTTGTAACTTTTTTGTTTTTAAGGAGTCTTTACTGGATTTTGATAAACCTTCACAACGTGCCATTTGTTCATCACAAGCACCTTCAGTTGATTCCACAGGTAATCATAATTGTGGTTAATGGTGAACAAGGAAGACTCTATTTTGTTTCATGTTCTAGGAATCTCTTACCACTTTCATAAAGCAGAAAAGACTGGCATAGCAACCAATTATTAAATCTATGTGAAAAAGATGTTTGATAGGTGAGATTAATACTTCATGGTATATCTTAGAAGTATTATATGCAAACGTTAATTTAAATTCAATTTTTGTTGTTGTTACAACCATTATGGTCACTTCAACCACCACCAGAAATAAATAGACACACTATACAGATTGTGCAGAGATATACTGTTAAAAAAGAGATAAACTTTAATTGAGTTCATTATTTTCTTAAAGCCTCTATTTCTGTTAAGCAGTAAATTGTGAAACACATTTTCTTAAATTACATTGCATCCAAAATTTTGCTTGATACTGGAGCAGAACTTAATTCTTCCTGTTAGAAATTTCTTCAAAAGTTTTATCTTTGAATTTCAATTTTTAAAACTTTGAAACTTGGTCCTTGATCTTGACATAAATAGTCACTAAATTTACATTCTCTTAAATGTAAAACCTCAAGTGAGATTTTCTGTTGGTCCTACACATACTGGATGGTTAGAAAGTGTATGGGAAATTGTATTGTCTGAACTTACCACTGCAGATATTTTGAAATAGTATAGTTTCTATTTACAACTTTAATAACCAACAATAATGTATTGTACAAAACTCCAATGACTCATACATCACTATAGAGGGAGTATTTACCTCCCTTCCTCCCAGCAGACTCTTTGGTTGGCCTAGACGTGTCTCGGACTGTCCCCTTTCTCAGCTGATGTTTTGTTGTTGTTGATGGCTTGTGATTTGATTTCATTCAGATGTCAACTCTGGACAGTCGCTCCATATTTATTACTTAATATAAAGATGAACATAACGTAAACAACCTCTGTACTCAGTCACAGTTATTATGGTTTTTATTTTATTTTGATTGGTACATCTTGCTGACTTTTTACAACTCCATTTTCAAGTATCAGTAAACATACATATATATTTAAATAAAACCTTATATATTAGCATTGTCTTAATAGATTATCTAGCATCAGGCATACATTGTTATGGTGGTAGTTCAACTCTGATATTTGAAGAGCAGTTTCATGTGTAGAAAGGGCATAACCAAATGTTCCCATATTTTGTAGCACCTAATGAACAACTTTCAAGCCAAAATGATTTCCCTGAGGAACCGGTTCCGGTAAGAGTGATAAGCCATTTGTCACAATGCATGTCAAACATGCATTGATTATTTGGAATGTATTTGACTGCATAAACTGCCTTGAGCAGGCATCCCCATCTGGAGGCCCCCCAGATGTTTTGGACTACAATTCCCATAATCCCTGGCCACTGGTCCTGTTAGCTAGGGATCATGGGAGTTGTAGGCCAAAACATCTGGAGGGCTGCAGGTTGGGGATGCCTGGCCTTGAGTAACCTTCTAAAAAGATAGGGGTATAAATGTGGCTTGCCATTTTGGCTTAAACAGTTTTTAGGAGGCACAGTGGCTGGGACCTAAAGAACCATGCAACTTGTTCCAAGAGAGTAGTGGGGCTTTTGATGTGTGTGCCATGCAACTTGGATGGAGCTGCTTCTAGAGAAAAAACTTCTCAAACTTAAGGGATTCACACATGCAGTTTTTATTTCAGCTCAATGCCATATCAAAGTCTTATTGGATGAGGGCTCAGATAGTAGGGCTTTCCTAACATAGCGCTTTCTAGTTCTTCAGAGTCTGGTCACTATTAATTCAGTACATTTTGTTTTGTATCACTCCTAGATCCTCTACAAATGTTGGGTCAATTGATATGTTATTTTCTTTACATATCAGTGTTGTGGGGAAAAGCTGCTAAGTCCATGTGTTAAGCATCATTCCACAGCCTTTGTGGCTCTATGTACATGTTGTGGTTGTTCCAACAGTGAGGCCTAATACAGACATCACAGAAAAATTGTAACATGGCTGTCAAACAGGCTTTCAAACCCTTGCCACATACTCGCATTCTGTCTCAATTTTACATTAACCATAATTTGGCATGAAGTCTAAACAGTGGTTCGGAGTATGCTGCCTTCTTATTACAATTTGCCTGATTTGGGCATCATGACATATAAGTTCAAAGCCAGTTCTCAACAGCATTTGGCTGTTGCATCAGAACTGGGGCTGAGACTAACATCAGGAAACAGTAGCCAGTCCACTTTTGAATAGTTCTATTCAAGTATTCTAGCTTGCATTCCCTTTTGGTATTAAAGGAATAAAATGTTGCAGGACTACCTGGAGCAAAGGCTCTTGCCTCATTGTGGAATGTAAGCTTAATTCAAGTCAGTTCAACGTAAGGTGCAGCAGTACTCTTCAAAATCAGTCTGGCTTAGGTACGCCTACATAATATGAAGGGGCACCTAGCAGTAAAATTTTTATTTGGCATAGACAATTTTCATGATACTGAAATAAATTCTTTTAATAATTTTTCATTAATAACAATCCAGTATAGACCATATTAATACAATACTAAATCATAATTCAATTAAAAAAGCCAATTATCAGATTCCAAATTAAACATTTTGGTTCACTTCCCATGTTCTGATTTTAGGAGATTTTTAGGAGATGTTGATTCCTTGTTCCTGCTCCAATCCGCTTATTTAATCCAAATAATACAGTTCCATTGTTGATCCTTTATTTTAACAACCAATGATGTGCTGACTTTCGTCCATATTTAACTGTTCCATATCCTTTAATTTGCAAGAGGAGTTTATATCTGGTAACTTTGTGTGGAATACTCCCCCCCCCAACCTTTTTTGTTGCAATCAGTCATTTTTTGCATTCCCCGCCCCCCTCCATGGACTCAATTTTACTGCGTACCTTTCGCCATCTTGCTTTTCTCAAAACTGAAAGTGATCCAGCATCTGGCGTCTGGCCATTACTCCGGGCAGCCTTCCAGCGTTTTCTTTGAATACTCTCCCATCCAATAACAAGCTGATATCTCGCCAACACCATAATAAATCAAAGTAAGATTCCTTGGGGGGGGGCATTGCCACACAGCATCCCAATATTTTCCACATAGTTCCGTTCTTTCAGTTAATCCATAAGCATTATAAAGTTCTTGTTGATTCCCTATTGCAGTACATTAATAATTGCAATCCATTAATAATTACAATCCAGTTTGGTGAAGAGCTGCCAAATCATAAGACAGCATAGTGAATATATAAAGAGAAAACAAAGACTTCTCTCCACCACATAACAATCCAATTACGATGAAAATCTGTTCCAGATCGAGACTTTGACACTTAGTGACTGATTCATTGAGCAGGTTAACTTGTCTCCTTCTTCCAGAACATGCCTGTTTCTTAAGTCCGAATTCTGATATATCTTAAAAAACAGAAGAATCTCCGCTCATTGGAGAGTACCAATGCTATGCACTCAGCGACCCCTCCCCCCTGCATTCCGTAGGAGTGGGAGGCAGGTACTGGATGATCTGCGAGTGAGAGCTCTCCCCCTCCTACCCAAGGGGGGGGGGTTTTGCAAGGATAATTACTCTCAAATTATCCTTAATTGGCTGCATGCCCCGGGTCTGCTATTGTGGGAACAGCTGTTTATCATGGCAGCAAAAACTGGAAGTCCTAAATAATATTTTCAAGAATTTTTTCAGACTATATATGAAGTCTACCGTACATTACATTATATATTACATTGTATATCCCTCTATTGACAGGTTGCTGCTTCTCCCATAGCCTTGCACGGCTCAATCACCTCCTTAACTTCTGACAATACACTGTCTGAATCAGAAACTGAACTTGCGACACCACAGGTTACTGATTGTTCTTTAGAGTTTGCCCTTGATCCTGATTAACATGTTGCTCTCTAATGAGGAGGTGCCTATTTCTGACCTTCCTTCGTTTGGTATTTCTGAGAAATGGGGCAGGCACACATTGGGAGCATCTTATGCCAGGTGATACTGAATGTGACAGGTTGGTGTGCAGCAAATGCTGGTGTGCCTTTGAGAAAAGCCCCTACTGGGAGAAGGCATATCAAACAAAGCCAACTCCCCCCCCCCCCGCTGTTGTACTGTTAAGGAGGAGCAAAGCAGGGTCTTGAGTAGTATGAACCAACATGCTGTTTGTTCACATTAAGGCATAGTTTAAAGTTAACAGCAGTTTTATGTGATGTGTGAACCAGGCTTGGAATTTACCCTTATGTATTCCTATAATAGAGTTTTTACATTTACAAGATAACACTTCAGTAAATTGAAATTCTGATAATATAAGCTTGAACAGTTTTCAGTAAGGCAAATTATTCAATGAAACTGAGCTGTCTATCAAAAAATAGGTGGGTTAGCCCTGGGACTCTTTGAAGCATTCTTCTCAAATAGATATATTTGCTTAATTATAATATAGTTAGATATACAGTGGTACCTCGGGTTACATACGCTTCAGGTTACATACGCTTTAGGTTAGACTCCGCTAACCCAGAAATAGTACCTTGGGTTAAGAACTTTGCTTCAGGATGAGAACAGAAATTGTGTTCCGGCAGCAGCAGGAGGCCCCATTAGGTAAAGTGGTGCTTCAGGTTAAGAACAGTTTCAGGTTAAGAACGGACCTCTGGAACGAATTAAGTACTTAACCCGAGGTACCACTGTAGCTTGGAAGTTAAATGATTGTAGTAGCTGAAGATGTAGCTTGATCTTGCAACTGGTACTTTGCCAATTAAGATACAGCTCTAGTTGTGTTATACTACAAGGGAAACTGAAAACCAGAATATGTCAATTTACAGTGCTAAAGCTACTGATAGCTATTGAATAAGGAAGTGACTATTATCATTTTTTGCACACGATATGAATACTTAACAGCTTGCTTGTAGTTGGAACAACAGGGAATTCACTTCTAGTGAATTTGCACTAATTTCATTCCTCTTAGGTGATATTTGGTGGGGAAGGAAATTAAGTGAAATACAACAGTTATTTGATGCATGCAGTATTGACTGAGAAGGAAATGTATTTTTGCCAATTGGTCATTATGGTGGAATGATGTAAGGGTTGCAGCCTTGGATTCATTTCAGAGTTTACCTAACTTGAATATTGATATCTAGGCATGTAGTAAGAGGATATACTTTCTGTAATAACTGAGTCCCAGCATCTTCCAAAATACCATGTGTAATCTGGGCACACTTTCTTGCAAGCATTTTTTTTCCATTTTAAGTAACTAATAACTATCTGGTTATGTCTCTAGACATCTGTTACAAATTCTCAAGAGTCTGAGAACTTCAGTCCACCTCAGTCCTTTTATCAGATAAGCAAAGAGATTGCTGAAGTATTAAAGCCTAAAAAATCTGAAATTTCTCAGGTGAGTTTGACACATACTGTAAGAATTTGACTGATAAAAAAGTGTGCCGTTATTGCAGGGGTGGTAAATATTGTTCCCTTGATATGTTGGCCCCAGCTGGCATGGCTGGTCAAGGATGATGAGAGTTGTAGCCCAACAACAACTGGAGGGGGACCATGTTTGCTATCCCTTTGCTATATAATGTTGATCTCTGAAAATGAAAATTAGTAAGTTTTAAAATGCGAGTTCATTGCCATAAGGATCTCCATCATGTTAAACTTCTGTATGTAAATGTTTGAAGTGGTAACACATCTAGCTCAAACATGTTTGACATAGTCAGCAGAGACTAATGGAAATCCCAAATGCACAGCAAGAACAAATGAAGTAGAAGCTATTCTGTTCTTTGACATGCCCAACCGTTGGCTTGCAAGAAACTGCTGGTGTTTTGACAGCATAGGGTTTAATAGTGTAAATGGCTTTCCCATTGGCATGACAATAGAATATTACTATTTTTTCCTTCAAGGTTCCTATTCCTCTTTCAAGTGAATCACAGACATCATTGACTCCATCAAGAACTACCATGTCACCAGTACCCCAAGAGAAGGGTTTCCAGTCTCCTTCCCCAACTAGTAGCGTTGGCATGAAAGCACCTCCCTTTCAGGCTGTGCAGATTGTAAGTACGTTGGCTGTCTAGGTGAATGCAATTAGATGGGAGGGCAAAAGCTAGACATAAACAAGGAGGAGCTAAATCCAGGGTCTCCTCAGAAACAGCAGAGCACCCTGTATAATAGAGGATACGTGTTTAGTAGGAACTGTTATTTTTAAGCAGATGCAGATGTATTTACTACAAGTTTACAAAAGAAGCATTCCCTGAAGGGATCCCTTTATTTTTTTTGCATGCTTACAGCTGCATTTAGACCTAATAATACAATTGCTGTTTTACAGTTCCTACTTGAAGTTTTGCAGCCTTGAGACTAGAACCCCTGTGAATAAGGAGTACCAATCTTAATACTTAGTTGAAATTAATTGCAAATTCCTGGTAGAATGTGATATGGCCATGGCACCGGACACCCCCACTCCAGCGTAAATGGAAAATACTTAAATTTCTACTCTGTGTAGACTACACAGCACAAGATGGGGCAGATGCATGTGGCCTATAGAAACACTGTAAAAATAGCCCTTTTTTTGCATAATTGTGTGTTGTGTTGCAGGTGTTCAAAGTGAACGCGCCTTTACCACCTCGCAGGGAGCGGGATATAAAAGAGAACTCTTTGCATCCTACAGGATATAATCAGAATTTTTGTACAGCAAGTACACAGACTCCACCCCAGTGTAAACCACAGTCTACTCAAAATGTTGAACAAACTGCTTTTTCTCAAGATGCTTTGCCAAATGGTAAGGAAAACCTCAGTGCAAGAATGGTAATGGGGACATCAGAGTACAACTTGATTGCTTTCTCAACAATGGGGGTGCCTTACAATATTTAACCCAAATGATTTCAAGGCACTCTGCTATTGGCTATAAAAGAAGTAGAAAAGGACTGAAGAGGAATGACTTGGCAGTATCTAACTGCCCATCTCCAAGGAAACATGATCTTATCTGACACGTAGCGAAAAAATTGTACTGTTCTGGCCAGGACTGTTTCTTTAACAATACCCTATGGAGGATAAAGTTATCAATAGTCAATAGCCACAGTGGTTGTGTCCTGCTCCCACTGTCATAGTTTGCCTCTGAATACCAGAGTAGTTGCTGGAAATCTCAGGTGGAGAGAGCAGTATTATTCACATGGCCTGCTAGGACAATAGGTAGGCATCTAGTTGGCCACTGTGAGAACAGAATGTTGAACCAAAGGGCCTTTGGCCTGATTCAGCTGCAATCTTACATCCTTAAATCTTCCTGGGCCAGGTGAAGATTTTCTTAGGCTTTCAACTTTTGTTGCTCTTTTTTTAAACTTTGGCTACTTATGTTTTCTACTGCAAACTCTCCTATATTTGAGGGGTGGAGTATAGATTTAAATTCTAAAAATAAGTCCTAATTATTGATAATAATAATAATAATAATAATTTATTATTTGTACCCCGCCCATCTGGCTGGGTTTCCCCAGCCACTCTGGGCGGCTTCCATAGAAACCAAAAATACACTAAAATATCACAGATTAAAAACTTCCCTGAACAGGGCTGCTGATGTGACAGCCTTTGATGAAGTAAAGTATTGTTGGAAATAACTGCATTAACTACTTGTTATGATAAACATGATTAGATTTTCAAGGAGGCAGGCGGATAACTTATCTGTAAAACTTTACTTTGTTAAAGCTCTAGAAGTGGTTTGGTTAATTGTAACTGGCAGTAATAGGGGAGATGATTCTAGCTGTTCAAAATAAAGACTTGCAAGCTATCTTGAAAATCTTTAGCTGCTAAAGGTTGGGTGAAGCAATAAGGGAAACTCCTCCTGCTTTTAGGCAGAAAATTATAAGGCTATTTTTAAAGTACCTGGTTGAGGGAGCTGTTCCTGTAAGCAGTGGTATTCTCGCCTTTTATGCAGCACAGACGCCCACTTTCTCTAGACCACCTCAACCTTTTGTCACAAGCCGTGGATCGGTCAGAGGCACCGTTCGAGGTGGAAGGTCAGCAACCAATTCATATCGCTCTCCTGGTGGCTATAAAGGTATGTATGGTTTCTGTGGAAATACTTACCAATGGATATATCTTAACATTGTACAAGTAGAATATAGTTGGCCAATACAAAAAACCACATAGTAAAGGGCAACAATCAAACTGCTGAACTTTAAACCCTTATTTGCTCATGGTGGTTGTTTTTTAATAGTAAGACACATTGGGTTGGATCAAAGCAGTGTCAGCAGTTGGTTGCTTGAACAACAGGGTTTCCCAGGCTCTCCTCTGCTGTAACGCCGTGTCCCCTGAAGACTCTCAGTTGGGACCTTTCATTAAAGTGTGGCTGCAGCACAGAGGCTGAGGTTAGAATGGAGTCAAATGCTAAAATTGGTAAGCGCACCATGCACAAATAGAAGGAGGGAAGTCCCATTTCATGAGCAGCCATCTGCCTGTGCAGCTGTGCATCAAACCCTTTTGTGGTTCTCTGTTGTAAGCTGCTTGATAGCTTAAGGTTGAAAAGGCAGGCACTCAATGGGCAACTTTCAAGTGCCTAAATAAGATATCTACCGTATTTTTCGCACCATAGGGCGCACCGGACCATAGGGCGCACCCAGTTTTTTGGGGGGGAAATAAAGGGGAAAAATTATTTTTTCCCCAGGCGCGGGGCTGGGGCGGGGGAAGCTTCCCCCGACCCCAGCCCCCAAACAGGCAGCTCTCTGCAAGCCGTGGGAGCGCTCCCACTGCTTGCGGAGAGATCCGCGAAGCCTGGACGCGCTGAGCTCAGCGCGCGCAGGCTTCGGCATGCTGGCAACTCTCCGCAAGCAGCGGGAGCGCTCCCGCTGCTTGCGGAGAGGTCCGCGAAGCCTGGGCGCGCTGATCTCAGGCTTCGGCATGCTGTCAACTCTCTGCAAGCAGCGGGAGCGCTCCCGCTGTTTGCGGAGAGGTCCGCAAAGCCTGGGCGTGCTGATCTCAGCGCGCGCAGGCTTCGGCATGCTGTCAACTCTCCGCAAGCAGCGGGAGCGCTCCCGCTGTTTGCGGAGAGGTCCGCGAAGCCTGGGCGCGCTGATCTCAGCGCGCGCAGGCTTCGGCATGCAGGCAAGTCTCCGCAAGCAGCGGGACCGCTCCCGCTGTTTGCGGAGAGGTCCGCGAAGCCTGGGCGCGCTGATCTCAGCGCGCGCAGGCTTCGGCATGCTGTCACCTCTCCGCAAGCAGCGGGAGCGCTCCCGCTGTTTGCGGAGAGGTCCGCGAAGCCTGGGCGTGCTGATCTCAGCGCGCGCAGGCTTCGGCATGCTGTCAACTCTCCGCAAGCAGCGGGAGCGCTCCCGCTGTTTGCGGAGAGGTCCGCGAAGCCTGGGCCCGCTGATCTCAGCGCGCGCAGGCTTCGGCATGCTAGCAACTCTCCGCAAGCAGCGGGAGCGCTCCCGCTGTTTGCGGAGAGGTCCGTGAAGCCTGGGCGCGCTGATCTCAGCGCGCGCAGGCTTCGGCATGCAGGCAAGTCTCCGCAAGCAGCGGGACCGCTCCCGCTGCTTGCGGAGAGATCCGCGAAGCCTGGACGCGCTGAGCTCAGCGCGCGCAGGCCTGAGCATGCAGGCAACTCTCCGCAAGCAGCGGGAGCCCAGCGCTGGGCTCCCGCTGCTTGCAGAGAGGTGTGCGAAGCCTGGAGAGCGTGAGGGGTCGGTGCGCACCGACCCCTCTCACTCTCCAGGCTTCAGCGAAAGCCTGCATTCGCACCATAGGACGCACACACATTTCCCCTTCATTTTTGGAGGGGAAAAAGTGCGTCCTATGGTGCGAAAAATACGGTATGAAGTTGATCCATTACTTTAAGCAAAAGCAGGGGGTTGTTTTTTAAGCTGTTTTTTTTTAAAAAGAATTTTATTTCTTTGAGAAGAATTGTTTATTGCATATGTAACAATATAACTCCATACATATCAACCACAATGTTAGTCTTGTTTTTTTAAGTGACTTTCACCAAATATTAGTAGCATGTGAAAAGGAAGAAACTTAAGCCAAAAGATCAAATGCAGCATTTGCTGTCCATATCTAGTTGGATTTTGACCTCAACAAGAAACACTCATGTATTTGGTTGGTGGTAATTCCGAGATGCTATTTGGTATTGCAAACTAGGTGAATATCAATTTAAGTGTTAATGACCCTAAATAACTTTGGTTGTAAGCATGTGCTCAAGTCAGATACATAGTTACTGAGCATTGCTCCTTTGCCTGAAAATGCTGGCTGCCAAAGTGAGTCATGAACTCCTTAATTTTCTAACACAGGCAGAGTTCTCTAACACTGTAATTACTGGATAAACTTCTTACTCTTTACCCATAAAACAAAGTTATGTCCTAAGAGTCAGAATCTCTCAGTACTCAGCAACGTATTGGGTATTTGACCTGCCCCTAGGAGGGAACTACCAGAGTTCTCCAATGCGTTACTGGGAGACACGGAGATCAGTCTGTCAAATCATTCTAGTTCTTAAAGCAAATGATTTCATGTTTTGTTCAGCAGGTTTTGAAGTTTACAGAGGATCACCTTCTGTTCCTAATGGCCTTTATAGCCAAATGCATCTTCCTGGCAGAGATTATCCTTCAGTGCAGTATCCTCACAGGGTAATTATTTTGGAAGACTTTTGGCTTTGCAAAAGTATATATGACCCTTGGTGGTGGTGTCCTGCTCGGGAATAAAGAACAAATACAGTACTTATTTGCACATAGTCAGGTTAATGGTGCTTTGCAAATTTGACTTACCAGACTGAGAGGAGTATTGTAATGTATCATTTAGTAGGGACTACTTTTAATTGAAATGCCATCTAGAAAGAGCTGAATATATTCAGTGTTCATGCTTCCCATCCTAACTCTGAGAACATGACTTACGTTTATATCTCTCAAGGTTATTGGGTTAATGCAGGCATTGCCAAACTTGGCCCTCCAGATGTTTTAGGACTACAACTCACAAAATCCCTGGCTAACAGGACCAGTGGTCAGGGATGATGGGAATTGTAGTCCCAAAGCAGCTGGAGAGCCAAGTTAATGTGTGTGTCATGGAGCTATCTTTCTGAGTTCCCAGTATGCTGATGGATAGCTACAATGGTATTACAACTTGCTCCACTTTCAAGGAATATACACTCATATCAATTTAATAAAGCACATTCAGTCAGCTGCAGTGATACTGGAGCAAGGGTTGGCCATGAGAGGTGTCCAAGTGGATTATGACCCCCTCCTGCTGCTTTGAAGGCAGGAAAGATTTGATCATATTCTTTCTCCAGGAGTCCTCTCCCAATATTACTCAGGAGTGGGTGCCCCTGGAGCACTGCTCCTGACTGGAGCTATCCTCCCAAAGGATGGAGATGCATAGTTGAGGTGTGCATCAAAGTGCCATGCAGTCACACCAGCCTAAAACATATACCTGAGGCCACTGGTTTCCCCACCTGGAGGTATCCACAAGGGCATCAATGCACTCTAAAAACTGCCTTTTGAGCTCCCCTGGTCAGTCAATTAGTGTGCTTTTTCTCACGGCCATCACAACAGTGTGGAGAATCTTGGAACTCAGTGCTGTTGCCAGCAATGACCACTGGTGTGTGTTCCAATATGCAGTATTCTGGACTGACCTGACCTTCATTCCTAAGGGCAGCTTGTCTTTCCATGGAGCACAGTAACCGGTTCTCCTCATCCAACCCTTAAACCATCACACCTCTCTGAGTGGACCTGGGCAGAAGCTGAAGCTGGGTCCTCAAGATCAACATTCCCACACAATTGCCTTTACACAAAACAGTATCTTATGTCCTTCTGCCTAACTACAGTAGCAGAAAAGCTTTAATTCAATCCTAGTGGATAAGGACTTGCATTCTGTATTCTAGGAGTCATTACACCTGCCAACACCATGACACACTACACATTGGCAGCCTTGTCTTATAAATGCACCAGATTTGCCATGTTAACTAGGCCACATTTCATACACCATTGCAATTTGGACATACATGCTTCAGAATATATTTTTTTTACCTTCTAGCTATCTTTTTTTTCTTGAAAGTTCAGCTTTGGAAACCAGTAGGTCCAGGCCACACTGCTTTATTCTTTTCCTCCTCTTCTTCGTTCTTCAGTCTCTCACGCTATCTCATATTACAAAGTTGTTTCGGCATCACCTCTGCCTTGGAACAGAACCACACCAGTAGAGAAAGGGGGGAAATCTGATCATGTTTCCTTCCTTCTGAGCAATTGGAGGAATCATAACCCACTTGGACATCTCCCACACCCAATAAGTAGCATTCATGGTGTGTACTGCACCAACATTCTAATTTAAAAGTATAGGTGCTTAATATGCATCCTGTTGATGCTGGTAGAAATTTAGTATGTTGGTTGGACTAACTACTTCTGATGTCTACTTAGCAGCAATAAACTTCAGTGCTGGTACAGTGGTACCTCGGTTTTCGAATGTCTCAGAAGTCAAATGTTTCGGTTTTCGAATGCCGAAAACCCAAAAGTAACTGCTTTGGTTTTCGAATGCTTTTTGGAAGTTGAACATGCCACACAGCTTCCATATTGAGTTTTCCTGAAGTAAATGCTTTAGTTTTTGAACGTTTCGGAATTCGAACGGTCTTATGGAACAGATTACGTTCGAAACCAAGGTACTACTGTGTAGCAATTTTCTTTTCTCCCTCCCCTTCCCCATGAAGTAGATGTTATATGGCTGTAAATATTGTCTGGAGGTGCTTGACTAAACAGGAACAAATATTTGTGTTCTCCTAGGATTTGAATTACCAGCAGAACTATAAGCGAGGCGGTATTAGTAGTGGCCGGGCAACCTCAAGAGGTAAGTTTACTTCAGACATTGCTTAAAATGCAGTTCTGTCCTAGATATTATGTAATACCTGAAATTAAACAACATAGGGCTGCATACAATAGTGATTGGATAATCGGATGTTCTTTCACCGCATATGTTTTTTGGCTGGAATCAACTGTCTTATGCACCATATGAGCTCCATTTCTGCTCACAAGATGCATCTAATTCTTTCTGGCCCAGGAACATGATTTGTAGAGCTATTAAAAATGGATGATGGGGGAAGGGGAGAGTTGTCATTTCAGTTGAGTTCTGAGCCTGCTCTCCTTGATGGAGGAGAGATGATCATATCTAATCTCTTCAATCATTTGCCCAAAGCAAGGAGGATCAGTCAAATATCCCGGCTTTCTAGCAGATGCTGGGTTTGTTCTTGTCTTATTTTTATTTAATACTTGGCTTTTAACTGTGAAAGGTTTTCTCAGCTGTGGTACTTTCACCATGAGAAATCTCCCTCTGCCTTCTCTGGTGGATGGGGAGTTGCCCATCACTGGGTGTCCTGTTCCATCTGTAAAGGAAACTTTGTGGAAAGGCAGTGTTCCTGCTCTGCCTTCTCCATACCTCAGAGTCATATGAGCAAAAAGAACTAGAAAATAATCTCTAGAGCAGGGGTAGTCAGCCTTTATATACCTACCACCCACTAATGCATCTTTCTTGATGGTAAAATTTCCTTACCGCCCACCAGTGCTCGATGGAAGGAGGATTCAGTTTGTGCCGTTGAATCCCCTACCACCCACCTAGAATCCTGACATACCCACTAGTGGGCGGTAGGGACCAGGTTGTCAACCTCTGCTTGAGAGAATCCAAGACTAGCTTAATTAACAGTTCAGAGCAACCATTTCACTGTAACTATTGTCTCAAGCGAGTAGTAAGCCCACTTTATACACAGGTGATTTAAAGTAGGCCTAATGGTTTGTTCAGATTATCAAGGAGAAGTACTGAAGTTGCTCCTCCAGTGTAGCCATATTAGCAGCTTGGTGCAGAGTTTATAAAATCCTTAAAGCTTCTGTATTTTAGGTTACAGACAAGAAAACAGACAGGAAGAGAATTGTTCATCAGGTAGAGCTCGAGGTAGAACTCGTGTTAGAGAATACTTCAGAAGAAGGGAATTGAGGAAAACTGAGAGAAATGGGAAGGAAGCAGAGTCTGAAAGCAGTCTTGTGGCCACGAGGATGCATCAGTTCAGTTAGTGTTGATTAACAGTTCAGTTGATATTGGTAACTTGGTTTTCTATACTAAATAAACACACATTTATAAGATATGTCCTTTCTTGGTAGTAAGAATATTGCACCTTCCAAAATGTGTTTTCTGTTAACTAGATATTTAAGTATTTGTCTTGATTTCCAAGGTGAGCATGTAGCCACTGCTTATTCACCATAAACATAATAGTAGAACTATTGCATTGTCATCTTAACCTCTGCTACTCTTCCTGGGTGAAGAGAAGCTTGAATCATTTCAACGCTAAGCTTGCTGTGGAAGTGCACTTGTTACATATCTGACACACACATTGTTTTCAGAGTAAGGAGGTGGGAACGCTGTTTGAGTTAAGAGGAAATTTGGACTTGCAGCATGCTGATAGACTGGCCCTTGTCTTTGCCATGAAGCAGCTCTGCTTTTTTCAGAGCACAGCACCAACTGCTGTCAGTCAGGGAGCCACTGTGTGTTTTGGAGGTTATCCTGCCATTAGTGGAGAAGATTTTTAAAATACTGAACAAATACTGGAGCAGATGAGCATGGGGTGGGGAGAATGAATAAAGCACAGCAACCAAAGCATAGCTGGCTTGCAGCAGCATGAGGAACACACTCAATCCAGAGGCTGTATATTCGTTGGTTGAGTAAAGCTGGAGTTGCTTTGCAGCTGAGAAACCCACACCCAAGCCTCTCTAACATTGTATTCATCTCCACACTCACTTTGAAGAAAAATGATTAAAAACTTGTAATAAGTAGGTACAAGTCTAACTGGGATCTGTCTAGTCACTAATACACAAGGTCTTTTTTAACGACTGCTTGAAACATGCAAGCTTGAACAAACGAGTGCTAGAAATACTGAATTTAAGGTTACGTCAGAACTAACCATTGCTCATAATCTTCAACAACAGGATGGAGCGATTCTTCTCAGGTGAGCAGCCCAGAACGTGACAGTGAGACTTTTGACAGTGGGGACTCTGGGCAGGGTGACTCACGCAGCATTACTCCTGTTGATATGCCAGTGACGAGCCAAGCAACCACCTTTGTACCTGTGCACATCTATGCCTTCCCACAGCAAGTCAGAGCTGCCTTTTCGGCTAGTAGAACTTCTAACTTTACTCCTGGAACTCTAGACCAACCTATTACATTTGACTCCCTGTTACACAATCTTGGTGAAGCCTTTAATATCCATCTTGGTAGGTTTAGTTGTCCTGTGAATGGTACTTATGTGTTCCTCTTCAATATGTTGAAGTTGGCTGTGAATGTTCCACTGTATGTGAACCTGATGAAAAATGAAGAGATTCTAGTATCTGCATATGCCAATGATGGTGCTCCAGATCATGAGACTGCTAGTAATCATGCAGTCCTCCAGCTTTTTCAGGGAGACCAGATTTGGTTACGCCTCCATAGAGGAGCTATTTATGGAAGTAGTTGGAAGTACTCCACATTCTCAGGATTTGTGCTGTATCAAGACTGAATACTAATGTTTGCAATAGATCTGTTCTAAACAATTTGGTGAAGGAAGGTGAAAACTGGGAAGATTCGTTTTGCACTGCACATTAACTGCTTAAAACACACCCACATAATTCTGAAAGGGGATATGGTGAACTGTCTTGCTATGAGATGGAGTTGGGTCAGCACAAATGTGGCACTTTATCAGTTTTGATGTAGTCTTGATAGTAAAGCTGTGAATGTATGTTTGCTTTTCTCCCTGAACTGTAATTATCAGCTTACTACACTGCTCAAAATTTGCCTCAAGTCTAGGCTATTCACAATGCCTTGTGCCTCAATAAAAAATATGCCTTAGTATCAATGTCTGTACTGCTGGGTGCACATGATCTTTATAAGGGGCCACATTCTATGGTAGAGCATATGCGTTGCATGCAGGAGATCCCAGACTCAGTCCTCATAACTCCCACCTAAAAGGATGCGACTGCTGCTTGTCAAAGTAGACTTATAAAACTAGATGACCAGTCAAGAGTCCAACTCGGTATAAGGCAGCTTCATATGTTCTTACTTTCCCTTATAAAAATATGCAATCTAAGACTTGGAATAGACCCACTGAAATGAATGCCCTTGACTGAATTGGGTCCATTAATTTAAAAGGGTCAGTTCTAAGTAGAAATTGGTTGGATACAATCCAAAGCAAGAAGTTGGGAGATGACTTTCAAAGTTACCTTTCCCCATTACTTTATAGAGTTTATACAGGTGTAGTCAGCTTGTGCTGATGTGAATGTAACACATGGGTAAGCTTCAAAGTTATTGTCATTCTTTCTTGCAGTGTGTGTGTGTGTGTGTGTGTGTGTGTGTGAGAGAGAGAGAGAGAGAGAGAGAGAGAGAGAACACTCCACATCTACTGGGAAATGTAATAGTAAATGTAATCCCAAAAATATTTCAAGTGATATTTTACTAGTCCTAATTGTTTTCTGGCAGTTCCTTGTCCTACTGATAATGCTGTCTCCTTGATACCTACCAGTGCTGCTACTTGGAAAGAAGTCCTTCTATATCTGGGGGAACACTCTAAACCAGTTCTCGTTTTTTCTTGCTGCTATTTAACTAATTGAAAGTTCCTCAGGTCAATGTCTACATTGACTAGTTTTTGTACACATGGATGTATGGGCCTCTGTAGTACGGGGTAGTTGTCTTAAGTCCTTTGCTGAAACATTTGTTAAAATTAAGAGCAGCTGTTAGCACTTAGTTGCATCTGACACGTTAGTAAGAATACTGTTTTCAACAGCAAGAGCTGGATATGCTAGTATAGCTGCTCACGGTGTGCACATGTGGGGGGGGGCGGCGCGTAGAACCTGACTTGCATCTTAAAGGATAAAACCTTTACCTGCTAATTCTGCCGCCCATGAAGCAGTCTTCAGAAGTGCTCTGTTGTATCCGTGTTCAGCTTCTCACTAACACAAAAACTAGCTCATGCATAGGTTTAATTAAGTGACACTTATGGTAGTGTCTTCCTTTGCTCACTTAAAACAAAGTCCTGCCCTTTTAAGACTTTTGGTGTAGGATGCCCTACATTCATTTTTCTGGAGCTGATTGTATGGCTGTATACTGGCGATTGTCCCAGCCACTCATTTCATAGCATAAAAGGCAAGGTTTTCATCTATAAGGCTTAAATTTTGCAAGCTTTCCAATGCTGCATATGTGAATATTGGTACAAAGAGCTAAGCTGAGCCTTAAAACACCCTTAATGTTTTCATCAATCACCAAAGTTGCTATAGCTTTTAATGCATCCTAAAACTAATTGTTTCCTATCAGCTGTTTCAGGTGATGAACTCTTAACTTCTCTTGAGTTCAAACTATCTGAAGTAAGCGTCACACACATGTGGTTAAGCTTCTTGCCCTAATATTGGGCAAGAGAGGGGAAGTGTTCAAACTATTCAAATAGTATTTGTTGTTTAGACTATTTTTCAACCACATTTCTTGAAGCAGTATGCAAATTAGGCAGATTACATTGCTAATACCTTCGGGTACATTCTAGATCAGGGCAGCTCAACTTTCCATACCAAGTGGGCCACAAGAGTACTTCAGTATGGAGCCCACAAGCCACACACTGCCTTGTGTGTGCGCACAAGGAAGCAATGCCAAAATATGGGACACACATCACAGCTACTTGGCTTTGGGAAGGAGGTGCAAGGCTCTGGCAGGGTTCTAGACCCCTCCACCTCCTTCCTAAAGCTGGGAAAGCACTAATTAAGCTTTGGGAAGGGTATGCGAGGGCTGCAGGTGAGGGGAGCATCAAATGTTGCTGAGGACTCTCAGAAAAGGTCTTGGTATGTAGCCCTTAAGCTGCACATTGGACTAGACTGCTAATAAAAACCCACCTTGCAAGGTTCCACATCAGGCATCCCCAACCTTCTGCCCTCCAGATGTTTTGGACTACAATTCCCATCATCCCTGACTACTGGTCCTGTTAGCTAGGGATCATGGGAGTTGTAGACCAAAACATCTGCAGGGCTGCAGGTTGGGGATGCCTGTTCTACATTCAAAGTACATAGAATTGGATATGTAACTAAAGTAAAAAGTGAATTGAAGGATTGCTTTGTATAAACTGAAAGGTTTTTCAGATGTCAGAATGGAATATTAAAACTGGCCAATGGGATGGAAGCTTTAGTGCAGCTGGAGCTCTGCTTGGATAGTTTGCGAGTAAGCATATGGAACCTTGTACTTCAGTCTTCTTTGTGGGTGGGTATCAAGAGACGCGGGTGGCACTGTGATCTAAACCATTGAGCCTAGGACTTGCCAATTGGAAGGTTGGTGGTTCAAATCCCCGCGATGGGGTGAGCTCCCGTTGCTCGGTCCCAGCACCTGCCAACCTAGCATTTCGAAAGCACATCAAAGTGCAAGTAGATAAATAGGTACCGCTCCGGCAGGAAGGTAAACTGCGCTTCTGTGCACTGCTCTGGTTTCGCCAGAAGCGGCTTAGTCATGCTGGCCACATGACCCAGAAAAACTGTCTGCAGACAAACGTCAGCTCCCTCAGCCAGTAAAGCCCAGACGACTGGACTTAACTGTCAGGGGTCCTTTACCTTTACCTTTATCAAGGATTAATGGGGCCATAAGCAATTTTATTGTCCCAGGGTGTAAAATGAAATCGATTTTAGACTTATATCTGCACATTTGTCTTGAAGTATGTGTGCGTTGCACTGCCATGCCACATTAGCTGCAGATTTTTTGGATATGGTTTCTTAACCTGTTTATCATGTGGAGGCACAGCCTGAATTGAGCTATTTCCACTCTCCATAGGCAGGATTGTGCAAATACATTTCAGGTTCCACTCCTGCTTGCTCTCCCACTGTAAGTCTTCTACAGTGACCATGTGTGTTTATTTGATCTTCAGCTTCAGACGGGGCAGTTTGCTACTTCCCTCTCTTACTTTCCCAAAGGGAGGTGGAGAGAATCTGCTTTCAACCTGTACAATTACTGCAAATTTATCCTCACAACAGCACTTCTGATTTAAGAGAGCTTCCTTGTACAGGGACAACTTGGAGGGGGAAAACACCTGGGCAGTCTCAGCTGCAAAAAGGGGGACCACAGCTCCCAAGTTGTTCTGGGAGTGTTGCTGTTTACTTGACAGCTAATGAGCTCCCTCTCCCTAAGTCAGGGAGAGGGACCCTGTGGCCTTACAGGTGGTGGACTGTAATGCCTATCACCCATTGCCCAAAGCACAGCTGAGGAGGGTAGACATTTTGGAGCTATGCAAAGCCAACAAACAGGCAGTGCATCTGAAACTCATTTGCACAGCTTTGCTTACAGCAACCCACACTCAGATTCACTCCATTCTCCCAAAGAGAATGCACATTGATGGTAAGTTTCACCCCCAGTTTTTAAATTTTATTTATACTTTTCAGGTATATGCATTTCACTGATTTTACAATCATTTTGACATTTTAAAACTTGACTTCCTTCCCCTTCTCTGTGGTTCCTTAAATTTATTTTTAATATCTTCTGCATATCCAAACTTACACATTTATTTATCTTCTTTTAATATATACTCTTGTGTAGCTGCAGTAATCCTGCCAGTGTTTTTATCTGTTAACAATTTATCTGTAAATATTCAATAAACCATTTCCATTCTTTTATAAAAAGTTTGTTACCTTGATTTCTTATTCTTCCAGTAAGTTTCGCCATTTTTGCATATTCCGTAAGTTTTTGTATCCATTCTTCCTTTGCTGGGACTACTACTTTCCATTTTGGGGCAAGTAACATTCTCACCTGATGGTAAATTCTAACATTTCCTTCCTTTGTGCACTCTTTTGTAACTCTTTTTTCTATGTCCCCCCTTCCTACCCCACTGAACGCCTTCATTGGGTCAGGGTGGAATTCCTTATAGTTAGCATTCTGTTCTTATTATGCCTCTTATGCTCATTCTAGTTTTTCTATAATGTAAAGCCCCAGATTTCACATTTCCTTGCATATGAGGCACTACTGAATACAGCAAAAAGAGATAAGGGATGGGTCCTTATCTTTACACATATCCCACGTTTTGTGATGGGGATGACCAGTACACATGTGAAAGATTTTTTATAATGATCAGGTTACCTGAAATAATTTAGCATTAACTAGGAAGAGGGCCTTTTTTGCAGTGGCACCCACTCCATGGAACGGCCTCCCCATAGAAAAAGGCATGATTCAAACAGTGGTGTAATTCTGGTGCATGCTGAAAACTTTTGTTTCACCATGTTTTTTGCTGGCTTCTGATGCCATTATGTGAAAAGGGTGTTAAATGCAGTATTCACTACAGAACACAATTCTATAGTGCATTCAAAACTGCATTCAAAAAAATGGTAGTCATGGAGCAAGGGGAAGTTGTGAAGTGACACACCCTACACCTACAAATAAACAAGGAATCAAACAAGCCAAGGCAGCACATAAAAAATTGTAAAGCATTAGACATAAAAAACTTCCCTATACAGGGCTGCCTTCAGATGTCTTCTAAAAGTCAGATAGTTGTTTGTTTCCTTGACATTTGATGGGAGGGCGTTCCACAGGGTGGGTGCCACTACCTAGAAGGCCCTCTGCCTGGTTCTCTGTAACCTCACTTCTCGCACTGAGGGAACCCCCATAAGGCCCTCGGAGCTGGACCTCAGTGTCTGGGCGCATTTATAAATTTTTTGTTTTTTTTGTTTTTTAATAGATATTTATTAAAGTTTTCAAATTTAATACAATAAAAAAAAATCAAAAAGAAGAAAGCAAAAAAGTTTAAAAACACATAAGGTTCACAATACCTGTTTTTCAATAACATATTTCACTGACTTCCTCATACCTCCCCTTCTTGTATTCCAGTTCAGATTGTTAATTCAGCAAATCCTTATCCATAAATTTAACCTATTTCCATACCCTATTTTTTCCCCCCATATCACATTACAGCTTTAAACCCCTTAATTTCTATCCAACATCATTCAACACTCATTAATTTTGCAATATTTCTGTAAATAGTCCTTGAATTTCTTCCAATCTTCTTCCGCCGACTCTTCTCCCTGGTCTCGGATCCTGCCAGTCATTTCTGCCAATCCCATACAGTCGATCATCTTCATCTGCCATTCTTCCAGAGTGGGTAAATCTTGCACCTTCCAGTACTTTGCGATAAGTATTCTTGCAGCTGTTGTAGCATACATAAAGAAAGTTCTATCCTTCTTTGACACCAATTGGCCAACCATGCCTCTGGTTTCTTCAGGAAGGTATATTTAAATACCTTTTTCAGTTCATTATAGATCATTTCCCAGAAAGCCTTAATCTTCGGGCACGTCCACCAAAGGTGAAAGAATGTACCTTCATTTTCTTTACATTTCCAGCATTTCTTATCGGGCAAATGGTAAATCTTTGCAAGCTTGACTGGAGTAATGTACCACCTATATATCATTTTCATAATATTTTCTCTTAAGGCATTACATGCCGTAAATTTCATACCGGTGGACCACAACTGTTCCCAGTCAGCAAACATAATGTTATGTCCCACATCTTGTGCCCATTTAATCATAGCGGATTTAACCGTCTCATCCTGAGTATTCCATTTCAGCAGCAAGTTATACATTTTTGACAAAATCTTAGTCTTGGATTCGAACAGTTCTTTTTCCAATTTAGATTTTTCCACCTGGAAGCCGACTTTCTTATCTATATTGTAAGCCTCCATTATCTGATAATAATGAAGCCAATCTCACACTTTGTCTTTTAGTTTCTCAAAACTCTGCAATTTCAATCTGTCTCCTTCCTGTTCCAAGATTTCCCAATATTTCGGCCATTTGGCCTCCATATTGAGCTTTTTCTGAGCTTTTGCTTCCATTGGTGACAACCACCTTGGGGTTTTGTTCTCCAATAAATCCTTATATCTATTCCAAACATTAAACAATGCTTTCCTGACAATATGATTTTTAAATGCTTTATGTACTTTAACCTTGTCATACCACAGATATGCATGCCACCCAAAAACATTGTTAAAACCTTCTAAATCCAAAATGTCTGTGTTCTCAAGAAGCAGCCAGTCTTTCAGCCAGCAAAAAGCTGCTGATTCATAATAAAGTTTAAAGTCTGGCAGGGCAAATCCGCCCCTTTCCTTTGCATCAGTTAATATCTTAAATTTTATTCTAGGCTTCTTGCCCTGCCAGACAAATCTAGAAATATCTTTCTGCCACTTCTTGAAACAGTCCATCTTGTCCACAATTTGCAATGTTTGAAACAAAAACAACATTCTAGGCAATACATTCATTTTTATAACTGCAATTCGACCCAACAAGGAAAGCTTCAAGTTTGACCAAATTTCTAAATCTTTTTTCACTTCCGTCCAGCATTTTTCATAGTTATCTTTAAACAAATTCCCATTTTTAGCTGTCATGTTAATCCCCAGGTATTTCACTTTCTTAACCACAGTCAAACCTGTTTCATTCTGAAACTTCTCTTTCCGTCAATGTTTTTCTCTAAAACCTTAGTTTTTAACTTGTTCAATTTGAATCCTGCCACCTGACCAAACTCTTGAATTAGTTCTAATACTCTTTTAGTACTAGATTCTGGCTCCTGTAACGTCAAAACTAGGTCATCTGCAAATGCTCTCAATTTATACTGTTTGGCTCCGACCTGTATACCTTTAACCAACCGGTCCCTTCTAATCATATTCAGCAGGACCTCCAGGACTGATATAAAAAGCAATGGGGAAATTGGGCACCCCTGTCGTGTCCCTTTTTCTATCTTAAATTGTTCCGTGACCACATTATTTACAATTAATTTAGCCTTTTGTTCAGAATATATTGCACCTATACCATTTTCAAAACCCTGGTCTACCCCCATACCCTGTAAGTTCTTTTTCATAAAACTCCAAGAAATATTGTCAAAAGCTTTCTCCGCGTCCACAAATATCAAAACTGCTTTAGTGTTTATATTCACTTCTAGCTTTTCCAAAATGTCAATTATATTCCTCAGGTTATCAGATAGATGTCTTCCCGGTAGAAAGCCCGCTTGGTCCTTATGAATCTCTTCAATCAGTACTTTTTTCAGTCTCTTAGCCAAAATATCAGCAAAAATTTTGTAATCCACATTTAATAAGGATATGGGACGGTAGTTCTTAAGTTGAGTCTTTTCAGTCTCTGTTTTCGGTATAAGTGTAATATAGGCCTCTTTCCACGTTTCTGGTGCCTTTTCCCCTTCCAAAATTTCATTGCAGACTTCCTTCAGAGGTTGTAGTAACCACTCCTTCAAAGATCTATAATATCTGGAAGTCAGCCCATCCGGTCCTGGAGACTTGCCCAATTGCATGTTTTGAATGGCCCCTTCTATCTCCTGGTCAGATATTTTACCATTCAACATTAGCTTATTTTCTTGTGAGATTTTTTGTAATCCATTTGTTTTCAAGAAACGGTCAATGTCCATTTCATTCTGTGGCCCTTGTGCATACAATTGTTTAAAATACTTCTGGAAGCAATTTCTAATTTCAATTAGATTATGTACCTCTTTTCCTTCTACATCCAAATTTGTGATGGTATTTAATTTTTGTCTTTTTTTCAATTGCCAAGCCAGTAGTTTCCCACATTTATTCGCTGATTCGAATGTCTTCTGTCTCATTTGTTTAATTTTCCATTCTATTTCCTGATTCATCAGTTCCATATACTGTACTTGGTAGAGTTTTATTTCTCTCAAGATCTCCTGTGACTTTGGCTTTACTCTCAGTTTTTTCTCCCCTTCTTTTATTTTCTCCAAAATTTTGCTTTTTTCTCGTTTCGACTTCTCTTCTTTAGTGCGTTCTGTTGTATCAAGAACCCTCTCATCACAGCTTTACTTGCATCCCAGATTACTCTTTTTTCAACATTGGTAGCCATATTTATTTCAAAATAATCTTTCAAAGTTTTTTGGGCCTTTTTATATACTTCTTCATCTCTAAAAAGGGTGTCATTCATCCTCCATCTAAAGGAGCCGGTTGTTATTTGGTTCATCTCCATCTTTACAGCATTGTGGTCTGAGCAAGTTTTGGGGCAGATTTCCACTTTCTTTATCTTTGGTGCCATTCCTCTAGTAATCCAAATTTGGTCAATTCTAGTCCATGTCATCTTGGCTTCAGAGAAAAAAGTTCCCTCTCTCCCCAGGGGGTTCTTAGTTCTCCAAATATCATTCAAGTCCATATTGTCAGTTAGTTCAAAGAAAGTTTTTGGTAGTCTACCATCTTTGGTGACTACCTGTTTTTGTGCCTTGTCCATATTTGTAGATACTACTCCATTCATGTCTCCCATCAGAATAATGTTATAGTCCATATAGTCCAGCAGAATCTCATGCAACTTCTTAAAGAATTCAGATTTCCCCTCGTTCGGTGCATACACCCCTACAATCAAAAATTTCTCTCCTTGCAGTTGAATTTCAATTGCCAAATATCTTCCTTGTTCATCTTTAAAAATAAATTTCGGTAGCAATTTTTCCTTTGCGTATATCACCACTCCCCTCTTTCTAACTTTATCAGACGAAATAAACTCTTGTAAATTTTTTGTACATTGTTTTAATTGTTTGTTTTCCTTCTGGGACCATTCCCCCAAGTGTGTTTTATAAGCTGGTCTCCGACCGTAATAAATTATCTATCTCTAATAATATTTTTTTTTAAAAGCTAGTGTGCATTTGCCTTTTTTTAGTAGTTGCTGTGTTGAAGATCAAACACTATACGCAATATTCATATCCTCTGCTACACTTTCATTGTTGAGATTCCTGCATTGCAAGGGATTGGAATACTAGATGTCCCTTGAGATTCCAACTCTACAATTCTATGATTAACTGGCTCACACATACAGCACTATGTGAACTCCTGGATCTGAAATGGACTATGTTATGCTTACACTGTCACCAAAGCTGCTGGAGACTGCTTCACATATAGTTAAGAAATCCTTACCTGCCACTCAAAGTGTAAAGGTAAAGGTACCCCTGCCCGTAGGGGCCAGTCTTGACAGACTCTGGGGTTGTGCGCCCATCTCACTCAAGAGGCCGGGGGCCAGCGCTGTCCGAAGACACTTCCGGGTCACATGGCCAGCGTGACAAAGCTGCATCTGGCGAGCCAGCGCAGCACACGGAACGCCGTTTACCTTCCCGCTGGTAAGCGGTCCCTATTTATCTACTTGCACCCGGGGGTGCTTTCGAACTGCTAGGTTGGCAGGCGCTGGGACCGAGCAGCGGGAGCGCACCCCACCGCGGGGATTCGAACCGCTCAAAGTGTATATGCCCCTTATTCATACATACAACAAGGAGAGTGCTTCTCTTGCCAGCATAAATTTTATCTAATTGTGTGTCAATATTGTAGTGATGAGTACAAGATTTCTAGGTGGACTTCTTTTGGACCAATGTTCTAGTACTCGGCATACACACAATATCTTTTGAAGTACATTTTTATCACAAAGAATCCTGTAACTATGTGAGGGGGAAATTACAGTTCCCAGGATTTTTTTTGGCGGGGGATGACAACAATGGGTGTGGCTGTGTACACACCACCTTAAATGTTTGGCGGGTCAGACTAAACAAGCAGTAGCATCACGTTTCCCCCCACAGTCTGTAGCAAAAAAGAAATATTCTGGGTAAAAAGCAGGCTTGTGCCACCTTGGAAACCAACAAATTAAGGTGCTACTTATAACTTTTTTTTACTATGAACCTAATGCACCTATATTACTTTGTAAGATAACATGGACTGATTACCTCCCCCACCCTCAGTATTTGTAAGCTTCCCTTTATTATTATTATTATTATTATTATTATTTGAATTTATATACCGCCCTATACCCGGAGATCTCAGGGCGGTTTTCCCCTCAAAGTTGCTCGCAACTGAAGATCATAGAATGGGATATGACATATTAGAAGCTGCAAGTTGCAGCTTTTATTTTTGGGAGGGTGGCTGGGCGGGCATTGCCCAAACCCCAGCGGGGCGGCAGAAAGGCGAAAGGCTGGGAGGAATCCCTAAGCACTCACGTAAGAGCCTTCGCCTTTTTGAGCATCCACTTTGCGCATGTGGTCTCTTGTCACACCCCTTTAAAACCCACGTCAAGTTCAACCTGTGAGGACCAGCTTGCTCCCTCTAGCTAGTACCCAAAAATAAGGAAGGGCCTCTGCCGATTTTAGCCTGGGACTGAGGGAATCGCTGCCCAAAGCAGCTGGAGGGCTGCGCGCCACTCCCCTGTCCAGCAGGTGAGACACTTTCGGAGAGCCGAAGCGCCACAACCTGCCGGGCCAATGGATCCTCCAGCGAAGTCCCAGCAACAGGTCCTCGTAGCATCGGCCTCCCTGCTTTCCCATACCAGCTGGAAGCCAACAAGGGAAAGGAAGGAGAGAAGCCCCCGTTTGCTCCAACTACAGCGGATGCTCTCCGTAACAAACCATGGCCGCCCCCATCTTTAAAAAGTCCACAGCCGGGGGAGGGCGGGAGCGGCTGCTCTAGACCGCCCCCTCTCTCTTTCTCGGCTCGGCAATGTGTGTTTCGTTTCCGTACAACAACATGGCGCCTGCCATTCGGGCACCGCGAGAGAGTCGGGGAGGCGGAGAGACGAGAAGGAAAGCGCCCGGGGCGCAAAGCATCTTCTCCTTCGCGACAGCCGCGCTGTCGTAAACCGGTGAATGGCTCCCGTGTGGCGAAGGGGGAGAGGCGAGCTGGGGATTGTGTGCGGCGGCGGCGGCCCTTCTCTCTGAGGCGCCTGTGCTTCTCCCCCCACCCACCCGCCCGCCGCCATCGGAGAGACATGGATCCCAACCGGATCATCCAGGCGCTCAAGGGCACTATCGACCCTAAGCTGCGCCTCGCGGCCGAGAGCGAGCTGAACCAGGTGAGAGCGCAGCCTCCGGCGCCCTTCGCCGCCCCCGACCCGCCCAGGGCATCGCGGCGGAGGCACTTCGGGATCAGCTGCTTCCCCTCCCGCCAGGCCTCGGCGGAAGACGGGGCTTTGTTTCCCCCTCAGGGGGCGGCCTCCCTCCTCGCCTCCCCCTCTTGCCTCGCCATGGTGGGCGCGCTCTTTCCATCTCCGAGGAGAATCCTGTCACTGCACCTCAGGCGCGCAGCGCTCACCTCCCCACCCGAAAACAGCCTAACGGTTTCCTTAACGGATTTACACGGCTATTCGCCTACATTCCTGTCCCGCCTCCTCCTCCTCCCGACGTGCGTTCTTCCCGTGTTTTATCCCTCACGGTATAGGTGCCGGATCCCTGGGGGCCCAAGCACCCACAACATTTCCCATGAAGGGGCCGGGCACCCACAAATCCCGGCGCCAGGGCCATGCACGATGCGCGGCACCCATGGCCCCAGGCACCCAAGCTGGCGCTGCTGCCTCACAGCCATCCTGTGAGGTGGTTTAGGCAAAGAATCCTTGGAACTTTAGCTCTCACACAGCTATAATTCCCAGCACACTTAAAGTACAGTTTAGGGGGGAGGATGTGCTTTAAATGTATGGCTTGTACACGGTCATAGTATAGGGCTGCTGCAGCAGGGGCAGAGCTCTCCCTTCCTCCTCTGCCAGCCCCCAGAAAGCAAAGAGGGTGGCTGGCTCTGGGATCACGCAGCCAACTTTCATGGGTTGAGTGCGGGATTTGAACCCAGATTTCACCCAGCCAGGACCTCGGGTGGTCTCTCAGCCACAAAAGCTGACCCCTCCTCCCTGTGAATCACCCTTTGGTCTTTTCAGCACCAGAGGACTCTGTCCAGAAAGGAGCCTGTGTTCGCCTGGGGGAGTGGGAAGAGGCACTTTTCAGACTTCCTTATTTACTACTGTGCATGTTTTCATGGACTGGAGCCCACACAAATCTAATGAGAGATCTCTAACCTTGGGAAGCTTACCACCGGCCTTGTAAATAATCCCACAGAGTTTGCTTGCCTGCAAAAGACGTTTACTCCCTTGCTGGGGGCTGGCAGAGGAGGGAGGGAGAGCTCTGTCCCTGCTACAGCAGCTCTATACTATGACCGTGTACAAGCCATACATTTAAAGCACATCCTCCCCCGTAAACTGTACTTCAAGTGTGCTGGGAATTATAGCTCTGTGAGAGCAAAAGTTCCAAGGATTCTTTAGGGGAAAGCATTGTGCTTTGCATGTGCTTTGAATGGGGTGTACGCACACAGCCCAAGTTGCTATGCTGGGTTTGTACAAGGGGGCTTCCCTCTGGCAACACGCTTGATTTCTGTGCTGGGCATATTCTGTGACCAGCTGCATCCAAAATGGTTTTCCAATAGAACACCAGATGTGAGACCTGTAAATACTATGGTGCTGATTATTTGTTCCCTTGGGGAAAAAAGTACATCGAAAAAGAAAAGAAAAAGAAAAGAAGGGACAAGATACTGTATTTCATCTGTCTTCAGCTATCCTTTCACTTGCCTACATGTCACCTATGGCTATTAGGCTAGTTCTTAGATACAAGACTAGTTTGGACCTTAAAGATAGGTCAATCTACAGGGGGCCAGAAGACGTTGCTGTTTTAAGAGAAAAGTGTGTGTGTGTGCGCGCTGTAACAGACTGACATGGCAACCTCACTGAAAGTTCTGTTCACTTTTGTTTGGCTTTTAAGCAGACATCTCAAGTTTTGAAGGTTGACAACCGGTTTTGGAATTTTGGGCTCCCTGGTTGGTATTATAGGTACTCTACAGGTCTTAGACTTGTGGCTTTTAATTTCGCAACTTTTTTTAACCATCCTAACCATTTTTTGGTGGTGAAATTCCTTCATGCTACAACCTATGGTAGTTCCTAAGATTCTTCAGCATAGTTATTTTTTGACAAGTTGACTTCTTCATCACTATCCCTCCAGAATTTTGATACTTTGAAATTAGATTGTGAACTTTTCCAACTTTTTTAAAGGTTGCCAAATTAATTACAAATCAGCAAGCAGTAAACTTCTGCTGCAAGCCCCACTGAACTCAGTGGGACTTCCTTCTGAGTAGGCATGTATAGGATTGCTTTACATGTCAAAGTAAAATGCCTCACTTTATGGAATCATTATATGTGTACATTGAAGGTTAGTTCACAGTCCGTTAATGATCAAAACTACTGCTAAGCAACTACATGAGTGACAGTCGTATTAGATTACGATAGAAGATCCCAAATCATTCACAAGTCAGTGGCAAGATTCTGTGGTAACTGGATTGTTCAAAAAGAGTCATGTCAAAAAACATCAAAGCTATGATACCTGAGAGAGAGCAGAAGTTGTTGAATTTCAGCTTGGAATCAACATGCTTCCCGTGATCCAAGAATTCTTAGCTGCTTGTATACATATCTACTTTAGATAAAAAAGACCCAGGAACTCGTCAGAATGCCAACTTGTAGCTTTATTTGTACAAAGCTTTTTTTGTAATTTTCATAATGTAAAAAGATATCAGCACAAAGCAGTATATTACTCAAGTCAACTTTGACTGGGCATACAGACTGCAATCCCCCGGCACATCTTTACATCCAAACTAGCTCTAAAAGTTTTCAGTTCCTGCACATAACATGTTCATTTGGTTGTGATTCTGACAATGGAAACGAAGGTAAAAATGGTCGGATGGGGGTGGTGTCAATGAAAGCTTAATTTCCTAGCTCTTGTTTGGTTCCATACTTTTTCTAAAAAGAAGAAGAGCAGAATGTGATCTTCTACATTATGTTGTTTGAAGTATATGTTACCTTTGGCCTTCATTGGCCTTCAAGTATATGTTACCTTTGGCCGTTCATAAAAGAACGGTCAGCAACTGACAGCTTCTAAGTCAGGGGTCGCCAACCTGATGGGTACATTTGCAAACTGGACAACAGTTGTGGGCATCCCACACATGCCCTATTCTAGTTGCTACAACAGAATGCCTCTTTTTAGCCTAATTTCAGCAGAGGGAGAGGACACATTTGCATGATTCAGAAGCTTCAAATATCAAGTTTCTAAATGGGGGGGCTATCTGAGTTATTATTATTTCTATCCTTATGCATCATCTATGTTTAATGTTATGGGGCCATAGCTCTGTGGTAGAGCAATTGCTTTGCATACAGAAGGTCTCAGGTTCAGTCCCTGGCATCTGCAGGTAGGATTGGGAAAGTCTCTCATCTGAAGCTCTGGAAAGCTGCTGCCAGTCAGTATAGACAATATTGAGATGGATGGACCAATGGTCTGATATAAGGCAGCTTCTTATTTTCACTGCTTGTTTTGAAAGAAGCCAAAGGAGAGCCTTAATGACCCAGATGGAATTCTGCCCTTTATCCATAATTCTCTCTTGCTTTAGTTTCTGATACCCAGATTTAGGCTTTCTTTTTAAAAAAAGTATCCAACATATATTGTGGCATTCATCCTGGATGAACAGCAAAGGAGGTATTCATTTTTAAAGAGGATCAGATCGGTTACAGTTTTACTTTTGTCCTTGACATGCTGACACATTTAGCTGCCAACTGCTGAATGAGGTCTTCGGAACCTTCTAGCAGATTTTAGTAAATCAATGCCACAGTGATGCTAATGCAGTTCCCATTTGGGAGAGTTAAGTATAGTGAAATGTCGTCAAAAGAATGCAACAGCTACAGACTTCTTAGGATGTACTCCATTAGTGACTGGTGCTGATCCATCAGTACCTGGTCTTGCATTTCTTTTGTGCTTGTGCTATTGCAGTGTACCTGGTGCAGTGGAATCTGGCAGAAAATAGAGGGTCTGGGAAACTAAAGGGTTCTTGGTTGAGCCAAGAGGGGATGTGAAGGCAACCCAGTCAGCCATATCAAGTCAAAGGCCAACCACCTACTACAAATAAAAGATATTTCAAGTGTGGAAGTTGGTGTGGTTAGGTGAATGCAGGAGTGTTATGGGCAGTACAGTATACAGCTACTCTCCTGCCCCAGTGGCTAAAGTTCAAATAAAATATGAGGGACAGGAGAGAAACCATTTAAGGAACTTTGGAAATTGTTAGAGGCTTTTAATGTTGTGTGATTTCATATCCAGCAGTCTTTTTTCAATTAGAAGCTCAATCAGAATAATTTTCCTGAGTTCTCTGGTTGGGTTGATTTTTTGTGATATCGGAAAATGCCTTTTCCAGTGATAACTGGAAATTTCCATCAGAATGACTGTGGCCAGGCTGACACCTTTTTTCCCTTCTTCCAGTTATTTTAATTTATTCCCTGATCCACAAAAAATTATGTAAAAGTCAGCACAGAAAATTACCTTAAAAATATGTTGCATAAAATTAACATAGGAAAGTAGTACTTTGAATGTACTTTGTACTTCTCAACTGTTTATGAAGGTAATAGTGTTTTATTAGAAGCTTTGCTGTTGCAAGAAGCAGCAGCAGCTTTGTTGTTGCTTATAGTTTGGAGGTGGAAATAGTATTATTATTTTCCAATTTTATTAAAGAAAAAAATGGTCAAAACCACAATTGGATTCAAGAGCAGAACAAAACCTATTGTGTCTAAGCCAGCTGTTCATTTGGAGTGTGTCCACCACATGCTCAGCCCTTCAAACTGGTACTGCTTAACTTTGCAGGAGAACATCTGATTTGGAAGGAAATAATCTTTTCCTTATTCATGGCAATAAAGAATCATAGAATTGTATAGTTGGAAGGGACTCCTAGCATAATCTTGTCCAAGCCCCTGCAATGCAGAAATCTCAACTAGATCATACATGACAGATGGCTATCCAACCTCTGCTAAAAAAACCCTCCAAGGAAGGAGAGTACTACAGTTTAACTTGTTTTACAATATATGGTGCTTTTCTGATTGACTTTCTATGCATTTCAGTCCTACAAGATCATCAACTTTGCTCCCAGCCTGCTACAAATAATAGTTTCTGATCAAGTGGAATTCCCAGTCCGACAGGCGGGTGAGCAGAAATTATTTCTATGTGTTATGCTTAGAATTTGGTTTGATAGTCATACATATCCAAATTCAGCTACTGTTTCTTACTTTGATGGTTTACTTGCCTTGGCTACTGAGACCTAAAGTTCAGAACATGTTCCAGCAAAACAAGTGAGGGTGCAGTAAAGAGCCTGTGAGGAGAGTCCCAAGGGCTCTATAAGGGCTGCCTTTGGACCTTGGGGTTTTAAAAAATTATTATTCAGCAGTCTTCCATGTGCTAGGACACCAGGACTTAGGGATGTTTTTCTTCTTTCACTTCAGCTGCTATTTACTTGAAGAACATGGTGACGCAGTACTGGCCAGACCGAGAGCCACCACCTGGAGAAGTGATATTTCCATTCAACATTCATGAAAATGATCGGCAACAGATACGGGATAACATTGTGGAAGGAATTATTCGTTCTCCAGACTTAGTGAGGTATGTCAGGCTTGGGGACATGCATCAGAAATCCCTGAATTGTGTTCCAGGGAGAACTAATGCTTCCATTAGGTATGAATTATGCAGATCATGCTACTTTACGCCAGTTTTTACTCTGTATAATTCTTTTTGAAAATTGTGGTTTTCCAGGAGGTGATGGGTTAGGAAGGGTAATGGAAAGTAAGCTAAGTGACTTGGAGTCACTTCTGTAATCATTCTTAAGTGGAGGCTTCCCAGAGAGCTGTTTCTAAAGAAGATGGTTTGGATATTTCATGTTAAGGTCTAAATGAGAATTGTAGGGAGGCAGGCTAATGAACAAAGGGCAATTAAAGCTAAAATATTATATCCGTTTGTCACACCAAGGAAGTTTTGTTTCCCAGATGAAGATAAAGAAAACTCTTTATAATCCTTTTTTGACCCAGTCTAGATGATAAAGAAAGATCTGTTCTCACCTTGCCTGCCAGCTGTTCCACATGAGTGTGTAATGAGGAAAGGCTGTACTTCCTTGGTAGAGCACATGCTTTGCATGCAGAAGGATCCAGGTTGAATCTCTGATGTTTCCAGATAGGCTGGGAAAGACTCCCGCCTGCAGCACTGGAAAGCCGCTCCCATTCAGTGTGGACACTACTGAGTTGGACCAATGGCCTGGCTTGATATAAGGCAGCCTCCTGTGTACATGTGCAGGCCTGATTGATACCAACGCAGAATCCAGAAATGGGCTGTGCGATTTGGTCTGAGTGTGTGGATATATGCACATGGGCCCTCTGCAGACATTAGGTCTATTCATGGATATCAGGTGGCCCAGTGGATGATACCATCTCACTGTCACACTGCATATAGCCTCTAGGTCACCCAAGATTGACCCTGGGTTAATCATAGAGACTGATGGTCTGCAAGTTTGCAAATCTTGTGTGCTTTAGTTTCTAGTAGTCATTAATTTGTGTGTATGTTGTTTATTTTGTTAGTTCATTGCTCTCTGATAACTCGAGGAGGAAGGAGAAGACACCAGTAATATGGTTTCATTACACAGTATTCAACTTAACAGTTACTCTAGTGCAATGACTTCTAGGTGTTTTATGGAACTGCCCTGCCCTCTCCTCTCCCTGTATGACCCCTAAATCTGTTCTTGGGTTTCCCCCAACCCTTCAGAGCAGATTTATTGGGCACGCAGGGCATGTACAGGGAAGTTCCAATCCATAGCTAAAAGGCCTTGCACTAGTGGAACTTTGTGGTTGGATACTGCCCATAGTTACACTGAATGTGATTTCACATATATCCCCTCATCCTGTCTTTGTCTTTTGAAAGGTTTCTGATACTCTCCTTTTGCGGAGGATTGTCTGATAGCATTTATTACAGGAGAAAGTTTGCTCTGGGTTTCTGATATGATTAAAGAATTTGCTCAAATTTGCTTCTGTTTACCAGAACGTGTTACTTCCTGACACTCTCTTCTTCTTCCCCAACCTTTCAGGGCCCAGCTGACAATGTGCCTCCGCACTATTATCAAGCATGACTTCCCAGGTCACTGGACTGCAGTCGTGGACAAAATAGGCTATTACTTGCAGTCTCCCAATAGTGGGAGCTGGCTTGGAAGTCTGCTGTGCCTGTACCAACTCGTGAAGACCTATGAGTAAGTGGATCTTCTTCTGGGAAAGCCCCTTGCCCAGTAGCCTTGCTCATACAGATGGCAGTGTTTGGAGAGCACATCCAAGTACATGCATGTACCCCTCCTTTTGCCTTGACTGGTTCCTTGGAGAAATAGCTTCTCAATTCTCAAAGTAGAATGTATGTGTGGGGAGGGAGAAAGACAGGAGTCCACCCATGTGCTCAGGAGAAGGCAGCTCTAGCGAATGGGAAGCAATACTTGCATTCATCAAGGTTAGGGCAGAGTGAGTAACATGAGAAGAGAGACTCATGCTTTTTTCCAGATGAAAGTAGATAGAGCTTGATTGCTGTGTGCAATATGTGAGTCAACCCGAAGGTTCAAGTAATTATCAGATTACTTAATAATGCTGTACAGCTGTGTAAGTTATAGCATATTCTCCAAAATGTCTCTGATTTGCTGTGCTGAAAAATGGATAAAAATGGTCAGGCAGGGGTGGAAGGATGGCAAGCAATACTGAATCTTTTCCTTAAAATTAGAAGAATTAGGACAAGTGTAAAAGTTTGCTCCCTAATTGTTTCTGGGTCTGGCTGCTTCTGCAGATACAAGAAGGCCGAGGAGAGAGAGCCCCTCATCGCTGCAATGCAGATATTCTTGCCTCGGATTCAGCAGCAGACAATCCAGCTCCTTCCTGACAACTCCCATTACTCTGTGCTCCTTCAGAAACAGATCTTAAAGATTTTCTATGCACTTGTTCAGGTATGAGCCTCTGCACGTAAAGCAATCAGATTATAGAGAGTTCTGGGGTGGGTGTGGGGGACCCTCTGCATCATTTCCCTTAAGAGGCATGCTTCAGAGTGTTTCATTCACTTCAAGCTTGCTTACTTACAAACTTGGATGTTTAAGATTACAGTCTTAGGCCTGGACTTCACAGTATTTCAGAAAAGAAAAAATGCTAATGAGAGATTATAAAGCCTGCAACTTGCACGTGGGTTAGTTACGTTCTGAGGATTGTGCCTAAAGCCAAAATAATGTAGAGTCAAAACACATTGGGTGTACAGTAATGGCAGTTGGAATTGCCAAAGTCTTTTTTCCTGAATTTCCTCTTTTGAAAATTTTTTGCCAAGTGTGTAAAGCTGAATGAGCACAAGTTAAAGGTGTGTAAGTTGCAGGCTTACTGTGTGTTTATAAGTGCCCCTGGAATGGACATATTTAGTCCTCTTTAGAAAGTCCTTAACTATGTAAGCATAAACAGTTTGACTGTGTAAAGTGGGGAGCTCTCTGTACTTAAGAAGGCTTCCTGGACATTGTAGAAACTAAGATTTCCCTTCAAATGAATGGGGGCCTTCTTTTCTAAGTCTAATTGCTGTGCAGGGAGGGAAACTGATGAGGAGAGGCAATTTGCAGCCCTGGCACCTTTTTTAGAACACCTTTTCTGCATTCCCTTTCTGTTACTTCTGTGTATCACAATACCTCCACACTTCCCCCCATGCTTCTTCTGTATTCCTCTGTGAAACTTCCGATGTACTCCTCTTAAATAAATCCCTGAAAGTCATTGCTGCCCATGCATGACCAGGTGACCATCACATAACATACACTCCCAGGGCATTAAGAAAGGTAGTCCTACCCTGTCTCTTGGAGCAAAAATAAGTAAATAATCCAGCTGCGTTGTGGTGTTGTATCAGTAGTGTAATAAATTGTTTTCTTTAATAAAAAAAAGGTGTAATCTCTGGATAATATAGTCTGGAAACACAGCAATACCTTTACTCTTTGTGTGTGACACCCCGCCCCACTCCATCTTTTTCTTCCTTTCTTTAATTCCAGTATGCACTGCCACTTCAGCTGGTGAATAACCAAACTATGACTCAGTGGATGGAGATTTTCCGGACTATCATCGACAGAAGTGTGCCTCCTGTAAGGATTATATTACTGGCCAACACTAACGCCTTTGGGGAAAAGGAAAGGGGGAAGTGTAGCTTAAGGGGCATAGTAACTTAACACCCCCCCCCCCGTTTGCAGTGTTATTAGAGGCTTATCCTCTAGTTGTGTTCCAGTGTTTTAAAAAAGGAGGCAGAAAGGAGGACAGGAGCAATTGCTCACACTTTCCACTGCCTTGGTAAGAATACAGTGTTTCTGAAATACATGGAAGAAGATACATATGAAAATCTGACTTCAGGTGCCACCCACAAACCTCCTGGCCCCCTGGCCTCTGTAAGCACCGAGTGATATCATCACAACATGTGACCATTGGCTGCCTTGCTCATGGTACCCTGTTACAAACTGAGCACTGTTGCAGCCTCCCAACTACAGTGGTGCCTCTGGCTGTTGCACAGTCTCTGGGCCCTGTTGGGCTTCAATGCCCATGTATACCCAGAACTTGCAAGGGACCCACTGCCTGTGTTGATGCATCTCTGTGTGGGTCGTGTTCTATAAAAGCAGATCAGCACAGGAGTGTGCTGCCAAATGTGGTTGCGGAATCTCCCTCTCTGAAGGTTTTCATGGAAAACTTAGCCAGATTCCTTTTGACCAGGCTGGGCTTGGGGCCATTGGCTGCCTTGACATGGGGAGAAGGAAACAAGCATGGTTCCAGCACAGTGGCCCTAGATATCAGTTGCTGGAGCTTGGGGGCTTGGGCTGGAGTGGAGCAGGCAGAAGGTACTGCTCAGTTGACTCAGTTGTAGAAGCTGATATTGCCCGTTCCCTTCCGTGCTTGAAGATTGCTCCAAGACCTAAGTATGTACAGTGATGTAGCTTAGCCAGAACCTACCCTTAGTCCATGAGGATTGAGACTCAAGCTGTGGAGTTCCTGACATATGCAAGTTAGTTTTGCACAATATATTATACAAGCTTTAAAGATGCACAGTTTTGGCTTGATGTTCTGTGCATGCTATGACATGCCAGGGCAGGGTCTGAAGGCACTTGATGCTGCAGCTTTGCTGAAGCCAAGCAGGTCTGAATCTAGTCAGTGCCAGGATGGCAGATGCTTACGAATCCTATGTATCTTGCCTTGAGTTTTACCATGAATAGAAAATAAGCAGGATATAATTCATAATAACGTATTGAAAGGTATGGGGTGGACACTACAACCTGCATAATGTAGTCTGCAGAGTATGAACCATGTGGAATTTGCCTCAGTAACAAATTCTGAGGGTTTTGTATTGGTGGTTTCGGAGAACAGTCTCAAAAGAAGTAATTTTCAGTCTTTACAGTGGTATCCTAAATGTTTATTCAGAAGTAAGTATCACTGTGTTCAGTGGGGCCCTTTTGATTATGAATCTTTATATTTTAATGTTTGTGTTAACTGGTCTTAATACTATGTAAACCACTTCAAAGCCAATTTTGGTACTAGGTGGGGTGTGTGTGTGTGTGTATAAGTTTTGTTAATGTTCAATGTTAATTTGTGTACACATTGGCTGATAGTTATTTCCTTTCATTAGGAGACTCTGCAGATTGATGAAGATGATAGGCCAGAACTAGTATGGTGGAAATGTAAGAAATGGGCTTTGCGGATTGTTGCTCGCCTTTTTGAAAGGTAAAATGCTAACTAGAGCAGATTTTCTAAACTCTGTTTTTCTCAACACTATACTTCTGTCATTTTTCTATATATTTAATGCAGAGCTTTCCAAACTCTGTGTCGTGACACATTTGTGTGTTGCATGAATACTCCCTGCACCCCTCCAGGGGCTGGAAAGGGGTTAGTTTAACCTCTGGTTTGCTAGTAAAACTGAATTACTGTGTCGTGAAGTGAGGCATGTCTAAAAAGTGTGTCACCAACACTAAAAGTTTGGAAAACTCTGATTTAATGTAAAAAAGTATCCTTACAAATCTAAAACAGGAGCAGAAACTTCCAAACTTCTTATGGCTGCACCAGAGGGGTGTGTGTATGAGAGAGTCATAGTCACTTGTGCCTGTAACGGTAAACCAAGGTTTAGCATTGTGTCTGAACAAGCTCTGTATGTTCTTTCACACTTTTGTTCACATCTTTTGAAAAAGTTTTACCAATTTTACTGAAGGTCTCCATTGAATATTTTCTTTTGCTCATTTTCTGTTTCTCATCTTGCAACTATTTGTTGAATTTGTATATCACCCTTCCTCCAGAGATCACAAGGTATAAAATGAGAACATAAATTACATAACAAAAAACCCAAAAACAAACTAGAGCTATTTTGAATATATCTAGAGCGTGCAAAAGGGACGCGGGTGGCGCTGTGGGTAAAACCTCAGCGCCTACGACTTGCCGATCGCATGGTCGGTGGTTCGAATCCCCGCGGTGGGGTGCGTTCCCGTCTCTCGGTCCCAGCGCCTGCCAACCTAGCAGTTCGAAAGCACTCCCGGGTGCAAGTAGATAAATAGGGACCGCTTACCAGCGGGAAGGTAAATGGTGTTTCCGTGTGCGGCACTGGTGCTGGCTCGCCAGCTGCCGCTTAGTCACGCTGGCCACGTGTCCCGGAAGTGTCTGCGGACAGCGCTGGCTCCCGGCCTCTAGAGTGAGATGAGCGCACAACCCTAGAGTCTGGCAAGACTGGCCTGAACGGGCAGGGGTACCTTTACCTTAGAGCGTGCAAAATCAAGCCATGCCCCATTAGCCATCTTACTGCTTGCCTGGGTGTCAGGAAGTCGGGCAAGCCTCAATGCATGGTGGGTGGACTGTGTTTGGCTTTGTACACAAGAAGTGCAAGTCACAAGATATGAAGGCCTTCTTTAGTAGGGTGATACCTTTACATCTTTGTCACATCATTCTTTCAGCTCTTAAGAGAAGACCAGTTTGCTTAATGTGAAATCTGTCTTTTACTATAGGTGGGGTATAACACCTGCATGTAGTTAGCCAAGGGGAGTCACAGTGAGGGTATGCATCCTTGTTGCCTTGAATGGTCCTAGATTTTGCTTCCCTGCTTTTCTTCTTCCTTTGGTGTCCAGGGTTATTCTGAGCACTCTTTTATACATGATCAACTTTAGTGGCATGTGTACACGTTAACCTTCAGTTTGCGTACTTGCTTTGGATTCTTTCTTCAAGGTATGGCAGGCCTGGGAATGTAACAAAAGAATATTTTGAATTTTCTGAGTTCTTCTTGAAAACCTACGCTGTGGGAATCCAACAGGTAAACATCTCCCATTTATTTTATTTGTATGATAGTTCCACAGCAGGAATTTTTTGCTTGTCCTTTGTGTATCATTTCTTTAATGCAGGGATGGGGAACTTGTGGTCTTTAAGATGACGTTGGACTGCAAATCCCATTATCTCTAGTCATTGGCCTTGCTGTCTGGGGCTGATGAAAGATGGAGTCCAACAGCATCTGGAAGGCCACAGTTTTCCCATCCCCAATTTAAGGCATTCATTCCCTTGCTTGAGTACTTTGCTGTTGCAGAACAGAAGGAATAGCAGATGCACCCCAGGAACCTGGGTAAAGAGGGGAGGGCACTCATAGTGAAACTGTTTGCAGGGCCATTTTAGGATAATCACAGATGGTTAGTGCTCTCTAGGTAGAAGCCTCATACAATCTAATATTTAGACCCCCCCTTGTCAGGAACTTGTTAGGAATCTGCTTCACACTGAGTCAGACCACTGCCTTCATTGACAGGCAGCAGCTCTCCAGGGTTTCAGACAGGGTTATCTTCCAGCCCTGGTTGAGCTTGGGACCTTCTTCACACAAAAGTCTGCTCTATCACTGAGCTATAGCCCTTAGTTTTCCAGGGTGACCCTTTTCCCAAAATGAACTGCTGATTTTTAAAAAAATTATTGTAGCTGCCACTTGCACCTCTCTGGCCTCCATTTTGGCCAATTGGTCCTCAGATTTGACCATTGGGCTTCCAGTTGCTGGTCCCTGTTGTATGTTGTTACAGCAAATCTTTCCCATGGCTACCATGTTCAGGGATGATGGTGGTAATGGAAACAATCACAATGTTCTGATTTTAAGGACAGATTTTCAAATCCAACCTGATATATGTTGTTTTTCCTTTAGGTGCTCCTAAAAATCTTGGACCAATATAGGAAGAAAGAGTATGTTGCACCACGTGTCCTTCAGCAAACATTAAACTATCTGAACCAAGGGGTCAATCACTGTATAACCTGGAAGCAAATGAAACCACATATGCAGGTCAGTACAAAAATAGTGATTGGTGTCCCTGCACAAATAATAATAATAATAATAATAATAATAATAATAATAATAATAATAAAATTTATTTATATCCCGCCCTCCCCAGCCGAAGCTGGGCTCAGGGCGGCTAACAACAATCAAAATAATCCAACATTCTAAAAACATTCATTATAAAATTAATTAAAATCAAATTGAAATCAAATTGATGGCAACCATTAAGCAAAATTCTGTGCAGATTGCCAGAGGAGGGGGTCAGGCTGCGCCCTGACCAAAGGCCTGGTGGAACAGCTCTGTCTTGCAGGCCCTGCGGAAAGATGTCAGGTCCCGCAGGGCCCTAGTCTCTTGTGACAGAGCGTTCCACCAGATTGGAGCTGCGGCCGAGAAAGCCCTGGCTCTAGTTGAGGCCAGCCTAACCTCTCTGTGGCCTGGGATCTTCAGGTTGTTTTTATTTGCAGACCGTAAATTTCTCTGTGGGGCATACCAGGAGAGGCAGTCCCGTAGGTACGAGGGTCCTAGGCCGTATAGGGCTTTAAAGGTTAAAACCAGCACCTTAAACCTGATCCTGTACTCCACCGGGAGCCAGTGCAGCTGGTATAGTACCGGATGAATATGATCTCGCAGCGAAGACCCCATAAGGAGTCTCGCCGCGGCATTCTGCACCCGCTGGAGTTTCTGGGTCAGTCTCAAGGGCAGCCCCACGTAGAGCGAGTTAAAATAATCCAGTCTGGAGGTGACCGTCGCATGGATCACAGTGGCTAGGTCAGGGTGAGAGAGATAAGGAGCCAACTGCTTAGCTTGGCGGAGATGAAAAAATGCCGCCTTTGTTATAGCTGTAATCTGCGCCTCCATAGAGAGGGAGGTATCAAAGATTACACCCAAACTCTTAACGGACGATGCTGGCACTAATTGCACCCCCGCAAGAGATGGGAGTTGCCCCCTCAATCCCATATCGCCCCGTCCCAGCCAGAGGACCTCTGTCTTCGAAGGATTTAACTTCAACCGGCTCCCACGTAACCATCCAGCCACAGCTTCCAGACATCTGGTCAGTGTGTCTGGGGCCGAGTCAGGATGGCCATCCATCAACAGATAGAGTTGGGTGTCATCGGCATACTGATGGCAATCAGCCCAAAACTCCGGACAAGCTGGGCGAGGGGGCGCATAAAGATGTTAAAAAGCATCGGGGAGAGAATCGCACCCTGAGGCACTCCACACACCAAGGAGTGGCGCGATGACAATTCCCTCCCAAGCGCCACCCTCTGTCTCCGACCAGAGAGAAACGAGCGCAGCCATTGAAGGACTGTGCCCTGGATCCCCACGTTGGCAAGGCGGTGGTCCAGGAGTTCGTGATCGACCATGTCGAAGGCTGCTGACAGGTCTAGAAGAATCAGCAGCCCCGACCCGCCTCGATCCAGCTGCCTGTGGAGATCATCTGTTAGGGCGACCAGAGCCGTCTCGGTCCCATGACCAGCGCGGAAGCCGGACTGGAATGGATCGAGAGCCGAATACTGAGGATTTGAGCTAGAGCTTTTCATATGATGTTGGAGCTTGAAAAATTAATTACAATAATTAACATTGCAATTACTATAATGGGAATGCAGTCACTTGGACAGAAATAACCAGTCAATAGCATATTTATTTCATTTATCTGTATTTTATTCCACACCATCTGTAGGATTTGGAGTGGGCTCTCTCTCTCTCTCTCTTTCTCTGTGTATCTATCTCCCATCCCCGCCTGATAACATTTAGTAATGTAAAGCATGTGAAGTGACATCATTGCATTAGCTGCTGGATTTGGTGGGTCCAGTATGCAGCACACTGTACTGTTGCAGGATTCATGATGATGATTTGTTGGGGTGAGGACTTGTGTTTGAATGATTAATAATGCGATTTTGCTCTTGAACATTCTCTTTGCCTTTTTTCCTATTAGACTGTGTGTGAAGAAGTGATCTTTTCCCTGATGTGTTATAAAGATGAGGATGAAGAGCTCTGGCAAGAGGACCCCTATGAGTACATCCGCATGAAATTTGGTAAATATGGTAAATATGTATTATGCATCAGCTAAATGATTTCCTTACTATCACTGGTATTATTTCCCAGTAGCACCCAATGTTTGAACAGATACATTCAGATCAGCCTACAGTGAGAAGTTTTGTTTGTTTGCACCTGTAATTTTGTTAGTATTTAGGCAATATAACAAAAGGAGATAAAACAAAAAAGATGGCAAAGTAGGACATGCCCCTGTTTAACCTGTCCATTGCACTCCATCCCTAAATAACAGTTTGTTTAAGCCTCCATAAACTATGATTGTGGTGAGGTGTCTGTTAAAAACACAAAATGAGGGAGAGACAGTAGGATATTGGCTGAAAGCTGTTTACTTCCAGTAGTGATTGCTCATTTAAGAAATAAAAAGAGCCTTGTTGGGTTGTCCTTGTTCTGTCAATTTCAGAATGATTTGTCAAAATGTTCTTGTTAAAGATTGTGCAGTAACACTTGATGTGGTTTTCTTTTCTTGTTCTTTTTGTTGTTGAAAACTTGAAAGATGTCTTTGAAGATTATGCATCCCCTACAACAGCTGCTCAGATACTTCTGTACACTGCAGCAAAAAAGCGAAAAGAGGTACTTATAATACAACTCTATGACATTATAAAGGCTTGTACTGCTTCCTCCATTCTTCATTGGCTGTGATGGGAAGCCTGTGGCCCTCCAGATGTTGTTGGGGATGGCAACTGGAATCCAGCAACACCTGGAGGGCCAAGATTTCCTGTCCCTGCTTAAAGGCTATTTGTCTCCCTTAAAAAAAAAAAAAATTCTTTATTACATTTTAATCCTCTTTGTTAGCCAAGTTGCTCAGGATCGGTGTACAAGGTATGTCCCTGCCTGAAAATCCAATGTTATCCTTGCCATGACCATCTGAGCTGGTTCAGGCTACCATGACCCCTCCCATTCCTCCAGTCTGGACTGATGCTGCACTGAGTAGCCAGGCAGACAAAACTTGAGTGTGGCCTCTCCCCACTCCGCATGGGTCATCTACCATTCATCAACAGCACCACCACCAGTGTCTTCTTGGTTTAAACAGAATGACTCTAGCATTTTTGACTTTCTAGTTCTTAATTTTCTGCATTTTGTTCCATCTGTTTAGGTGTTACCCAAAATGATGGCATTTTGCTATCAGATACTTACTGGGCCCAATGTTGACCCTAGGAAAAAAGATGGGGCATTACATGTGATAGGATCTCTAGCAGAGATTTTGCTGAAGGTAAGCGGATGAAGACTTGTACGATATATGTAGTTTTGCCACCAAATATGTAGTCTTCAATGTGATTCATGAAAACCTTAATGCAGGGATCAGAATGCACATGTATATCTCTGACAGAAGGTCTGTGTAGAGCAGGAGTTGATAAAGGATTCAAAAGAGGTGAATGAAAATGGAATGAACCAAGATTTGTACAGTATATTTTAATTAGTATTCTGGGACTACCTGGCAATTGGGAAAGGAGTACGACAAGGCTGTATATTGTCTCCCTGCTTATTTAACTTATATGCAGAATCCCTAGCCGGAATTATATGCAGAATCCCTAGCCGGAAGAAGAAATATCAACAATCTCAGATATGCAGATGACACAATCTTGATGGCAGAAAGTGAGGAGGAATTAAAGAACCTTTTATTGAGGGTGAAAGAGGAGAGCACAAAATATGGTCTGAAGCTCAACATCAAAAAAACGAAGATCATGGCCACTGGTCCCATCACCTCCTGGCAAATAGAAGGGGAAGAAATGGAGGCAGTGAGAGATTTTACTTTCTTGGGCTCCATGATCACTGCAGATGGTGACAGCAGCCACGAAATTAAAAGACGCCTGCTTCTTGGGAGAAAAGCAATGACAAACCTAGACAGCATCTTAAAAAGTAGAGACATCACCTTGCCAACAAAGGTCCGTATAGTAAAAGCTATGGTTTTCCCAGTAGTGATGTATGGAAGTGAGAGCTGGACCATAAAGAAGGCTGATCGCCAAAGAATCGATGCTTTTGAATTATGGTGCTGGAGGAGACTCTTGAGAGTCCCATGGACTGCAAGAAGATCAAACCTCTCCATTCTTAAGGAAATCAGCCCTGAGTGCTCACTGGAAGGACAGATCCTGAAGCTGAGGCTCCAATACTTTGGCCACCTCATGAGAAGAGAAGATTCCCTGGAAAAGACCCTGATGCTGGGAAAGATGGAGGGCACAAGGAGAAGGGGGCGACAGAGGATGAGATGGTTGGATAGTATCTCAAAGCTACCAGCATGAGTTTGACCAAACTGCGGGAGGCAGTGGAGGACAGAAGTACCTGGCGTGCTCTGGTCCATGGGGTCACAAAGAGTCGGACACGACTAAACGACTAAACAACAAATGCTGTTGGCCCGTAAACCAGTAGTAGCACTTGAACACGAGGACAGTCAAGCTAGACAGGGATTTAGCCTGTGCATCAACAGCCAGGTCTAACCAAAGGAGAGAGCTACAAGGAAACCTCTTAACAAATGAGGCAATATCTCTGGTCTATATCAAAACTCCCAGGTTTTGTTTTTCACCTGGTCTTCGAAAGATATTCTGCTCCTTTCTGCAGCCTTACTTAAGCACACGAGAAGAGCCTTGCTGGATCAGACAAAAGGCCCATCTGGTCCAGTATCCTGTTCTCATAGTGGCCAACCAGATGTCTTTGAGTTCAACTGTGCATGTGACTCCCAGCAACTGGAATACATAGGCATGCTGCCTCTGATAGCCTCCTTTATTTCTAGCTCATCCCAACTACTGGACAGGAGCCAGCCCAACAGTTAGGGCCTTATGCAGACACTTAGGGGCTGCTTTGTATGTTACAACTTTAGCTTATATTTGCATTGCACATACTGAGCTATAGCTTGCAGTACTCCCCAAAACAAGTTTTGAAATGCACATTTTTGATACAGGCATATGCCATAGGGAACTCTCTTTGACAGGGTTCCCATGTAAGTGGCTCGATATTCCTGTAAAACTCTTACTTCATAGCAAGTCCACATTTCTGGATACATGTACCTTCATAGGGACACATTCCCACCGGTGGCTGTAATTGGCCTGGACAGCATAACATATTTCACAGTTGGGCTTTTCTGCATTTTATTGGACTTATATAATGCCAGAATATTTTCTGGAAGTGAACTTGAAGCTAGAAACTGATTTTGGTTTATATTTGTGCAATTACTCTAGGGGAGTTAAATTTTGGGACATAATTGAATGTTGTCACATATCAAAATGGAGACTAACCTTTTTTGTGGCTACTGTTAATTCCATCAGAAGAGTGTCTTCAAGGATCAAATGGAGCTGATGCTACAGAATCACATCTTTCCACTGTTCATGTCGAACCTGGGATATTTGAGAGCAAGAGTAAGTGACCAGAGCAAGTATATCGTCCTGCGGTAACTTGCTCTTCTTAGCATCATTTAGAGAGTGTGCCCCCTCTTACAGCTTCTGGGAGGCTGATTTAAACTTGTTTGCTTTCCCAAGGGGCAATGGGGCGAGATGGCATTGGGGATGTTGTTTTGCACATTGTTGCTCTTTGCTTTTTTTGTTTGCTCTTTTATTGCTGACATTCTTGCTTGCTGCCTCAGAGTCTCTCCTGAAGGTTGGGTAACTGTCTGGAGCAACATTTTCATGTGGCACTAAGGACTGTTGCCTGTGCAAAACTGCCTTAGTTATACACAAGTGTCTCTTTGGAACTTGGCCTAGAATTTTAATGGTTGTTGTTGGTAGTGGTGGTGGTGGCTTTAATCAGGGGTGGCTGCAGGGGTGACACACACACATTTAGTTGTCTAATGTAAGCCTCTTCAAACCATAAGATGGGGTGCAAGTCTAATCAGCTGAGAACTACCAGCACACAACTAGATTCCTTAGAGAACAAAAGAACTCAGTAGTGTCTGTTTTGCTTTCTCCCTCTTATGCTGCAGTCCTGTTGGACTCTTCATTCGTTCAGTACTTTGGAATTCCACAATGAACTCAACCTAAGGAATGCTGTTGAGCTAACAAAGAAGAGCCTGATTGATGACAAAGAGATGCCTGTCAAAGTGGAAGCTGCCATAGCACTTCAATCATTAATAAGCCATCAGGAACGAGGTTTGATTTTGATTTTCTTTCTTTCTTTCTTTCTTTCTTTCTTGCCTGTGCATGGACTCTGCATGAACATCCCCAGTTCAATTCCAACGCCTAGTTGCTAAACTTCAGATTCCTTCTGTCAAAATAAATGAATATTATGATAATTCTCCTCTCTGTAATGACAGACACTAGAATATAGAATATGACCACCAGGAAGGGTGCATCCTCTGGAAATATTTGATTTTCCTATTAAAATAGAGTTTTAACCATGGAAACATTGTTCTTGCCCTACTGTGTATTGTTGCTGTAAAGGTGCACCCATGTATTGAGTATCCATGCTCCAATAACATCAATGCATCATTTGCTGCTCTATCAAGCATCCTACCATGTGGTTGTTACTGACTGAATAAATGCCCACGTGATTCATTATTGGCCATTCATTTCCCATTCTTTGAACCTTCATTTAAGTGTCAGGTATTTTGACTGCTAATTATGCAAATAGGTCTGAGGTGAAGGTTAGGATTGGTGTAATAGCTGCAGATGTTACAGAACCCTGCTTTAGCAAGTCATCATATACTATCTTCTGCAATTTTTTTGGAGAAAGGGAGCAGGGTGGACCTGAGTGTATCTTCAAGGGAAAAGGTGCAAATTTCCCAAATGGTCTGTTTAGTTTTCTCCCTTTTTCAGCTTTCTAACATACCTCTTTTTCCTGCACCAGTGAAATAGTTCAGGAATAGAAAGCAGACAGATATGTGTACCTAAGAAGCATTGATAAATAGATAGACAGATAGATATCTATATTTTATCTTTCTATCATTTTATCTTATCTATCTAAGGGGTTTAATCCTAATCCAGAGCTCCTTGCATCTACATTTAGCAAATGACCCCTTCTATCTTTTTCTGTGTTGTTTTTCTGTGTGCCTTTTTAGCAAAGGAATACATTAAGCCCTACATCAGGCCAGTTATGCAGGAGCTGCTGCTTGTTGTTCGGGAGACTGAGAACGATGATCTCACCAATGTAATCCAGAAGCTGATTTGTGAATACAGTCAGGAAGTAGCAACAATTGCTGTTGAAATGACACAGCACCTGGTAAGAGATAGCAGTGCTCTCATACAGAGGAAAACTTCTGATGTTTCTGGTTCCAGTGATATTGTTGGAATCAAGAATTTATTAAGGGATGTGTAGCTTCCAGCTTTGGCATTGTAAAGACCAGTCTGCATGTCTATAAAAATAAGTTTTAAACGACTTGAAAAATATTAATTGAATGCATTTCTCATTTTAACTCAATACAAGGCAGTACATCCTGGAAACTTTCCATGTGGTTTTCCCCATACCACATTAACCCTAAATATCGAAACATTTGTTATACTGATTTTTAAACTGTTTTTTAAAATTGTATCCTGGTTTTCAAAAACACTCAACCTGGATTGCTCTATTTTCCCCACCTCACATTCTCAGCTGTTTACATGCATTTCAGGCAGGTTTATAGTCTGTGGAACTAAACTCTTACATCAAGAGTGGAGAACCCGTGAACCTCCAGGTGTTGTTGGACTCTGTCTCCCTTCACCTCCAGTCAATAGGGCTGAGGATGATGGGAGCCAGAGTCAGACAACACCTGGAGGCTCTCAGGTCTTACGCTTAACATGCACACCTCGTCTTCATCCAAAACTGCAACTAGGTCTAAGTACAGTGGTACCTTGGATTACAGATGCTTCAGGTTACAGACACTTCAGGTTACAGACTCCGCTAACCCAGAAATAGTACCTCAGGTTAAGAACTTTGCTTCAGGATGAGAACAGAAATTGCGCGGCGGCAGTGGGAGGCCCCGTTAGCTAAAGTGGTACCTCAGGTTAAGAACAGTTTCAGGTTAAGAACGGACTTCCAGAACGAATTAAGTTCTTAACCTGAGGTACCACTGTAATTGTCTTTTCTCACATCCCACCTCTCCTCCTTTCTCTCTCTACTGCTAAATATTACCTTGTAAGCTGCTTGGAGCAAGGACCAATCTAGGACACTACAGTGGTACCTTGGTTCTCGAACTTAATCCATTCCAGGAGTCCATTCAACTCCCAAAACTGTTTGAAAACCAAGGCGCGGCTTCCGATTGGCTGCAGGAGCTTCCTGCACTCAAGTGGAAGCTGTGTCGGACATTTGGCTTCCGAAAAACGTTCGCAAGCCAGAACACTTCCGGGTTTGTGGTGTTCGGGTGCCGATTTGTTCGACAACTAAGCCGTTTGAAAACCAATGTACCACTGTATAAGGTTTGGTTTAGTTTAGTTTAGTTTAGGTATAGGTCGCTTTTCCACAGAGAATTGTGCTCCAAGTTCCTCACAACAAGCAACTCGGTGTATCTCAGTGGTAGAGCATGTGCTTTGCATGCTGAAGGTCCCGGGTTCGATCCCTGTCATCTCTAGGTAGTGCCCTGCTTGAAACCCTGGAGAGCCGCTGCCAGTCAGTGTAGACAATACTGAGCTGGATGGGCTACTGGTCTGACTTGGTATAAGACAGCTTCCTATGCTTATTATCAGCATACCAAACATTTGAAACGATATGTATAATTTGTTACAAAACATGTCAATCAATTCACATAAGACCTTATAAGATCAGATAAATAGGATAAGTTCAACAGTACAAAGAAATAATCTATATACAGTGGTACCTCGGGTTACATACGCTTCAGGTTACAGACTCCACTAACCCAGAAATAGTGCTTCAGGTTAAGAACTTTGCTTCAGGATGAGAACAGAAATTGTTCTCCAGCGGCGTGGCAGCAACAGGAGGCCCCATTAGCTAAAGTGGTGCTTCAGGTTAAGAACAGTTTCAGGTTAAGAACAGACCTCTGGAACAAATGAAGTACTTAACCTGAGGTACCACTGTACAGAGAAAACTCAAAGTTCAGGATGGGGGCAGGCACAGGGAAGGCTACACTACAAGTTCTAGTCTTGCATTCCAAGGGCCAAGCTAAACTGCTAAAATGCAGTTTGGGAACTAGATAGTTCACAGCTGGCTCACTCAGTAGAGGAGGCCAACACAGCCAGTGGGAAGAGCTGTGGAGGGCAATGATGGTAAGCCCTCTTCCCCAGGCTTCCAGGTGTTCTAACTGCTAGTGCAGGACTTACTCAAAGGTGCTGTGCCCGTTGATGGCTTTAATACATAATAATAATTCATCGTCTCCAAGGATGCTTCTCCATTGATGCAGGCTGGTTCTCCGTTGTTTTGTGTCTTGATTTCTTTAGGCAGAGATATTTGGGAAAGTTCTCCAAAGTGAAGAATATGAAGAACTGGAGGATAAAACTGTCATGGCTATGGGGATCCTTCACACAATTGATACAATCCTTACTGTCGTGCAAGACCACAAGGAGGTGAGCCTTCTCCATCACTTGTCAACAGGTGGCGCTGTGGGCCTATTCTGCCCCACAAAACTTTGCCTACAGCTTTCAGCCAGTCATAATTTTAAAACAGTTTTAAGTTTAGCTTTTTGTTTTAGGGCAACTGTTCATTTAAACAAAAGCATCCAGTTGTTACTTTCATGCTATAAACAGTCTCTGTCTCTTCTAGATAACTCAACAGTTGGAGAGCATTTGCTTACAGATCATTGGCCTCGTCTTGCAGAAGCACGTAATAGGTAAATTTAAAAAGCTGACCTTCTAGAAAATATTGCCAGATTATTTGTTTGTGCTTGTATTGCAGAGAACTAAAAGCCAGTCTTAAATTAGATATTAGAATATAGTACATCCTCTTATTCCAGCCAGCCTTTGCCAATCTGGTGCCCTCCAGATGTTTTGGCCTGGATTGGTGAAGGCTGCCTTAACAACATCTTTTCTCTGCTATCCACTTCAGTTTAGGCATAAATAAGTCACCTGTTGTGAATTTACTTTTGTTGCACATTAGACATATAGATTGCTTTCAGTAGTGTGAATTGGAAGGCCAAAGGAACAACAATCAATTCAGTTCTAGACATACCTGGGGAAGTGACAGTGGGGCACACAATGGGAGTATAGTAGTGTAATGCCCAGGTTCAAATTGCACTGAATGTGCAGTTTTGTTTAAGCTCTGAATCAAGTCTATGCAGTGCTGGTTGGTAAATTCCTTACCGTCACACCTTCAGGTGAACTGGCAAGCTTGCTGTCAGAATACCGCAAGGAAGACATGATTGCAAAACATGTTTGCTGGTTAAAATTGCTGTATAAAGGATTGATAATGGTATGAATCTTTGCAGTTTGTGTGGGATTTGCAAACTTTTATTTTCAGACCTCATCAGATCTGCGGGGGTTTCCCTTTCAGAGTTCTATGAAGAAATCCTCTCTCTAGCATACAGCTTGACGTGCCATCTTATCTCACCTCAAATGTGGCAGCTTCTGGGTGTCTTATATGAAGTATTTCAACAGGATTGCTTTGAGTACTTTGCAGGTAATGAGCTCTGTAGTGTGTTCTGAAATGGGATTGACTGATGTTATAATAACCTGAGAGGCTGGAGCAGTAGATCTGTTCAAGTAACTCGATTTGAAGTATTATGTTGGCTAGCAGTAGTTCAGGAAGCTATGATGGAGTGTATCAATTGTCAATTTGTCTCAGCTGAGTGAAAACAAGCTTGCATTGTTCCTCAGTGCTATAGATTCAGAGCTGCATGTGCACGGGATAGCCTTGTGCAGAGTGGTGTGCACTTAAATTGGACTGTGGCAATCCAGTTTCTGAGACCTATATAAACTCTGCATATTGAGTAAATTTGCACATTTCCTGCTTCCGTAATTTTATTCCGTCATGCAGCTGGCTTCAGGGATTGTCAACACACTTCTGGAATTTCTTTGGAGCCCTAGGAACTAGAAACTTGTTCCCCCCCCCCTTTAAGTTATGTATGTGTTTATAGTGCTTGTTAACATGTACTATGCCAGGAAAACAACTCTACAATGCTAACCTTACTTTTGCTCTCAAGCTTAACTGTTTTGCTTGCCTCTGTCTAGATATGATGCCTCTCTTGCACAACTATGTCACTGTTGATACCGATACGTTACTGTCAAATCCCAAAAATTTAGAGATAATTTACACCATGTGTAAAAAGGTAAGTATTGCCATTGTTCATACCTTTACCAACTAGGTATCAAAAATGACTATGAAAAAGTGACCAAAAAATGTAGCACAGGGTGAAATGTAAAGGTCACAAGTAGTCCTGTTTAGACCCGCTTTTAGCATACATTCTCTGCTTGCTTCCTTTCAGCAGACTTCAAATCCAGGGTCTGAGGGTCATGCCTGCATGTTACTCTGACAGGATGAGTGTAGTTACTTATACCCACTGATTTTGGACATGGTATGGCTTTCTAAAAAAACAGGATTTTTCTGCCCATGCCATATGTTGGATCCTCTTCCCATTCTGTTACTTCTTTCACTTAGCTTCATAGCACATCAGCATGCAAGACACCCGCTTTACAACTAGAAATGATGTATAAAAGGTAAAGGTACCCCTGCCGGTACGGGCCAGTCTTGACAGACTCTAGGGTTGTGCGCTCATCTCACTCTATAGGCTGGGAGCCAGCGCTGTCCGCAGACACTTCCGGGTCACGTGGCCAGCGTGACAAAGCTACTCTGGTGAGCCAGAGCCGCACACGGAAACGCCGTTTACCTTCCCGCTAGTTAGCGGTCCCTATTTATCTACTTGCACCCAGGGGTGCTTTAGAACTGCTAGGTTGGCAGGCGCTGGGACCAAACAACAGGAGCACACCCCGCCGCGGGAATTCGAACCGCCGACCATGCGATCGGCAAGTCCTAGTCGCTGAGGTTTTACCCACAGCACCACCCGCGTCCCATAATGTATGATGTATACCCTACACAAAAACATGCTAGAATACTGTAAATGTGTTTGTCTTTTAAATACATGAGCTGTACCAGAAAAGAGGACAAACACTTATTCTGTTCTTGAATATTCAGTTTCGGTTGCTCTTCCTAATGTGCTTGTTCTGGGCAAAGTCCCACAGAGGATTAGTAGAGTTGCCTTTTTCTAGTAGAGGGCCTGCTTTGGCTCAGTTTGCTTGAGCAACACGGAGCTTTTTGCTCTGCCATGCCATGCATCCTCTTTGCTTTTAGCATGCCGAGGTCTGAACACTTGAGGTAGATCTGCTGGGATTGACAGTTGTGTGTTGCATGCAGGCTTTGTACTAAATGGCCTTTTGGCCTATTCTAGCTCTATGAATCTGACAGTGAGACTTGAAAACAGAGTAACAGATCCGAGCTCTCTTGCTTTTTGCTCACTGAGCCTGTTGAGCATAATGTTTTGAGAACTCTTAATTCACATACGGATTCAGACCACAATGTTCAAGATTCTACCCTGTTTTTGAAGGCTGGGGATCAATTTCCGTTAGTGCCACTTAACTCCACGGAAAGGAATAAAAGTGCCAATACTAAGACTCCCATTATGGGAACACCTAAAAATCGTTACCTTTCAGATTTATTCTTTATCCCTTATTTCTGTGTAAGCTCGTGTGATTAGCACTTCTGTTTTTTGTCTGCTCTTCTCTTGTTATCCAGTTACGTTGGATGCCTTGCTGATTATTCAGATAAGAGGTCATACTGTATTGGAAAATATGTTTCTCAGATATGACATGAATGGTTCAGAACAGTTTCCATTTACACCCTGAGCAAACATGTCCTGTTTGGGCATGTTTAGTGTCAACTGTCTTCTCAGTAATTTGTTCATGGTTTTGTTGCTAGGTATTAACTGGTGATGCAGGAGAAGATGCCGAATGCCATGCAGCCAAGCTCTTAGAGGTCATTATTCTGCAGTGCAAAGGGAGGGGTATTGACCAGGTAATCATAGAATCATAGAGTGGCATACAGTTTTTCCTTTGCTGATGATCATTAGATAGAACTAGCTTGAGATGGGTCTAGTTTGTGCTTGGAGGAATGGGCTATTTGGCCTAGGTTATTTTTTTTGTAGTGCTGGGCTAGGTGCCAATTTGATTCAGCATAACAGATGGGGCAAAACATGGCTACCTTGGCAAGGAATTCCACAGTCTAGACACAACCACTGAGAAGGCCCCTTCTCCAGTCCCAAGAGGGCCTCCACAGAATACCTTAGTAAGCAAGCATGTCTTAGTAAGCAAGCTTGAATTCTACTCAGTATTGATCCAGAGCAGTATTCCAACTAATAGTTAGCAGAGTAAAAATTTAAACGTGTTGCAGGATTCCCAAACAATAGACCAGAGGCCATTAATATTTCATCCAGCAGAGCTTTACTGCTGCTGAAGGCAAAGGAGCATAATGGTCACAAATCCAATACATTCAGGATTGGCACTGCCCATAAGAAATCCAGTTGCAGCAGACTTAACTTAAACTTACAATAACTTATAATAAGACTAAACCTTATCACTAAGCATACTATATACAGAACACCACACCAGAAAGAAAGAGAGATAGAAAAGAGTGAAACCCAGGCCCCTTCTGTCCTTATTATTTTAGTCAGCATGACCTTGACAGGAAGAGATAACAGGACCTGTTTAAGCCAGCTGTACTCAGCTTCCCAAACATCAGGAACCTTCTGCTTGTTTCTTTCACACAGAGAGGCTTTCTGAACCCTCTTGAATTAATTAGAATAAGAAAGATCTCTACACATCAGATCAGTACTTTCTGTACCAAGAAATGTAAACTGACAGGCAGTCCTTTAGATATCCCTGTCCCAAACCATAAAGGCTTTTCAAGGTCACCACCAGCCCTTTTGCCAGTCTGTTCCTTCAGTCAGACGGCCACCTGCCGCCCACTGCTCTGTGGGTGTGAGCTGCATGGGAACCTTGGGCATTGCCACCTTTTCCTGTTGGCAGCTGACAAAATTGGGCAAGAGGAGAACAGCAGGGATGTTGAGGGGGCGAAGTGGGGTCATGGTGGGATGCCAAAGGAGAAGAGAAAAAAGGGGGGCAATCTGGGGAAGCAGATAAAGGAAAAGGTTGAACAGGGAGTTGGGGAGGTTGGAGGCTTCCCCTCCAAAGCATCCTTCATCTATCATAGGACCTCCAGGTGTAGCTGAACTCCACAGCCCCCGCAAGCATGGCCAATGGGTGTTCCCCACACCTGTTCTATCAAACTGAGAAGTTATAATCTGGTGGTGAGAATTTAACCACCAGATGGCGCTCTGGGTGCTTTGAAATATTTTAATAAAAAATTGCCTCTGCTTCTCTGGCCTTCTGCTTCCAAAATTGATTGCCAACGTTCTGGCAGTAGCTCTTCTGCTTTGTTCATTACACAAGTATTTGGTGGTATCATTGAGCTGGTGGTTAGGTGGGACTCATATGATGGGCTACAAGCTATCTCAGAGAACTGACCGGTCTAAATTATTCATATTTAGCAGAGTTGCATATTTTTTCTTATTTTGCATACCCCCAGGGGACAACAAAGAGCTTCATAGGGTAGCGAAGCTTTGCTTCCTGACAACTGGAAATCTTGTTCAGCAGTTTCTTTGGCTTTCTGAGATTTCATCAGGCATAGTTCCCATTTCTTCAGTAATCGCTGGACTGAAAAAAAGAAAGAGCCGACTTTAAAAAGAAAAAGCCAAGATTCTTAGGAAGCAGTATTCTAGAGCCAGTATCTCATTATATGGTTTTATAACATAATTTCCCCATCAAAGTCACGTAAGGAATTGTGTGCTGTATAGTTGCATGCTTGTGAGGGAGCAATGGGGAAACCTGTGGCCCTCCAGGTGTTGCTGCGATCCAGTTCTCATCACCTGCAGCCAGCATGATCAATGGTCAGAGGTGATGGGAACTGTGGTCCAGCATAACCAGGAGGGCCACAGGTTCCCTGACCCTTCATCTAAGGAAAGGTAATTCTAATTGTAAGTTAAAGCCTTTTAATGCCTGGAACTTTCTCTGAACATATTTCATTTCTCCACTTTCCCTTTGCTTCCTCTACCCCATGTCTCTCCCGTTTTTCTATCCTCAGTGCATCCCGCTCTTTGTAGAAGCTGTCCTAGAGCGCTTAACGCGAGGGGTTAAAACCAGCGAGCTCCGCACCATGTGTCTCCAGGTGGCCGTTGCAGCCCTTTACTACAACCCTGATCTCCTTTTGCACACTTTAGAGAACATCAGATTTCCTCACAACCCAGAGCCCATCACTGCACAGTTCATAAACCAGTGGATGAATGATACAGATTGTTTCCTTGGGTAGGTGTCCGGTGGTTTTTCTCTTTTCTTTTTTAAAAGATTAGGGCTTCTTGGAAAGCGACTTTTGACTTTGGTTTGCGTAGAGGGTCCAGGAAAGTATCAAAACCTGTGTGGAGGGAGGATTTTCCTTGACCTTCCCCACCAACTGCAGCTCCAAATTGTACACTGATATATTTTTCACAACAAAGAAAATCTATTTGGCTTATTTTTTAAAAATAACATCATATCCTCCAATCGTTTTGTTTTATACACACACACACTTTATCTCTGTTATGTTAAGAAGACTCCACGTCAGCCATAGAAATCCTCAGAAATTACTAACTGGCAAGAAGAAATAATACTAGCCATGCTATGTTCGCTTGGTATAGATGATATAGATATCTAAGATTGGTTCCCAAAGCAGCTTACAATGAAAATCCATACCAAATTGCAATTATAATTAGGGATATGTTACAGGTAGGTAGCCGTGTTGGTCTGCCGTAGTCGAAACAAAATAAAATTCCTTCCAGTAGCACCTTAGAGACTAACTAAGTTTGTCACTTCTTCTGAAGAAGTGTGCATGCACATGAAAGCACATACCAATGACAAACTTAGTTGGTCTCTAAGGTGCTACTGGAAGGAATTTTTTTATTTTGTTTCAATTAGGGATATGTCACTGTGCAGAAGAGGGAAGATGCTTTTCGCCTCTGGCTGTTGGTGGTATCATCTTGAATCCAGGCTGTTCTTTCCAGGGGACATACCGGCAGGCTTGGTTGCTGGCTGATAGTAAAGGTGATCACACACCCCCTGCAACGTCTTCTAATAGTGCCTGAATGGGTGGGGTGGGGGTATTTCAGACAAACCTCCTAAATGAGAAAGGTAAAATTATCTTGTGGAAATGATCAGAGGGGGCAATTGCAGTGGAAGTTTTACTGTTCTTTAAAATTGGCAGCTTTTTAAAGAAAAAGAGAGAGATGTCCCATCCCCATAGTTGAAAGCCGATTTCTTCTAAAACCATTTTGGATACCCGCCCCCCCCAACAAACAGCTTCCATACCCCAATTCCCCACTTGCGAATGAGGTGGCAAATTATAAGTCCCCTTCTCTCATCCCGAAATCATTTTTGGGGTTGAATCTCACCCCTGAAGTGAAAGTGAAACAGCAGCCTCCAATTCACCATTTGCAAATGGCTTTTTGACCCCCCCCCAAAAAAAATCATAGGCTTTAAGAAGCTCATGTCTTCCCTCTCAGTGCATGTAGCGTGTGCCTCCCAATTCTGTCTTAATGGGTGTATAGAAGTCATTTGCTGTATATAGAGTCCGGAGTTTTAAAGTGTTGTGCTCCCCACATGCAGCATCTGTGTGAGTAAGGGATTTTTCACAACCTGTGCGTGGCAACATTTATACTGAGCTGTAGATTTCTTAACGATAAGGAATTTCAGATCATACTTGAACCTGTTGTGTTGCTGAATTTTGTTGTGTTCGGAAGTCATTTTCTGTGGACAATTACGATGAACAGTAATAGACGGTTGTCCTTTAAGGCTGAGGAGGAAACATTTAACAAGAACCGGAAGCCATTTACTGTGGCTGTCTTGACATCTTGTAATATTCGTTCTTGTCTTGGAGTCGATGTTATGTAACTGCAAAGAATTACAGTGTCTCATAAATGCAGTTTTAACATGACATTTACTGCTCTAGTGAGTGCGTTGTAAAAGGGCTTTATTACATTCTGTGGTTAGGGGAGCTATCCAGCTTTCAAAGGTGCATCAGCGGCAGAATGTAACTCTTTAGTATATATTTTAAAATAAAAAGGCTTTTTGTCCTGTTGTGCCAATTAAAAAACAGAAGACTCTTCATTCAGTTTTTTGCTTCTAAGACTTTCCCCCTTAGGCGATGGTTACATCATGACCAATTTATCTAAGGCTAAGGGGCAAGAGTGGACAACTTATTTGGCACTAAGGGCCTAGTTTTTGCCATCATATTCTTCATCTCATTATAAAGATTAGAAACTTGTTTTAAAATTTAAAACTGAGATTTTCCGGAATTCAACAAACATCCAAGAGCAGAAGACCTTGGCTTAGCTAGCAAATGCAGACAGTGGCTAATTCTGCATTTGAACCTCATGTACTTTCTGCATTCTATACTGCTGCCACCTTGTGTTTAGGAAGGAAGCCATGTTCCTGCACTGCATGGGGCTGGACTAGAAGACCCTCGTGTTCCCTTCCAACTCCACAATTCTATGATTCTAAGAACTTATACTGAGTCTGTTGGTCCATCTAGCTTAGTACTGTCTACACTGACATTCAGCATAAACATTACTGAACTAGATGAACCAATGGTCTAAGCACCTTCCTGGGTTCCTGTTTTATTTTAAATATTATTGTTTTAGCGCTTTGGTGTTTGTCCCCTTTGGTTCCTTAGGTAGACTGGGTGGGACATAAATTTAATAAATAATACAAATAGCGACGATGGGGATTTTCTAGTCCAGCCACATCTGGTGGAGGGCCACAGGTTCCCTATCCTTCCTCTGTAAAAATGTCTCCTAAAGAAGGGAGACCAAAGACATGGGTAATTCATGCTATGCTCATTCAAACCTTGCAAGCTTGAAGCTCTCTTGGTTCCTGTTCTGTGATCTCCCTCTCACTAAAGGCCCATTTTGAGTTACCCTCATGGTCTTGAAAATATATTTCCCCCTTCACAGTGAATCCTCTTGTGAGTTACTTGAAGGATATTCTTAACAATTTTGTTTCTTAAAAAATATGTTGAGCCCAGTTGGAGCATTAATTTAAGGTAGAGGCACATGCTTTGAATGCTGATAACACTTTTCAATAAAAGGAGCATCCCAAGTCTTTGAGGTAAAAAAATCTTCTTCCCCCCCCGCCCTCTCCCTTCTCTCCGCCAAATATTTCACTGTTTATTGCTCCTATTTGCAGTGGTCCGTCTGCCAATTTTCATTCCGTACAAGAGTGCTCTTCAGCCCAATTGAGATTAATTTTTCTGTCAGATTTATAGTTGGTCCCACGTCATTATAATTCTCCAGAGGGCAGGGCATCTGCTTCATTAGTAACCGCATGTGTTTGTTTAGCAGCGGACTCTTTGCAAATTATTATTCTTGGGCGGGGGGGAAACTTTGGATAATAACTGGCTATGCCGTTTTACAGGGATGTAACAGCACTTCTGTGCCCAGGAAAGACACTAAAATCTGTGCCACGTTTTTTCATTCCATTTTGTGTGTGTACAGCCTTTTCAGTTCTTTTCAAATCGTATTATTTTGTATTATTTCAAACCATAAATGGTCTCTTTTGTTAGTGTCAGGGGCCACATGATAGGACCACCTTGGACACCTTTGGATACAAGGTGGAGTATGCGCTTAGTAAAATGTTTAAATGATGAGCAGGGCCGGCCCACCCATGAGGCAAGGTGAGGCGACCGCCTCGGGTGGAAGGATCTGCAGGGGCAGCAGATCCAGCCTCCAAGGAATGCTTCACCCTGCTGCTGCCGCCCCTACCCCAGTGGCAGCAACAGCTGTGGTGAGCTCCTTGGAGATGGGAACTGCTGTCTCCTCAGCATCCGTACTCCAGTGCCAGCTCTACAGTGGCTTCTTGGCGAATATAAGGCACTGCTGTTCTCCTCCCACCCTTGTTCCCATTGTGGAACTTCATTCACCCCTTCTTCCCTGGAGGGGGACAGCATTTTGTGGTTTGCCTCAGGTGTCAAAATGTCTTGGGCCGGCCCTGAGAATGAATTTCCCACACAGTCAAAAGAGCAAACAACTCTTCTTTTTCCTCAAACCCTGCTCCGCCCCCCTACTCCAAACAGGTGACTGCACATTGTCACCCTCCCCTGACTGCTTGCTTGTTTCTATGTGGTGACCAATACGTAGACCCCCTGTCATGCCGTTCTGCAGCATGAAAATTTAAATGCATGATGTAAATGAGATACTTAATTGGAGTTCCCTTGTGTAATCCTTTATTTTTATTTTTTTTCTGATGTTGTTGTTGATTTCTTTTTGTTTGATCTTGTGGTGTTTAGTGTCACTGGCTTTTGCCGTAATAAAACTTGGAATTGGAATTGGAGTTCTACTATGGCTGCCACTTTGAATCGTTTGGCTGATGTTTGGGTTTTTCTGCTTCTTCTAGCTCCCGTCTGAATTTTGCTTCAGGAATTTCTGCATCTGGTGAATTTTTAAATACATAATTAAAAGTTTTGTTCGTTCCCGTTAAACAGTGTCTATAAAAAAAGAAAGGAAAAGCAGCATTGGCCTGTGTAAGGGAAGCATCCCAGTATGCGTTGTCCTCATCTACAACCCAAGACAGGGAGGCCTCTTTCAGAGAGCCTATTTGGTTGTTATGCTGCCACCTCTGAGAGTGATTGGGAACCAGAGCAGAACCTCCCAGGCCGCTCTGAAAGTAATCCTCAGCCTTTGACAGCTGAGATGTGTTTTTATACACATCTCTGTTTTCTGATTTAAACTGTATTGGTTTCTTGTTTAATTTCTTTTACCTGGTTTTAAATTGTGCGACTATAAATTGTTGTAACGTGGTCTGAGATCTCATCATGAAGGAGGTTCAAATAGACCTGTAATAAATAAAAACGGGAGATTCTCACTCATTTGTGTGTATGTGTGTTTAGCCTCCATGATAGGAAGATGTGCATCATAGGGCTGAGCATTTTGATGGGGCTGCCCAACCGACCTCCTGCAGTAGATGCTGTGGCTGCTCAGATTGTTCCGTCGGTCCTCCTTCTGTTCCTGGGACTGAAACAATTGTGTGCCACCAGGCAGCATACGGAACATGAAGAACATGCTAAATCTGAAAAGAATGATGCAGAAGATAATGGTAAAATAATTAATATACATGTGTTCATTTCAGTGGAGAGGGCAGGGGATGGTTGCTATAGCAATACTGTTTCATCAGCTATCATTTTTCTATTTGTTACTAGCAAAAATACCTGTCATAATGTCTTTCAGCTTCCTTGAGAGGGAGGGACTGCATATTTCAAAAAATTCAGAAGTACTTTATATTCCCATATTGCGTTGCTGAATAACCCTCTCTGAGAATTGGGCCACCTCCTAGAAGGATGATGGTCAGCAGTTTAATTTTTGCCTGAGTGTAGTGCTTTCCTTATTCTACATAGGTGAATTGCAACCGCTCATTTATGGGACAGCACTGGGGCCAGTTGTTCAGGAAATTTAGAATATTTTTTGCTCCCCCCCCAAAGTGCCCCATTAAATCCTGAATATATTGTGACATGCCTTCTATTAAAAATAAACTTTTTAACAGAAGAGATTCCAAGTGATGAAGAGGAGGCCAATGAAGTCAGCCAGGAGATGCAGGAAAACCATACAGGTGGTGGCGGTGATGCAGGAGATGACGATGAAGATGATGACGATGACTGGGATGATGATGCACTGGAAGAAACTGCTTTAGAAGGTTTCAGCACCCCTGTCGACCTGGATGATGGTGTGGATGAATACCAGTTCTTTACACAGGCACTACTAGGTACATTCATCTGAAACCTAGAGCAATAGCAACAAAATCCACAAATGTCTTCTGTCTTCTCCAAGGCTACAAAATCTTTGTCAGATTCATTGTTATCTTTGGAGCACAACATTCAGTCAGCTCATTGGCCAACTTTCAGTCCAAAACATGCACTCTGTATCCTGCAAGGATTCTGTGAAACTCTAGTTGAACAGAAGATAGAGGAACCCTGCTAAGCTGGAAAACTCTTTGTTTTCTTCTTGCATTTCAGAAAGAGAATCGCAATCTCAAGCTGTTTTTCTGGGAAGGGCTAGCATAGCCTAACCCTGATTTTATTAGCATAGCCTAACTCATAAATAGCATAGCCTAACTCTCCCATCATCAGAAAGATCATAGTCAAGTGGTAAAAAAGCATATTTTTATGCCAAATGTCCCAGATTCAGATGTACACAAGTCTATTTTATTCAGGCAGATTGTTGGCTTTGGCAGTCAGAACTCTGGTTCAAATCCTCTTTGGCCATGACATTCAGATGTTGGCTTTGGGCAACTCTCTCTCAGCCTAACTTACCTCCCTGGATTACAGTGGTACCTTGTTTCTCAAATGGCTTAGTTGTCAAACAAATTGTCTCCTGAATGCCGCAAACGCAGAAGTAAGTGTTCTGGTTTGCAAATGTTTTTTTGGAAGCTGAATGTCTGAGGCGGCTTCCGCTTGAATGCAGGAAGCTCCTGCAGCCAATCGGAAGCCGTGCCTTGGTTTTTGAACAGTTTTTGGAGTCGAACAGACTATTGGAACGGATTAAGTTTGAGAACCAAGGTACTACGAGGTATGACTGTACTGTACTTTGAAAACAAAATGAGTTATCACTTCGTCAGGTGTCCTTGAGATTCTCCAAGCAAGGGCAGGATACAAAGATGATGGGTAAATTATTGCTTCTGGGGTGGGATGATTAAAACCAACAAGCTTAGGGGAAGGGCTGTAGCTGAGTGATAGAGCAAGTGTTTTGAAAGCAGAAGGTCCCAGACTCAATCCCTGGTATCTCCAGGTAAGGTTAGGAAAAGATCCTTGCCTAAAACCCTGGACAGCCACTGCCAGTCAGCATAGATAATACTGAGCTAGATGGACCAATGGCTTAATATAAGGCAGCTACTTGTCTTCCTAGTTTGTCATCAGAGATAAGTTGCCAAGTATGTCATACAGTCTTTGCTCACTGGAACAGGTATTTCAGCTCAATATACTGAAGCCAAAGGTAGAAGATTTCTACTTGTGAAAAGGATTGTTTTAATGATAATGGAGGAAGGTTGTGGTGGGTTGTGTATCTGCCTTTTCTTTCTGAAACTTTCTTAAAAGAAAGGCCATTATTTCTGTGTTGATAGCGATACAGAGCCGAGATGCAGCCTGGTACCACTTGCTGACAGCACCACTCAGCAATGATCAGAAGACTCAGCTGCAGGGCATCTGTGCGTTAGCTGAACACCGGAGGAGTTCAGCAGGTGAGTCTGTTTATTTACTGTGTTCCAAGGATATCTGTAGAAGCATGAATTGTACACTGCACAAATAAGAATTTTAATATTTGCAACCATGTCAAATAATTCAAGCTTCCTCAAGTTTAAAATAAAACAAAAACAAGTCTTAATGTTTGTATTATTCTGATTGCACAAAGAGAGAAGCACGTTCAATAGATTTTGTTTGCTTTTGCTCATTGTAAGCAGCCTTTGCGTACTGGATACTCTTTGGAGGAGGGGAGGTATCTTCAGTTCACAAGGGCTTCTATCCTTTTAAGAGGGACAGATAAGTCTTCAGATCAAAAGAGAGAATTCTCACTGTCCTTATCTTCCCTGTAGAGAAGAGGAAGATAGAGAAGTGCCAGGGAACATTTGGTGAGAGAGAAATTGGAGGCAATAAATATGTAACGGACACCACAGACAGCAGCAGTATGTATAGGATGGAGAAGCACAACTCAGAGGAAACTGCAAGCATGGCTCTTCTTCTGCCCTCCCAACTTTCTCTGTTTCAGTAAGAAAGGACAAAGAAACTTGGGTGAGGGAAGTAGAAATGGAGGTATGCAGCGAGTTTTAAAAGTCCACTGAGATTAAATTACAAAAAAGCATTTGTGGCTTTTTATATATTGCCACTATAAATAAGCTATCAACATAGTTTTTGGAACCATAGCTCAGTGACACAGGACATGCTTCAAATTTAGGCTCCCTGTTTCATTCCTGGCATCTCCAGTTCAAAGGATTAGATTGGTAGGTAATGATAGGAACCTCTGCTTGCCACTCTAGAGAGCTGCTAGACAAAGTAGATGGCACAGCGCTAGAAGGACCAATGTCCTGACTCAGCATAAAGTAGCTTTCTATGTTCCTTTGTTAGGCCTTGTTAGAGGTCCACTTTACACTGTTGTCACTTGGTATGTAGGACCAGTGATCTCTACAGAGAATTAGTTGCACACAAATTGAGTTTAGAGACTCCCTAAACAGTCTCTGCATTACCCACCCTTATTAGGACAGGAAGCTTAACCAAATGAATTATACAGGAATAGATTATTTCTACTTGTATGATACACCTATATATTACCTACTTGTCCGTACAAGCAAAATGTGGAAATTGCAGAGTGGGTGTTTTTCTATTGGGCTCAGTAGTTTTCCCTTTCCACTACAGAATATTACCCATCTCCAGTAGTGCAGGGACAATATAGAGGTATACAAATCTGCAAGATTATTTTGTTCCCCCCGCCTTGGTGGTACTTCAGAAATTTCAATCTTTTAAGAAAATAAATGCATGCATTTTGAAGGAGGTTCATTGGTGCTTTAAAAAAAACATACTTAATCTGTCTCTTAAACTTATTTCTTTTTAATTCTAGAATCAAAGAGGATAGAGCAGCAAACGGGCTTCACATTTGATAACAAAGGACTGGTCTCTTCATTTAACTTTGGCAATCCTCCAGGAAGCAACTGAAGGAGGAAAAGACGAAAGCTTAAGGGACTCTGCAGAATATTTCATTATTGCATTTTATTAAAACAGCAACACACATTTGTGACTTGTGAGCAGACAAGGGAAGGTAATGGAGTGCTCTGGAAGATGATTTCCTTTTGGGAAAGGCAGTGGTCAACCCTCTTTCCTCTCATTAGGACACTCTTTCTAACCAGCTACTGTAATGTATAAATTCTTGTGGTATTTTTCTAAGTTGTTGGACTGAAGAACGTCTCTGTTCCTGCTCTTCCCAGTGAAATGGGGAAGCAGCTGTATGGAATTGGATTGAGTTGCACTTCTCAGGTCTTTGCCATGTGAAATTGAAGGGGTCCTATGGATAACAGTGCCTTCTGTTGTATATGGATTGCCTGAACAAATAATTTTGGAGTGCATAGTGCATTTTTAAATTTTATTTTAAGGAAGGACATTTAATAGGCACACTTCAAATCTTGCTTTCCTCTAGTGAAATCATGGCTGTATTTTGTCAGTCACAAACTTCACACCGTTGGCTACGCAAACCTTTCAGCTTTCCCGAGTTCATCTGTATGTGTCCAGGGTAATAATTTCTCTTGGAGTTATCAAGAATAACCTTTATGTTCACAGCTGTTACCAGAAAGCAGACCTTCCCATGGAAAATATTTCTTTAGATTTCTACTTGGGGTTTGTTGATGCAGTGGTTTTCAAACTATCTGCCTTGAAGGAATCCTTTCTGTGTTGCCCTGTCTACCAAGGAATCCATTGTGCATTGCAGTAGGTCCTGGAGCATAGCCCTTCTGACTTTTTGAGCCTGCGACCTGACATGTTGGGTGGGTCTCACTATTCTCTCTTTCAGGGAAGCTGGTTTGCCAGGCTCAATCTTATTATGAGCCCAAGGTGTCTCCAGAACAGTTTGGAAGCTATTGCTTTTAATGGGGGCATTGTAATTATTTGGGGGGGGGCAGTTTGTAGATGTAGCAATGGTGTGCCTGGCCTGGCATATTCAGATCTAGAACTATCCCATTGCTCTTGTGGATTTATTGATGTATTGGTAATCAAACAGTGGCCTTTGCAAGCAGTGGTTCTTTATATTGTCATCTGTCTTTGACAAGAATGAGGTTTTCCAGCCATGCCTGTGCTGAAAACCTACGCTTTAAAGAACAGCTTTTATTGGCTGCATCACTCAGGTTGTATCCAGCAACTGAGTGATCACAAAAATAAATAAATCTTAGGTTTAAAAGTCCAGTCTCCCGTAACATCAGAAATGAATTGGAACTAGGCATTGGTGAGAAAGGTTCTGCTCCACCCCTGTCTACCTGACCAAAGGTGGAGCAGAACAATGAGCCTATGTTCATATAGCTTACCTTGCATAAAGGGAAGAAGTGTCTTAAGAAACCAGGCATCTGATGGAGACTGGACTGAGTCTCTGGACTACCACTTTCCTATCCCTGGTACTCATTCTCCTTCATCTCCCACTGCCCATTGTTGTAGCCTATGTTTCCCATGCCATAATACTGGGTGCTCGTGTCTTTCTCCAAATGTTACTGAGGGAACTTGGTGTTTGAGCCTTACCAGTTCTCCAGCCACACTTGATGGCTGTATCTAGTGAGAAATTTTCTGTTTGCATGTTACCAATTAATACAAAATACATGTATGCCAAGTTGATTGTGAAAGACATGTGCAGTGCATATTTCAAGTACAGCTTTCCCTTTTTAAAATACACAAAAGTGACAAGTGGGCAAGAACCAAACCACCTCGCTGGTTTGTTTACAAGGGGAAAGCCGCATTTGAAGTGTCATAACTGATGCATTGGTACCCAGGCACAAAATATATTGTGAGATGTGGTTTTCAGTGTTCAGGAAAAACGTTGATTCTCTTTCCCAGAACTGTTTCACATAGGTATACCTTGAGGAACACAGGGTTAAGCACTAAGCAAAGATAATGAGTTTTGTATCTTTAGTAAGAAGCATCAAAATTCTGGTTTGAGGGACGAACAACCTGAAGGTGAGGAAAGAGCTTCCTTATGAGTTAGGGATGTACTGGGCATTTTTCAAAAACAGCCCCAGCTCTTCATGCCTGTCACATTTAATCACCTAAAGCCATTCATCACTTAAGAAACTGTAAGGGAAGGTGGTTTAATTAAGGGTTTGAATTAAGACACACATTTCCTTGATTCCCTTGTTCAGTTTGTGCTTAAGCTTCCCCTCAACTCTATGTGGCTAGAAGACTAAATTTGTCTGCAAATATTGATCGTCTGATGAAAATACAAAATTTGGGATCATTGATAGGTTTGCAGTAAAGGGCTTGGCTTTTTGCGATGGACCACAAGAAGGAACTGGGGTTCTTTCTCTAATTGAAACAGTGAAGACTGTTCTGCACAGAGGCAAAGCAGGGTTTGCCACAAAGTGTGCACCAAACAAGGAACTACATCCAGTCGTGGCTTCCTGAACAGCTGACCAGGCCAACAGCCTCTGTCAGTATCAATCAGATTTTACATTATTAAGTGCACATTTAAAACATTTGGTGTGCCTCTAAAAATTCTAAGTTGGCCTAGAGACTCTGAGGAGCTAGAATGCAAATGTCATCTAACTTCTTAACTAATATGCTGAATGTGTGCCTCCTTTTATATTTGTTTTGATTCTTTGATAATTCCGCCCCTTTTCTCCCAAAGTCATTTCCTGTAAATGCTTTAGCCCATTACAGTCAATTTCCTTTGTCTGTTCTGGAATGTGTTGTTATGCAGTTGATCAGGAGACATCTTGCTGGGCAGTATTGGTGTGAGGAGGGGGCAGAGCAAGAGAGATTGAGAGTTTGTTGCCCCCCTTCACAACAGATCTTTGTGCAAATATGTCGGCAAAATAAGCATAATTTCACACATGCAGGAAGGGGATCCACATAGAGCTGACTTTGCTTTCTTTTGAAACATTCATTTAAATATGATTATCTTGGATAAAATATTTGAAGTGTCTTCCAGGATTGTGAGCAGCTCACTGATGACGTGTTTCCTCCCCATATATATGTCTGTCATATTTTTGTATGTTATACAGTGTTATGACAGGCATGATTCAAGAGAGCAGTTCCTTGATCTGAAAGCTTCATGTTGAGGGTGACCATTGGAAATTCTGAAATTTAATGATAAGTTCACATGTACCTGTTCAGTGCTGACTGCATTAACAAGTTCTGGCTTACATTCATGTATCAGAGATAAAACACCACAGATAAAAGCCTCCATATTGCCTTACACCACCCAAAACACAGTGCTGTTCTTCAGCTGAGTCAGTTCACTCTATGAACTGCTGGTTACCAACCACAATTAAGTGTAGAAAAACCAAGTGATGTACATGTGCATGTGTGAACCAATCTTTGAGGAAATAGAAGTCCTCAAACTGACTCGACAACCGGTGCCAACTTTTACTTGACCTGACAGATCTGTGGATATTCTAGGAAATAAGGGTTTGTACTGTCTAATCTTCTGGAACTGTAAATGTTCTAGGTAAACCTGTTGTTACATTTTGACTCCCCCACCCTGAACAGAAAATAGTTGCCAGCTACCACAACCTCCCCTTTCCCCCTTTCCACTTTTTGAAGGTTGAAACAACTAGCATGACTATCACAACCAAATTAACTCATTAAAACAATGAGGACCATTAAAACCAGGACCATTTTATGCTAAATTTTGAATCGGACTTGTTTTTTTCTTTAGTAGAGTTTTGATTACTGATAAAGGGGCTGAAATCACCAGCAGGGGGTCTTTCATTGACATATGAGTGTGATTACCCCCTTCCCTTGCTTTTTCTTGTGTAAAAGACCATATGTCATGTTACCTGCATGACCCTTTTCCATCTTTAAATGTTTATTTACCTTTGACTGTTCTTGTAAAAACTTTGAAGTGTTACCCAATATTGTCTTCCCACTACCTCAGGTAACATCAGATGGAATCTGTCACATGGGAGCAGCCCACCACCTCTGTTTTCCTCTTAGAAACTGGGATTGTTCTTCATGGCTTCTGTGTAGTCACACACATGGGTTCTGCACTTGTGCACAGCAACATAAGGGATTTTTTTTTTTTTTAGATCTTAAGAAAGCAGGGATGGATGTGATGCTGTTGCTCAAGGGGCAGACAAGTTCCTTTCCACCCTGATCTCTTTCAGTCACATGGCCTCGATTTTTCTGGTATTACCTGAATACTACAAAGGAAGGAGCTATCTCAAGGGCTCCCCAGGAAACATGAGAAGAGCCTTGAGATTTGCTGCCGTATAATTTGAATTGATAAGCTTTCTTTAGACTTCTCTCACAAGGACTCAGGTGGGTTATGGCAATAGTCCTTTACCTTTTTTAAACATACACACACATTGTGATTGCAAGTGACTCTGAAGTGAATATTTATTCAAGACTACTTATAGAGTTTTGAGCCCAAACTAGGGTGTTAGATCTCAGTCCTCCCAAGTCTGCTGAACACTCTAGCTACTGTGCCTAGCTGACTCTTGACTGAAGTTGGGTTGTTTCTGTCCAATGCTGAGCAATACAGAAAGCTTTGTTGCAAGACTTAATCATTCTTGTGCCATTCTGGGCAAGTTCTACATTAGATTTTGTAGCCATGAAATTGTAAGTGGTCAGTGTAACTGCTTACAATTAAAGACTGTCTTTCTGAATGGCTCATCCATATAATTCACTCCTTTTTTGCCACTCTCCAGGAGTCTTCTATAGTTAACCATCAAGCCTCAAAGGGTTCGCCCAGGTAACCTATTTATTGAGCATTGATCTTCATTTTGCTTGCACAAAGGTTATATGATGTTCACTCTTTATTGAATACTCATTCTGGTTTGTTGGTGGGGACAATCAGTTCACTTCCCTATCACTTTTCTAACTGCAGAAAGTCTTTATTTAAAAGTGGATTGGTTGTGCCACAGCACTTTAATTGCGTAAACCTAAATTTCTAATATGTGATTGAATCCTGCCTGCAAAACAGTGGCAGTCCTAGTGATGACCTACGTAAGTTATATACAATGACCATTTTCATTATATTCTCCCATGTATGCCATTTACAGCAATTCCTGTAAGAGTCATTCCATAGAAGCAATATTTTTCTCTTGGCAATACCACTTCATTATGAGCCTGAGGACCATCCTTTCTGTGTGTGCTTGTTTACAGGATGACTTGTACTCCCAAGTTCCTCTTTGTCTGAGCGTTGCACTTCAGAGTTTGTTGGACTGTCTTGATTTTGTTCCCCTTTACCTCTGAATGCTGCTTTTAGACTCCAGCTGTACCTATGTGGTAGTTCATTGCATACAGAGAGCTAAATAAAATTATGGAGCTCTTCATAACGAACAAAGGTGCTGCACCTTGTTCTAGAACTGGTAGAATGTTCTACAGGCTCTCCAGTATTTGAAATCTTCCAAACTGCCTGTTTCAATACAGTGAGAAGTGTTTGGGGAGCCCTCGTTTTGCTTTCTGGGCTTAAGAACTGTCTCATGGGATCAGACCAAAGCCCCATCTACTCTAGTGGGTAGTCATATGCCTCTGAAGTTCATAAGCAAGGCACAAAGGTTTTTTTAAAAAAGATTTCTGCCCTACTGTTCTACTGCCGATGCAATGTTCAGGGCAGCTCAAAAGCAATTTAAGATCAGAGTGTCATGAAATACAACAAAGGCAGAGACCACATAAAACAGCATATATTTACCAGCCTATGGGGACAAGCAAGCATCCTTAAATAAAGGCCTGCTTTATCACACACTCCAGATTCTGAAAATAACTACAGGCAAATGGAAATAAATGCACAGGCAGGTTTTTGCTAAAAGTTTGTCTTTTAAATGGTAAATAACTTTCTGAACTCCCAATAAAGCAGGGTCCATTCAGCTTGGATCCATGATCACAGGAGGGAACGCTCCAGGACTTTTTGTTGACAGAACTGATACTTGCTATAACAGCCAAGGAGGAGAAGGGGGTGAGGACCTGATGCTGATGTGAGGAATTATTCAAAGCATCTTTTTGATGCCAGGGATCATTCCTACAATTAGGTTTGTTACACCTGGATTTTGCTTCCCATTACAAAAGCAATTTACAACCAAAGTAAAAATGCAATAATAAAAAGCACATAAGCATTTCGAAAACTTTGTCATTAAGAGCTGTGGATGCATTCTTTGTGCCAGACACTCCAGATTCTCTACCATATATTTTGCAGAGTAGTTTGTTAGCTCTGCATGTAAACACCTTTTAAGATATCTTAACCAAATGTTGCATGGTGGTTCCTGAGATCAAGGAACAGATTTTCATCCATGTTTGGATACAACTGGATGCCATTTTGAATCAACATGACAGTCTGAACCTTTCCAAGTTGCACTAATTTCAACCACCAATTTCAAAATTGCACTGATTATTTTGGTTCTTTAGAAACTTCACACACACAGCCCTGCCCTTCAATATGTGAAGTAGCAATAAGAAGTGTATTTGGGATTGTTTAGGATGCTGTCTCTTCACTGAGTAACCCAAAGCAGCTGCTTGTGGCAGATGTAATGGAAGCTCTGCTTATCAGTAGGCAAGTATCACAGCTGCACTGTGCATGTAATACCATTCTGACTCTTCCCTGGTTTCGTTAAAAAAACACATATTTACTCCCCATCCTCTTGCTTCTCTAAACCCAGAGCATGCTCTGATCGAGCATTCTTCCAACCTTGGGTCCCCGGTTGATGTAAGACTACAATTCCCATCACCCCTAACTATTGACTAAGCTGGCTGAGGATGATGGGAGTTGTTGTCCAGCAACATCCGGGACCTAAATAAAAAGAGCACCATTATATTCAACGCTGCTGCTGCCCATGCTTCAGCTCCCTAGAACACTGTGTCTGGCACTGCTGTGTACAGTAAGGAGCTGGTAAGAGACTACCACATTTTATGGCTAGTCTCATTGCTGCTGCATCAAAAAGCAACTCTATTTTTGCCCCCACTTGCTGATTTAGAACCTGACCCATTTTGTTGTTATTGCTGTTATTAAACACTTAAAAGTATCCCAGAGCTGGCCAGGATCTTGCTAATGTGGTTACTGTACAGACATTCAAGGCTGCATTAGCTCTTTTATGCTGAGTACTAAGACTCAGCCACACTTTCTTCCATTTTGGTTTTCTGGTCGAAAACTTACGATTCTGTGGGATATATATATTTCCTTGAAACTTTGTGTGAATACTTATCTCTCCCCCCCCCCCCCCCGATTCTCTTCACTCGGAGCCATCATTTTCCTTCCTGTATTAATTGCCTGGTGATCCCACGCTATCGGAATATGGAGTGAATGGGATGATGTCAACGAGGCTGCATAAACAATCAGATCTGGCTATGTAATGATGTCTCTGAGGGCAAGTGAAGTCAATTAAGAATGAAAGTGAGGCATCTGATCATAGCCTGCATTTTTAATCAAGGCTTATATTTTGATCAGATTCCTGTATTCTAAAAATGACCTTAAAGAAATATATATTTGTAAATGTTTGTATCTCTCATGCCAGGCAGAAACCATACTCTGGCAGCTGTTTATCTTCTTGATCAAGGGCCCCCCTGATCTATAGCAGTGTCTCAGGGTTGTAAAAGGAAATTACAGGCTGGGAACAAAAGGTCACACTGACCATACAAATTATAGAATACAATCAAGGTTGCAAAAACACAAATAGTAATAATTATTGTGCCTCCCATTAAACTTGAGCCACATCTTCCTAAGGTTAAAAGGGCAAGAGCTAATACAAACATCAGCTGGCTAGGGAAGAGGCTTCTCTCTGAAACTGCTTTGAATCTTTAGAATTTAGCTTAGCTTTTACTAAGTTCCCTTTCTTCTAAAAAAACTATATATGTATGAAATATATTGGCTTAAATGTAATTATGCAAAGGATTTAGAAAGTAAGAAATTATAGAATCATAGAAGAAGTTGGAATAGACCATGAGGGCCATTGAGTCCGGACCCCTGCCAGACAGAGAGACGCCATCGGAGCACTCCTGATATATGGTTGTCAAGCCTCTGCTTAATGACCTCCAAAGATAAAATTAGCCACCATCTGTTTTGGAGTGAATAGGGCAATAGGGCAAAAGATGAAATGTTAGTTAAGGCGCCTAGTCTAGGGCAAAAGGTTATTTGGTAATTAAGGTGCCTTGTAGAGGTTAATGGCTATTTATTTGCCAATTATAAATAGAAGGAAATATAGCTCTTTGTCTCCCATAAAAGGTAATAGGAAATGGGTGTATCTTTTATGATTGGTTCTAGCAAACAGCCAATAGGAATTTTAACCAGGCTGATTGGACAGAGGCAGCCAAAGGAGGAGCAAGGGGGCTGAGCTGAGGGAATATAAGTGCTGGCCATAAGGGCAGGAAGGCAGGCCAGAGCTTGGTAACCATATACCACTGTGCCTCTCATTTATTTGTCTGACAAATAAATTATTATTTTAATTTCTCTATTGCTGCGTTGAATATTTCATTCCAGCTAAGCGTTAACCACAAGCAGGGTGCTACATTTTATGGTGCCTCTGTGACTCGGATAAGTGGTCTGCTGGAACGCAGCCCCTTCGCCTTACTGGGCAGGGTACAAGAGGGAGGACCACTAACTGCTTACCCAGCGCGCACTGGAACATTTTTTCCAGGGGAACGCAGAAGTCTCGTCTGTCTGATACCCTGCTCACCGACGGCGACGGACCGGGGGGAACCAGAGAAATAAAGAGGGATCCGCTAAGGGTAAGTGCACAAAGGGGTTTTGGCCCTCCAATTAATTGGGAGGAAGAGAAGTCTTGATCAAACTTCTGCGTCTCAGTAAGGGGAAACTGAGTACGCTACATGGCTGGGTACATCAGATGGTGATCTGGTGTAGGGAAAAGGGAAAGGTTGGGAGGTAGAGTGTGGTGAAGTATCCAGCGCATTGTATGTGTGAGAAAGTACAACCTGAGTGTGGAGTGGGTAGTACTTCGGTTCCCAGTAAGGCGACTTCACTGGGCAAGGAACCCCACGAAGCGAGTGTGTAAGTGACTGAGTGGATACTTCACAGGGCCATACAATGGGAGTTGGAGGTTCAAAGGGGGAAAATACACCTCTTGAATGTATGTTAAATAATTTTAAGAAAGCCTTCTCAGGGGCATATGGAGTCAAAATGACGCCAGAGCGCTTGAGAACGTTATGTGAATTAGAGTGGCCGAAACAAAATGCTGAATGGCCATCTCAGGGAACCTTTGATATAAATTTAGTAAGCAAACTTTGGACTAACATCGCCAAAGAAACGGGAGGATGCCCAGAACAATTTTCATATATAGATTCTTGGCTGAGCACATTAAATAAAAATCCTCCATGGATAAGGGAATGCAAAGTCCAACGATGCAAATTATTGGCTGTAAAAGCCGAAGCTAGGAAAGGAATCTTGCCAAATAAACTCAAACCCATTTTTGAGGGACCAGAGGAAGAGGTGCTTCCACCTCCACCCTATGCTCCACATCGAAGGGAGCCTAATCCAAATACTCCACCAGTTGTAACCCCAAGGCAAGAAAGTGGAACGAATAATGGGGGTGGAGTCACAGAACTTGATTCCTTGATAGATTATGATAAATATCTTCAGGAGGCCTTGGAGTCCTATAATAAAGCCCAAGCAGAAGTGGTTATTCCACCTGTGAGTCCCAGTAGAACTCCATCTACAGTCTCCTTTAGTGGACCAACTAATTGCCCACCCCAAACCCCTGTACATCCAAATCCTAGAGAACTATTACAGAAGTTACAGGAAGACCTTGATCGGTCAGCAAGCAATACAGCAAGGCGTATAAAGCTGCTAAAAGAACGCCTTGGGACAGATACCATCCCCTATGATTTGAGGCCCCTAGAGCAAAGCGAAGAGAAAGGTCACGTAGTAGCCCCTCTTAGAAGAGTATTTGATGCACTTGAGGAGCCTGTGCTGGTTAACGGGCAACCCGGACCACGGCCACCTCGAACTTCGACCCTCCAGTACATTCCATTCACAACTACGGATCTGATGAATTGGAAAACACACACCCCATCTTTCGCAGAAAAACCTCAGGCTATGATGGACTTGGTGACTTCAATAGTAAATACTCATAGTCCTACTTGGACAGATTGCCGCCAACTCCTGAATACTCTGTTCACCACTGAGGAAAGAAGAGACATAATTGAAAAGGCACAGATATATTTGCGTGAGCAGGCCAGAATGGGAAATATTTTTAATATTGACCGTCATCTCCAGGATAACTTTCCTTTGGAAGATCCTAATTGGGATCCAAACAATGCAATTCACCTGGCCAGGCTTACCACCTACCGCCAGACGCTTGTGCAAGGTATCCGCAGGGCATGCCAGAAGCCCACTAATATGTCTAAAGTCTCAGAAGTAGAACAGAAACCAAATGAGAGTCCGGGAGACTTTTTAGAGAGGCTGCAGGAAGCCTATCGTATATGGACTCCTTTTGACCCTGAAGCCCCTGAAAACAGCAGAATGATTACTGCTACATTTGTGGCCCAGTGTGCTTCTGATATTCGTAAGAAAATTCAGAAATCAGAAGGATGGGAAGGGATGCTGATGAGCCAAATCATGGCCATTGCACGTCGAGTTTATCGGAATAGGGATGAGGCTGAGAAACAAGAGAAGAAGAAGTGGCAGAAGGAAAAGATGGTGATGCTAGCCACAGCAGTGAAGCAAGACTACCGCCCTTTAAATGGAGGGAGAGGGCGGGGAAGGAATCCACCACTGGGAAGGAATCAATGTGCGAATTGCAAGAAGGAGGGTCATTGGAAGCGGGAGTGTCCTGAACCCCTGAGGTTGGAAGAAGTACGCCCAGGTCCAGGCCCAGGCTCCGGCCCAAGAAACCAGGGACGGGGACGGGGAATGATCCGAAATGGAAGATATCAGAGACCTGGACAAGGACAGAGTAGAGACAATTTCATTGGACTGGCAGAGGAGGATTTTACCCAAGACTAGGAACGACCGGACTCCATAAAGTTAGGCTTCCAGGAGCCCACGGTCACGATTCAATTAGGGAGCCATTTAATAGACTTTATGATTGATACTGGGGCTGAATACTCAGTACTCCCAGAACTATTGCAGAAAAAGGCATCCAAAAGTGTAGTCATTAAAAGTGCCACTGGTCAGTCAGCTAAGAGGTCTTTCCTCCAACCTTTGGAATGCCAGATTGGGGGACATCGTTTAACCCATCAGTTTTTGTATATACCTGAGTGTCCAATACCTCTCTTAGGTAGAGATATGCTGTCCAAATTGCAGGCCCAAATCACCTTCACTCCTCAAGGTCCAGAAATGAAACTGCCATCAAAGGCAGCAGGAATAATTACCCTCTCAGTACCTAAGGAACAATCATGGCGCCTAATGTCAGCCCTGCAAGTCCAACCCACATTGGATACAGAATTAAACAAGCTCCTCCAAACCCTACAGGTGCCACCAGGAGTATGGGCCGAAAATAGCCCACCAGGAATGGCTAAGAATATAGCTCCAATTGTAGTAACTCTAAAACCTATGGCTACCCCTGTATCTGTAAAACAATATCCTTTACCCCGGCGAGCAGCAGAGGGCATCCAGAAACATTTGGACCGCCTATTAAAATATGGTCTGCTTAAGCCCTGCCAATCAGAATGGAACACACCCCTTTTGCCTGTTCGGAAACCTGGGACAGATGAATACAGGCCAGTACAGGACTTGAGGCTCGTAAACCAGGCTATCGAGACCTTGCACCCAAATGTACCAAACCCATATACCCTGCTGAGTTTGATCCCACCAGAAGCAACATTTTTTACTGTATTGGATTTGAAAGATGCATTCTTCTGTTGCCGGCTGGCACCACAGAGCCAACCTATATTTGCCTTCCAGTGGGAAGACCCTTTGACAGGAACAAAAGGCCAGCTAACCTGGACAAGATTGCCCCAGGGATTCAAAAATTCCCCAACTTTATTTGGTACTGCCTTGGCGAAAGATTTAACAAGTTACCCCTCAATACCTGGAGAAAAGGTGGTTCTGCAATATGTAGATGACCTTATACTAGCGGCAAAGGATTTTGATACCTGTAAAGAAGGGACAGAGGAACTGCTCCACTTGCTCTGGGAAGCTGGCTACCGAGTTTCCCAGAAAAAGGCACAGTTATGTTTAGAAAAGGTCAAATATTTGGGCTTTGACATCTCACACCAACAACGAGCATTGAGACCAGAGAGGAAAGAAGCTATTTGCCTTATTAAGGAACCTACCACAAGGAAACAACTCAGAGGATTCCTGGGAACAGCAGGGTTTTGTAGACTATGGATACCTGATTTCAGCAGTCTGGCCAAGCCCTTACATGAAAGCACTTGAGGTGCAGAAAAGGACCCATTCGTATGGGGACCTGAGCAGCAACAAGCCTTTTTAGCTATCAAACAACGACTTATGGAGGCCCCAGCCCTTGGACTGCCTAATTCGGAAAAACCCTTTCAGCTGTATGTACATGAACAGAATGGGATTGCAGCGGCAGTCCTGACCCAGAGATTAGGAAGTTGGAACCGTCCAGTAGCTTATTTGTCAAAACAATTGGACTCAGTAGCAAAAGGATGGCCTCCATGCCTAAGGGCAGTAGCGGCCACTGCAAGCCTTGTCAAAGAAGCTGATAAATTTACCTTTGGCCAGACGATGTATGTGAATGTACCTCATGCTGTTCTGACACTTATGGAATATAAGGGTAGTTATTGGCTAACAAACCCAAGGATGGCTAGATACCAAGGCCTGTTGTGTGAAAATCCCAGGATTCATCTACGAGTAGTGAATATGCTCAATCCAGCAACTTTGCTGCCCCTACCAGAGGTAGATGATGAAGAATCACATGATTGTCTCCAAATAATGGATGAAGTTTATTCCAGTAGACCCGATCTGAAAGATGAACCATTGAAAAATCCAGATGTTGTATATTATACTGATGGTAGCAGTTACCTGCATGAGGGTGCCAGACGAGCAGGATATGCTGTGGTCACCAATGAGGAAGTTGTGGAAGCTGAAGCTTTGCCTGCTGGCACCTCAGCACAAAAAGCTGAACTTATAGGTTTAACTAGAGCTCTGCAATTGGCAGCCGGATGTAAGGCAAACATCTATACTGATTCTAAATATGCCTTCTTAACCCTGCATGCACATGGAGCTCTATGGAAAGAAAGAGGTCTAATAGGAGCCCACGGGAAGGCCTTGAAATATGGACCTGAAGTAGAAATCCTGTTGGAAGCAGTATGGGCTCCAGAACAGATTGCTGTAATGCACTGCAAAGGTCATGGACGTGGAAGGGATCCAATAACCAGAGGAAATCATGCTGCTGACAAAGCAGCCCGAGAGGCAGCCCAAAAGCCTGTGGGAGGATTTATAGCAGCCCTCATACCAGAGGTAGTTCCAGAAGAAGTTAAACCTCACTATACCCCAGAAGAGAGGAAATGGGCTGAACAGGAAGGGGCGATTGTGAAGGACGGTTGGATGATCCTGCCAGACAATAGGATTTATGTACCTCATCACCTAGCAGGTACAATTGTAAGAAATTATCATGAATCTACTCACCTTGGCGGTACTGCAACCAGAGAGAGTCTCAGTCGGAAGTTGTATATTATTAACCTATCACAATTAGCAACTTGCATTTCCCAGAAATGTGTTCTTTGTGCTAAAAACAATCCCAGGCAGGGACCGGTACAACCTCCTGGAATCCAACATGTGGGATACGTCCCCATGGAAAGCCTAATTGTGGACTTCACAGAGCTGGTCCCTTCTAAGGGATTCAAGTATCTCCTTGTGTTTGTAGATACTCTTACTGGATGGGTTGAAGCTTTTCCCACCAGAACTGAAAAGGCACGAGAGGTAACTAAGAGACTCCTCACTGAATTGATCCCAAGGTTTGGATTACCTAGATGCATTGGAAGTGATAATGGGCCAGCGTTCATTGATCAAGTAGTACAAGAAGTATGTCGAGTCCTACAAGTGAAGTGGAGACTGCATGCAGCATATAGGCCTCAGAGTTCAGGGAAAACTGAAAGAATGAATCGGACTCTGAAAACCCAATTGGCAAAATTAACCCAGGAAACAGGATTGGGATGGGTAGATGTGTTACCCATAACACTGTTTCGTGTTCGGTGCGCACCCACAAAAAGACTTAAGTTGTCACCTTTTGAGCTCCTGTATGGGAGGCCGCCCTCCTTTGTTCAGGATATTCCAGCTGACCTCAAACAAATAGGAGACTATGTGACACAGGGACAAGTGCAATCTCTCTCCCGTGTTTTTGTTTCTCTTAACAGGTGGGCCCTCGAGCGCACGCCGTGCAGCATTGCCGAGCCGATTCATCAGTTCCAGGCTGGCGATAGCGTATGGGTGAAAGAGTGGAAACGCGATCCACTTGCACCTAAGTGGCGTGGACCTTACACCATCTTGCTCTCTACTCCAACAGCGGTGAAGGTAGCTGAGGTGACCCCCTGGATTCATCACTCCCGTTTGAAGAAGTCCGAAGGCAGTTGGACGTGCAAAGGTGACCCCTCTAATCCTTTAAAACTGACTCTCTCCAAAAACCCCTGTATCTAGCCCTACGGGGAACGGGCTAGGTCACGGGCAACATTAGACGACAGGCCTGCTGCAGCCACAACCTGGAAGCTGGCTGACCTGCGCACGCCTGAAGCTTGAGGAGCGTCTGAACCAGCGATTGTAAACGGGAAGATTCTCTTATACAATTGATTGACTGCCCCCCCTGTGGAACAATTATCAGAGATATTACTCATTGGGGATCCTTGGGACATATGTTTTGGTCTTGGTGGTTCCCCATTTCTGTCACTGGGGGAATTATATTGGGACTAATATTTTTTTGTTATCACAATAAGGTAATCTTTTGTGGAAGGAATGCATATACTAGACATCAACATGATTTTATTATTAATCCTGATCCCTTGGGAAGGGGAAGGGTCCTTGAATTTGAGCAAATTTGCTAAATATGGATTCCGCCATGACCACAATATGTGGGTAGGCTTAGCTGAGATGGTAGCCAATGTTACAAATAGGACCAATTGCCTTGTTTGCTCTCTTGGGCCAGATGATTCAGAGGGAGGTATGCCCTTATTACCAATACCATTAAATGCCATTGGTATGGTAAGCGAAATGCCACACCAAACAGAAGTACAGAATTTCCCCGGATGGAACTCAACTAAACCAATACGAGTTATACCTGTACAAGGGGAATTCTGTGTACATAAATCATCAGAGGCAGCTGATTCTACCATGATAGGCTCTTCTCATTGCCACTATACTTGGGATTATATTAAGAATAGTCAAACCTGGGCAAACGGTACTACCTATCGAACTCGGAATACCTTGCCCTGTGCACCTCCTTTTATTCATGCATGGAAAATGGTGTGGAACATAACTATGACAGAAAAAGGCAATCTAACATACTGCACTGTGAGCTCTATGCCCCTTTTGATATTTCGCCTTATGCACTCCACGTACCAAAAACCTCAGACCCGATGGTTGTGGTGGATATGTGGAGAATGGGCATACAAGAAACTCCCTTCCAAATGGAGTGGGACTTGTTTCCTGGGATGGGTATTACCACCAATGTGGATTATGCCCACTAGTTCAGCCAAGCGTACACGAAGAAACGCTGATATTTCTCATATAGCAGGAGGAAGTACCCAAAGTTGGAGCGATACTGATGATTGGCCACCAGAGCGCATTATAGCCTATTATGAACCTGCCTCCTGGAATCCTGATGAGCTCATACAAGGGGCTCGAGATCCTATTTATAATCTAAACAGAATAATTCGATTGCAAGCAGTAGTGGAACTTGTAACCAATGCAATGGCCCAGAGTTTGAGACTTATTGCACAACAGTTGGATGAAAGTAGAGCCGCCATTTTGCAGCTGAAAATGGGAATGGATTATGTACTTGCCAGGCAGGGAGGCCTATGTGGAGTCTTGAACTTGACAGGGAATGCCTGTTGCTTTAACATTTCTGATAATGGTGAGGCAATCCGTGTGTTGGCCACAAAGATGGAGAATATAGCACATGTCCCAGTACAAACATGGGAAGGATGGGATATGGGATGGCTCACCAACTGGTTACCAAATGTCGCAGGACTCAAAGGGATACTATTGTCTTGCTTGTTTTTCTTGACGGTAGTAGTAATGGTTTTGTGTATGGTGCCATGTATCATTTCATGTTTTAGAAGTACAATTAGCAAGATGATTTCAAATGAAACTCTACCTCATATCATGGCCCTATACAGAGCTTTACCTCAGGAATATGATGAAGATCAAGCTATCAAGGACACTTGGGAAGGTCCTTGAGCTTGAAAGGGGGGAATGAGGCATCTGATCATAGCCTGCATTTTTAATCAAGGCTTATATTTTGATCAGATTCCTGTATTCTAAAAATGACCTTAAAGAAATATATATTTGTAAATGTTTGTATCTCTCATGCCAGGCAGAAACCATACTCTGGCAGCTGTTTATCTTCTTGATCAAGGGCCCCCTGATTTATAGCAGTGTCTCAGGGTTGTAAAAGGAAATTAAAGCCTGGGAACAAAAGGTCACACTGACCATACAAATGATAGAAGACAATCAAGGTTGCAAAAACACAATTAAATAGTAATAATTATTGTGCCTCCCATTAAACTTGAGCCACATCTTCCTAAGGTTAAAAGGGCAAGAGCTAATACAAACAGCAGCTGGCCAAGGGAAGAGGCCTCTCTCTCTCTCTCTCTGAAACTGCTTTGAATCTTTAGAATTTAGCTTAGCTTTTACTAAGTTCCCTTTCTTCTAAAAAAACTATATATGTATGAAATATATTGGCTTAAATGTAATTATGCAAAGGATTTAGAAAGTAAGAAATTATAGAATCATAGAAGAAGTTGGAATAGACCATGAGGGCCATTGAGTCCGGACCCCTGCCAGACAGAGAGACGCCATCGGAGCACTCCTGATATATGGTTGTCAAGCCTCTGCTTAATGACCTCCAAAGATAAAATTAGCCACCATCTGTTTTGGAGTGAATAGGGCAATAGGGCAAAAGATGAAATGTTAGTTAAGGCGCCTAGTCTAGGGCAAAAGGTTATTTGGTAATTAAGGTGCCTTGTAGAGGTTAATGGCTATTTATTTGCCAATTATAAATAGAAGGAAATATAGCTCTTTGTCTCCCATAAAAGGTAATAGGAAATGGGTGTATCTTTTATGATTGGTTCTAGCAAACAGCCAATAGGAATTTTAACCAGGCTGATTGGACAGAGGCAGCCAAAGGAGGAGCAAGGGGGCTGAGCTGAGGGAATATAAGTGCTGGCCATAAGGGCAGGAAGGCAGGCCAGAGCTTGGTAACCATATACCACTGTGCCTCTCATTTATTTGTCTGACAAATAAATTATTATTTTAATTTCTCTATTGCTGCGTTGAATATTTCATTCCAGCTAAGCGTTAACCACAAGCAGGGTGCTACAAAAGAACATGTCATTGCAATCTAAATAAATAGGCCGTTGGATTTTGCTTTTATATAAAAAACGAATGCCAAAAAATTAACTGAGAAAATGGGGGGGGGGTTAAACATACTGTGAAAACATCTGAAAAACTGGGTAGTTTTTGCCTCAGTCCTGTTTAAGTACTTTTCAGATTAGAATATAAGCTAAGTGGTTTGATTTTAGGAAGGCTCGTCCCTTCCTCTTGTATGAAGAGCTTTTATGCCAAGTCAGACCACTGGTGTGTAGGTCTGTCCGGCCTGACAGCTCCGATGATCCTTAGCATTCCAGGGAACCAAGCTCTACAGAGAAATTTGTATTTCAGGGACACACATTTCAGGCCATAGATCACTGGGTGAATATAGAGACTTGCATACAAAGGAACCCAGGTTCAATCCTCAGTTTGTAAGCTGAGCAAAAACGCAAGTGCAGACCCTCCAAGTGTCCCTATTTTCCAGGGACAGTCCCAGATTTACAGAAGCCATCCCAGTTTCTGATATGATCACAGAATGTCCCACTTTTCCTTAAGACCTCCCTATTTTCATCAGAGGGTATAGAGTTATGCAACTCCCGAGCCAAGGAGATAAGTAACTATACGACCTTTAGAATACATCTGCAGGCATTCTGTTTTTATATATGTTGGAAGCCACCTAGAGTGGCTGGGACAATCCAGTCAGATGGCTGGGGTTTAAATAATAAATTATGATTATGATTATGATTTACTAGGATGTCCCTATTTTCATCAGAGAAATGCTGGAGGGTATGCAAGTGAAACCAGAGACCTACTGCCAGCCAGTGTAAAACGTGCAGGTCTAGGCAAAGTAATGGTCTGATTTTATGAAAGGCAACTTCCTGTGTTTCATGGAAAATCTTCCCCACTACACATTAGATGAAATTAAAAGGCCTGTTTTTGAAGACACTCTGGATCTAACTTTGATAAGTTCACTGTCTAATTCACTGCAATAGTTAATTGTCCTTTGAGGGTTACTGAGACCTCCGATATAAAGTGGTATAAAAATTCAAAATATAATATTCTGACACCACAAAAGAAGTTGGTTTCTGCCCAGCCTACAGGAGGGCTAGGGAAACTTCAACCTGAGGGCTGTGTTGGCTTCTGGCCATCTTCCAGTGAACACAAGCAATTTGTGGGTGGGGACAGAGGCAAAAGTGGGTGGAGCAATTAATGCAAGTACAGTATTTATTTTAGTACAATAGGCTAGTTTCTACAAACATTCCCACACATCCCTCTCTTTAATCCAGACAGGCAAGAGACATTTTCAGAAAAATAAACCCTCAAGGAGGGTGCAAAGAAGAGCCTGTTGGGAGTGTGGCTTGGCAGAAGTCCCAAGTGCCAGACAGAAAGGCTTGTGGGGCTGCATTTGCCTCCAAGGCATGCGGATCCCCATCCCTGGCCTACAGTTTGCCTGCAGCCTCCAATTTCAGAGGCAATATGTTGGGACACTGGTTCACAATTGCTTGTCCATGGAACCCAGGGGATGTGTGTAGTCTGCAGTACTTAGCTGACTGGGAATTACAGTGTGCTGGGGGATACCAGTTGCTGTCAACAGCAGGAGAGGGCTATTGTCCTCATGTCCTGCTCCTTGTGATGGCAACAGGTAAAGTCTACAGTATTTTCTAACTAAGTTTCACTAGCTAAACATCGCTCACTTTGCGCACGAAAGGGTTTCAGCAGGTAATTGGACCTATCCTAATATGTCAGCATTCCACTTTGTCCCAGAGTCTCTTGTGGCTTCTTATGCCCAGCTTGGGTTGATTCAATAGCTATGGTCATTTTATGGATTGGGATAGTCTGGCCACAGTTGTCCATGTTCTGGTGACCTCCCATCTGGACTACTGCAATATGAACCAGACATCATCATCATCATCATTTTTATTATTTATACCCTGCACATCTGGCTGGGTTTCCCCAGCCACTCTGGGCTGCTTACAGCATACTGTATAAAAAAAACTGTAGAACATCAGACAATAATTTTTTTCCTGATACAGAGCTGCCTTCAGATGTCTTCTAAAAGTCAGATAGTTGTTTGTCCTTGCAAATAGAGGACTGCCCTTTGTGAAAAAAGACACATGTGAGGCCACTGTGAGAACAAGATGTTGGAGTAGATGGACCTTTTGCCTGATCCAGCAGGACTTTTTGTATGTTCTTATTAGCTGAGCATGCGTGCACCCTCAGGCATGTCCCAGATTCCATGTGCAATGGCTGAGAAGCGTGGATCCCTCAACAATGTGGAAATGGTTTCACAGACAGAAATGTTGAATGCTGCTGCTGTAAAAAAAAGTAATTACTATGGTTGGTTTCCATTCTGGTTACATTATTAGAAGCAGACAGCACTGACCACATTAATAGAGAGCCCCACAAAATTATGATTAACATCCAGCTCATTACTGTGGGAAATAAATGCTTGCATGAATCTAGACTATGGTTACAAGATCCCTTTTCTGACCCAGAAGGCTTTTGCTGGCTTAAGGATAGTCCTTTGTTTCTTAACCCTTTTCAAGCTGGATTTGGCATTAATGTATGCTTAAAAGGGAAAAAAAATCAAAGAGGAAGTGCCTGATGAAATTGGAGGAAGTTTCTTTTCAGATTTGCAGCGCTGGAAGTAATTTAAAATAAGCAGTGCTATTATTTGCACAAATGTAATCGAGATCTTTACAACGGAGACAATCTTGAAGGGCCACCTTATTCCACATGTGCCTTCCTGCTCAGGTCAACAATGGGGGCCTTGCTCCATTTCCCCAGGCTCTTAGAGCAAGGGATGAGAAATCTTTATTGCCTCACAGGCAACCTTCTGTGGGACATGGCGTGCGAGTGTCCGGCAGAGGAAGAGAATGGGCAGATGTGTGCTCCCATGCCCCCATCTCCCCCTTTAAAATACACACTTCCTTCTATGGGAGTCAGGAGGGTGAACGACGTCTCTTCCTTCCCCTCCATTTTGCCAGTGGTGGCAGCAACAGGGAGGATCTTGGGACTGGGGGTGGCTGTGAGGCGATGGGAGGGTTTGGGGGTGAACTGTGAGGGGTGGGGTTTGGCAGGTAGACAGAAGGGGGTTGGAGGAGCTGTGGGAGGTTGATGATGATGATGATGATGATGATGATGATGATGATGATGATAATGATCACCATCACCCATCTAACATGGTTGCCCCAGCCACTCTCAATTATGAGACCGCAGGAAAACAACAAACATTAAAAACTTCCCTATACAGGGAAGTTAATATATAAATATATATATATTAACACTGAATATGTATTTTGGGGCATATTTTCCTCACAAAATTATTGAAGCGTATTCCATCTCAAAAAGATCATACTCAAAATGCTCTTTCGCACCCCAAAATGCGGAGAAGTGCAAAATCCAAAGGTGACTGGGAGCAGATCAGGCCAACTCGTTGAAATTCAATACTGCTGAATTCTTTTTTTATATATATAAATATTTATTAAGATTTTCCATTTTATACAAACAAAAAAAGAGAAAAAAGCACAAAGAAAAAAACAACAATATTAAAAACACATAGTTTTCAAAACCTAGTTTCCAAACCATCGTCCTTTGACTTCCTCGAACCTCCCCTTCTTGTTTTCTAGATCAAATTATTTATCCAGCAAATCATGATCTCCTAACTTCGCACTTAATTAACCCCTTATTCTCTATTCAGCTTCTTAAATAATTGTAACTTAAACCTTATTAAAACAAGAGAAAAAGAAAAAACATTTCTTCCATATTCTTTTACCATAACAGCTAGAAACCATTAATTTCAATCCAACTCCCTTCAAAATTCAGTAATATTACAGTATTTCTTTAAATAGTCCTTAAATTTCTTCCAATCTTCTTCTGCCGACTCTTCTCCCTGGTCGCGGATTCTGCCAGTCATTTCTGCCAATCCCATACAGTCAATCAGCTTCGTCTGCCATTCTTCCAGAGTGGGTAGGTCTTGCGTCTTCCAGTGCTTTGCTATAAGTATTCTTGCTGCTGTTGTTGCATACATAAAAAAAGTTCTATCCTTCTTTGGCACCAATTGGCCGACTATGCCCAGGAGAAAGGCCTCTGGTTTCTTCAGGAAGGTATATTTAAATACCTTTTTCATTTCATTATAAATCATCTCCCAGAAAGCCTTAGTCTTTGGGCATGTCCACCAAAGGGGAAAGAATGTACCTTCAGTTTCCTTACACTTCCAACATTTATTATCGGGCAAATGATAGATTTTTGCAAGCTTGACTGGTGTCATGTACCACCTGTATATCATTTTCATAATATTCTCTCTTAAGGCATTACATGCCGTAAATTTCATACCGGTGGTCCACAACTGTTCCCAGTCAGCAAACATAATGTTATGACCAATATTTTGTGCCCATTTAATCATTGCAGATTTAACCGTTTCATCCTGCGTATTCCACTGCAACAGCAAGTTATACATTTTTGACAAAATCTTAGTTTTAGGTTCTAGCACTTCTGTTTCTAATTTAGATTTTTCCACCTGGAAGCCAATTTTCTTGTCTAGATTGTACGCCTCCATTATCTGATAATAATGTAGCCAGTCCTGCACTTTATTTTTTAGCTTCTCAAAACTCTGTAATTTCAATCTGTCCCCTTCTTGCTCCAAAATTTCCCAATATTTTGGCCAATTGGCCTCCATATACTGCTGAATTCTTAAAGCGTTCCTGCTTCACGGTGGTGTAGGCACTGCCTGCAAGGCAGGGTCTTATCTGCCCCGGCGCCAAAACTCTGGAAAAGGCAGGGAAAGATTGACGCAGGTGCCGCTTCCCTTTCAGTCAGTCCCTTTTGGTTGTTTTTTAAGGCTGTTAGGGAAAGCATAAATTGATACTATGGTGCTGCTAGACATTTTCAAAGTGTTATTCCCTTTTTCCCCTGCGGTTGTTTTATTTTCTGAAGCAGCTGCTGTGTGTGTGAATTAGTTCCCTCAGAACAGTTTCCCTCAGCAACAGTTCACTGGGAGCAATGGCCATTTGCTTCCTGCCTTCTCTTCTCCTGGAACTGCCTCCTCAGTGGCCATTTCAAATGGTCATTCGAAGGCCAAATGTGTGCATCTTTTGTGATTTTAATAATTGGCACTTGAATTTGCTTCCTTATGCTTTAATATGCTTATTATCCAAGGCCTATTCTCAGGCCGGAAGGAGACATTTAAATATTTTATGTAAGTACCTGACAGTTCCAGTTTTTCTCAGCTTTTTGTTTCAGTTTGCTTTCTTTCAGCAGTTTTCATGAAATAAAAATCCTCAGAAAAATTATCCAGGGTTTTAATATACTGTATATACATTTTGCCTAATATGCGAAGTAATGATCACTAAGTAATGCATTTCTGTATGTTATTTTCATGAATCTATTTTTATATTGTAGCCTTATGAGGCTTTGCCCTCTGGCGGGAAAAATATTGCGCCCGGGAAAGGGAAGTGGGAGTCAACAGACACTCAAGGAATAGTTTCAGAGAAAAGCTTTTATTTCTACCATCCATGAACTGGTAGAAGGAGCAAGTGTGATAACTCACAAAAAGCATGCACGGGTTCACAGTCATGTGCACACAGCATATATACCCCTTCTAGTTCCCTCCCCCTTTCTCCTCCTTCTTCCAGAGTCCTGCCCATGAGTTCCTCTGAGCATGAACAGAAAGCTGTCTTGGGACTCTTGGACTCTTGGCACCCTTCCCAGGAAAGGGGGAATGAGAAGCCGAGGGGGTGGGTCGAGGAGCCCTGGTGGTTCAGCATGTCCAAGATGTTGCAACTAGAGTGAGATAAGATTCGTTTCTCAGGCCTGCTTAGAACAGAGTCTATTCATTAGCTTTTTGAAGCCTTCTAGTACTGATAAAAAGTAACGGTTTGCCCTTGCCACAGCATCTTGTGAGAAAAGCAGAGAAGAGCAGAGAAGAGCAGAGAAAAGCTGTTCTGGATTTTTAGAAGACAAAAGGAATTTTGGATAGTTTTGAGGCCTGGGGTGATTTCACAGACAGGATTTGGGTATCCTGTCCCTTCAATATGTACTTTCTCCCAACATACGCATTTTTTTAGACTTTTCTTTGTAATTGCAAAATTGAGTGTCATGCAAATCTCAAAAGATAGTTGTATTTTAGTTTTGGGGTAGGTTTGCATTAAAGCATGAAGTGAACTGAATTTCTCCCCCATTCCTAGGTGCAATGATGTCAGGACATTTCACATTTATATTGGGTTCCACAAGGAGAAGAGCAAAAAGAGCGCACCAGTCTCCCTGTCTCTCTTAATGGCTAGTTTGGCCCTTGGCATACAGAGGAATAAGCATCATCCAAAGGGCTGGGATATCTTTACGTTTACAAGGGTATGTCAATATCTTTACATTTCCAAGACTAAATTGAAAGGGACAGGAGCTGGCCTGCTGCAATCAGCATGCGCCAGTGCAAGTTAAGCTATGAACCACCCAGCTCGAAATGCTGCCAGCCTCGCTACAGATGTCCTCAGTTCCACTTGGAATGCCTTGGCCTCAAATCGCATGTGTGCTTGCTGAGTGTGCGCACAAACACACACACACACACTCAAAAAATAACCTTGTGGGTGGCATAACTGCCGTCTTTTTCTTTTCGTTTACTCCCCTCCCCAACCGAGCATGCTGCTTTTAAGCAATCAGTCCCTTGTAAATTCTGGCTGGATGCTTCCCAGATTAGCTTTGGTTCGCTCACAGAGGATTTTGAAGCAGGCTGGCTGTGCTCCAGGGCTATCATCTTGCCTTTGTTGCTGTCCGTGGGTCTTAGTGGCACATAAAATATGGCTGTGTACACACAGCTGCTAGGAGGAAAACGCAGGGGTTCACATGCAGAAATCATTAAGTGCACTTACTTAGACCTGGTTCTTACAGTACTGTCGCCACATGGAAGGCATTGGAAATGCTCCTTCTTTGGCAGCAGGTCTTTGCAGACGTCACCATGACGTGAGGGCCAGTTGCAGCGTGTATTGTTACCATCGCATGGAACTTTTATGTACCAGAGCTGCAAATATTCTCGTTGCAGCTGACACACTTTGGTGCTACTGGGAATGTAATGGATTGGGGATGCAGGCGGGTGCAGCTCTGGGACTTTTTAAAGGGGGGAAACAATGATGTGATCTGCCAGAGTGCCGCTGCAATTGTCACTTGAAGGAAGTGGTAAGAAGTCTTTCAAGTTTGTGGCAGATAAACATAGATGAATCCAGAAAATGAGGTAAATTATCCAGCAGAGGCTGAATAATGGTTTTTTTTTGATGGAGGAATCCTACTTCATGCAGTCAGTTTAAATGATAGCACTTCTTTGCAAAATCGTTTCTGTTTCTGATGAGAAGCAGAAGGTTGCTTTTCAGTTTACAGAAGGCCTTTTAATTATTTACTTAATATCTATCTATCTATCTATCTATCATCTATCTATCTCACACACTATAAAATCACAAGGTTAGAATACAAACGAAACAGAAGTTTATGCAGTCAATAAAAATCCAGAACCAAAATACTAATGCAAAATATCAAGTGGCAGAATCTAAAAGTCAACAGGCAGGAAATAAATGCCTGAACAAATAAAGATGTGTTAAATCATTGTCTTTTGTTAAAGCTTAGTGGGTTTTTACAAGCTAAAATTATGCAATCAAAAGTGAACACCCCTCAGTTCAATGGAGCTTGCTGTCAGGAAATTATGTATTTGGTTACAGTCATATGTGCCTAACAAATTGGTTATTATGCCGTGTACACTAACCCTTGATTTCCTGACCAGTAACACCTGAGGCAGCTCTGGGAGGGCTCCTGCTTGCATTTGAGTAAGAGATAAAATGAATGCTTTCCTAGCTTCAGGAGCAGCAACTCTGACAATCACTAGCAGAAGCTGTAACACCTGAGCCAGGCTGGCAGACTGTTTTATTGTTGTTTCCTGTCTGCACCTGGAACATCCAACTGCTGAGAACTTAGTGGCACTTCAAGTCCACTGGGAACCTTTCTGGCAACTCAAGAAAAGTGTGGATGAAGGGAGGTGGCACTAGCCCTTGATTTCCTGACCAGCAACACCTGAACCATCTTTAGGTACCTCCCTGGAAAGGTTGGTGCCTTCCTCAACAGATAAAAGGCTGCAGAGTGCCCCCTCCAATAGGGGGCCATTTCCTTGAGTCATTCCTAGTGGGAGGGGTGTTGTAGTGTAGAGCTTCTGGGTAAGAGCCAGGGATGGGTGTTGGGTGGGCTCTCCCTATGGGAGAGGAAGGTTGGTTTTATATATATGTCCAAAGCTTTTACCGTTATTTGGTGGGAATCTGGGATGAGGGGTTGGAGTGAAGGAAATGATTGACGTCATCTGTTGTCAACAGAGGGGCAGCTTCCCGCAAAGATTAACGAGATGCTTTTTCTTGAGAACTTTGTAGTATATGATCAAGCTACTAGGAACTGTGTGCACTTTTGTTTCTAGCCTTCAAGAAGAAATTTCATACACTTTCTTAGCTTTTTATCCCATTTGACATAGTAAAACTAGGCAGTTTTTGTTGGGTTTTTTATGCATTGCTAGCATGTGATTGTACTTGGAATGCTTCTGATATTTAATATTACTTGATACGTTTCAGAGATTGCTAATTTATATTATCATGATTTAAAATGTTACTCTGCAAGTAAGCTGGTCCCAACCCATTAGGGGCTTTATAGAGTAATAGTGACACTTTGAACTTTGCCCAATAGCAAATGCGCAATCAGTGCAGGACTCTGAGCAGACAATGAGGTATTGATTTGCATTTTTGCGGTGTTTTGAGCTGCTTAAGGCATATTTATATGGGAAAGCAGCATACCAGGTAAAATAATGCATAATAATAATAATAATAATAATAATACTCTTTGTGTATGTGTAATAGGTAAGTGCAGCTGTCTATATTTTTGGACTCTCTTTGGGGTGTGTGTGATGCCATAATGAGCTCTTGCACTCCAGATTTTAGGGTGAAGGGTGGGTAATGTAATAATAATACACTACTGGAAGCCACTCCCAGACAGAAGCTCCTCAGATGTGGAATAATTCCCACCAGCTTTCCCACGGTGACCTCCTGCCCGAAGAATTGGCCCTGAAAGTTGACAACAGAGTCTTCATACATTATCACATGCAACCCATAAATGTTACTTCTATGGATAGCATTGAGCGATACCCTTAATAATCAAAGGGAATGTTGGAGACTGCTCCTTCAGGAGCTCTGGCTTGGGGATGGGCAGAAACACCTGCAAAATAGGAGCGTATGAAGATTTTTCACCGTAGGCAGGTATGCTGTCATCAATTAGCTCTGTTCAAGAATCTGCATCTGCCAAGATCTAATCAGTTGATTAATTGCGTGCTTCTTTTGTTTTTACTTTGATATTGCTTTAGCATGACTATTATTTTACACCCACTCCCTCCATGGCACACTGTGTACACACGCAGAGGAAACCTGGCATAGCTAAAAGGGAAGGTGAGGAGAGCCAGTGAGGCGTGATACCAAAAAGATGAGTAGTGGCTGCTGAAGGGCACCCCTGTTTTCCCCAAACTTTTAAGGCACCAAGCCACTATGGGAACAAGTCATGCTGGGGTGAGGATGGGTATGTGTTGTAGGAGATGGGGGTATGTGTGCCTCTTATCACCTGTCCTGTCCCCCCAAACTATGGTACCTGTTGTCCCAGTGCCAGATTTACCTGCCAATTTATCTGCAGCTTGGAGGCTGTATTCTGGCTATGCACAAGCTTTGGGGTGCCGCATACCAGCAGTCGGCGGGGCCAGAGGCAAAAGGTAGGAAAGGCTGCCAGATGCAAAAGTAGGTGGAGCAATGGATGTAGCTTTTACCTTTGTGCAGCAGGCTGCATTCCAGCTTTGCAAATGTCAGGCGCTTTTGTGTACACACAGACATCCCTCCATCCTCCATCTAGGGAAATCAAGAGGACTTATCACAGTTCAAGGACACATTCCAAACCATGCAAAACCCTCAAGGAGGACATGGAGCAGAAGGGGGGAGAGCTGTGTCCTGGGGTGAAGATGGTATGGTATGCAGAGTCCCAAGAGCCAAATAGGGAGGTCTGGAGGACCACATTTGGGTCGAGGGCGTGAGATTCCCCACCCTTGTTATAGGGGCACTATCTTGTCCTTTGCCACTAGTAATAAAATGTCTTGGTCAGCCTTGCTGCAGATGGTTAGCAGCAAAGATTTAAGATATTTTTTTAAACTGCATACACACCATACATTGAAAGCACATTCCCTCCCCACAAAAATTCTGGGAACTGTAGTTCACCTCTTGCAGGGCTACAGTTCCCAGACCCTTAACAAACTACCGTTCTCAGGTTTCCTTGAGGGGCTGAATGTGCTTTAATCTCTCAAGTGTTGCCTGGCTCCACATCTGCTCTAACAGGATCTGCTTCTGAGTTTGCAGCCTCGATCTGTGTGGGTGCGCAAGTTGCCTTTCAGAGATGTTCGTTTGCCATTATTGTTGCAAGGAACCCTCCTGTTCAGCTTCCAAGGAATCCCAGTTTGAAATCTGCTGCTGTACACAATTAAATATATTAACTTGTGGGCCTTGCCTAATACAAGCGGCAGTGCATTGTAAACACCTATCCCAAAGTACAAATAGAAATACAGTATAAGGACACCGAGTACAGTATGTGTCTTGTTATGCCAGACATTGAAGAGAGCATTAGTTCAAAGGGTTGTTTTGAAATGAGAAAAACAAGTGGCATCTGCCCAAGGTCAGAAATGCCTTCCATTCTGTGGCTAATATTTTCCAGACAACCAGAACCTTGCTGAGAGATTTGTCATCAGCTCTTGTCATTCTTTATCATGCAACTGCAGCACAGAGGAGATATCTCACCAGCTCTGGGGGTCTGGCAATGTATGTTACATGAGGATCACTTCTATTATATTCAGATGTTAGCTATGTTTGTGATGAGAGCCCTCCGAAAATGGGCTTGGTTAGCATTTCCTGGAGATGTTCGTTCAGTCAGCAGTTGGGATCATATTCCCAGTTTGGGTTTCACTCACATTCAGGGTCAACTGATCCTATCTTCACTGTACCTAGGTAGATTTTCTTTCCCTATCTGACGCTATAAGGTGTTACTCGGGCTCAAATTCTCTTGTACAGTATCAGTTCAGTTTGAGGTTCTCTTAAAACATCCTAGAGACCCCGGGAGACTTTCCAGAAGACACAATAAGCAGAAGTCTATTTATAGATGCTTCTAATAGAACACAGCAACCTTAATAACAAACTGTTAATCAAGTGCTTTTGTGATTCAGTTGAGAGCAGGTTAGCCCTGGGAGTCTGTCTTGTCTGAGCCAGGTTAGACATACATACATATCTACATCTATAATTGTAGAGTTGGAAGGGACCCTGAGGATCATCTAGTCCAACCCTCTGCAATGCAGAAATAGGCAGCTGTCCCATATGAAGATCAGATCTGCAACCTTGGCATTTTCAGCTCCACACGCTAACCAACTCAGCTATCCAGGTGGATGAATAGTTTCCTTAAAACACATTTCAATTCCTAATCATTTTAAATCTTTCCCATCAACCCTACAGTAGGGCATAGATCTTTACCCATCTCAGAGAAGGGCCATAACTCAGTGGTTAGAGCACCTGCTTTGCATGAAGAAGGTTCAATCCTCAATGTCTCCAGGTAGGGTTGGGAAAGGCTCTTTAATAGAAAACATAAGAAAACAACATAAGAAAAACCTGCTGGATCAGGCCAATGGCCCCATCTAGTTCAGCATCCTGTTCACCCAGTGGCTGACCCAAAAACAAGAGTACTCTACCCTCCTTTGGTTTCCAGCAACGTATTCAGAAACGTTACTGCCTTTGACCGTGGATGCAGAGCATAGTCTGACAAAATCTGGAGGGCTCTTGGTTCCTCATCTCTGTCCTATAGCATTTTGTTGGTGATGCTATCTACCAGTGAAGCTTCTCTACCATCCATACGCTTCTCATTGTGGTCTTCTCCTTAGGGATTTCCTCACTGGTAAGCTTACAGGGCCTCCTCACAACTGCTTGAAAACTCATTAGGTAGCAGAAAGCCTGGTCAGGTAAGCGAGCCAGGTACCATAATGACTGCACAAAGAGGTTAATAAATGGACAACATGGAATTCATTGCAGGGATGTGCTATGGTAATAGGGCTTAATTACCAAGATGGCAATTACGACGACAACTTACTAAAAAGATCTGGGAAGAATCCCATTTCAGGGCAGCTTTTCCATTACAAATGACATGCCTTGCATATTGTCTGTCTAATTAGTGAAGAGAAATTTGAAGGCACGCAGTCGGAGCCTCTTGGCAGGTTGTTCAGTGGTGAGTGCGCTGCGTGTGTAAATGGGAGCGTTGGCAAGCGGAGGAGGAGGAGGAAGCTGCTTTGGCTTTTCTCTGCGGCTCCACCTGGTTTTCGATCTTACAAATGAGCTGGAAATGAAGTGTTTCTCCCGCCCTCCCACCCGCCGACCTCTGCTGCAGCAGATGCCCTGCTCTGGTGTCTCTGTGCACAGGAGCCCGTCATCAATATTCATAAGCAGGCTGGAGTCGGCAGGCACTACCAGTAAACAGAGGCAGCTGGATGGCTCCAAGTCAAGGCGAGCGTTGGCAGCAGGACCATCTCTTTTGGCACATGGAATTGCCCTTGAGAATGTGGCAGGAAGTCTTCATTTTCACTTGTGTACCTAAAGGCAGCCCTAGGCTAGGCGAAGACTGTGGGGTGCTGGCATTTGGGGAGATGGGATTAAGCCATGGGAAGGGAGTGTTGTTCAACCCAAGCACTTCATTTCCATCTGGACAGCTTTCTGAGGGCCACATGCCAGTTGTGGGTAGGGCCAGAGGCAAAAGTGGGAGGAGCAATGAATGTAAATTTTACCTTTGTGCAGTATGCTAGTATTCACACACCACTCTTTGCATCCAGTTAGGCAAGAGGCCTCAGAGATTAAGGACAAATTCCAGTCAGGCCGAAATACTCAAGGAATGTGCAAAGTAAGGCCAGTGAAGGGTGGGCCTGGAGAGTGTTCCAAGGGCCAGGTAGAGAGGCTTGGAGGGCCACATTTGGCCACTTGGACTGCGGGTCCCCACCACTGAACAAAGGGATGAGTTTACAAGTTTAAACCTAACCACTACATGCCAGGCTGCCCACATCACTGTCCTTCAGATCCCTCCTTCTTGCCTCACCCAGGCAAGACTTCCCTAGACTTCCCGACTGTTGTTGGTCTGTGGTCTCCATCTTCTGGTTCCCTCCTCACCTCACCTGGGTCTGAATCTCCATGCTCTTGATTCCTCCTCCTCTCCTGTGCTCTCCTGGGTCAGCTGCCTGATCACCAGCTCATCAGCTTGTCACACTCTAGTTCACAGTGGCACCTGTCTGTGGCCAAAGGAACTGCAGTGTGACAACATCCTTACAATTTTATATATTAGAGACAGATATAGTTTGCGGAGGATAAAACTACAGTAGCAGAGCCAGTATCAAATATTTCCATTTCATTCCATGAATTGTACATTACATTGAGGAGGTGAGGAAAATAATTAAACTATGTAACTAATTTACACAAGGCTGATGGGAGAGAAAAGGAGGAGTGTCACTCTTTAAAAACAAACCAACCATCAAATATTATTGCTTGAAGTGCATCCGTCAAGTGCATTTAGTCCCAATATTAACAGCATACCTGATGTCTCTGCTTTCAGCAAGAATGTTTTATTAGTCACTTAAAATGCTACATTAATGAATGCAAATGGGGGTTCCAGTTAATTTTTGTGTGCCTGACCTAATTCATACCCTGCTTTTTGTTGCCTGCAGCTTAAGTTCTCTCTTTGTCCCCCTTGGTAGATGTTTTTTGTATTGCTAAAAATATTGCCTACAACCAATGGCAGTCAAGGGGGTGAATGGCAGCTGTGTGAGAGTGTCTTTTTTTTTTACAGAGACTGCATTTAAACTCAAAGCAGAAGGATTCCAGTTACGCTTTTAATAGCACTTGTAAATAAGAAACCCAGCACCGAATAACCTGGAGTCATTAAAGGTGGGCCTGTTGTACACATGGTTACACTTTCCCCTCCTTCGCTTTCTACCACTGCAGCTCTTTTGCTGTAAACCAGCATCAATATTACACAGTGAGGCTTTGCTGAGAGTCATGATACGCCACAAACAAAAACGTGAATAGGAGTTCCTCCTGTATATGTGAATTACCCAACACGTGTCTCCTTCACTCGTAGCTGAGTAAGATTGTCTTCCATGAACACAGTCTTAACAGTGAGTTTGTAAGTGATTGTAGAGGCCAATTCTGGATCCACACATCCTTCCATAGTGGGGACATAGGTTTCCGGGCAGGAGTTGATCAAGATGAGAGTTTGCCAAACATTTCTTAGCATGTTTCTCCCTTTTGTCCTGAGTTTGAACGTGTTCAAAGTCCATAGCATCTTTGGTAAAGTCTGTTCTTCATTTGGAGCGCTCGCAGACCAATGTTTCCCAATTGTCGGTGTTTATACAATATTTTAAAAGATTTGCCTTGAGAGAGTCTTTAAACCTCTTTTGTTGACCACCAGCATTACGCTTTCCATTTTAAAGTTTGGAATAGATTAGTTGATTTGCAAGACGATAATCAGGCATCCAAACAACATGACCAGTCCGACAAAGTTAATGTTGAAGAATCATTCCTTTGACACTGGTGATCTTTGCTTCTTCCAGTACACCTGTCTTAGTTCATCTGTCTTCCCAAGTGACATGTAAAAATTTTCAGAGACACCGTTGATGGAATCTTTTGAGGAGTTGGAGATGGTCCATGTTTCACAAGCATACATTAATGTTGGTAGTACAATAGCTTTGTAAACAAGCATTTTGCTTTCCCTGCAGATGTCCCAATCCTCAGACACCCTGCACTTCAATCCGGAGAAAGCTGCATTTGCAGAGCTCAGATGATGCTGGAATTCGGCATCAATGTCATCCCTTGTGGAAAGATAACTGCCCAGGTAGGAGAAGTGATCGACAAAAACTTGAATATAAGTTCCTCCTGTATATGTGAATTTCCCAACGTGTAGATGAGGTCACAGAGTAACATCAGGTCCAGTGATGGTTGGGGCCCATAGGACAGAAGGCCACCAGTAGGTGGCTCTACTGTCAGTGACAGGCACAGCCAACTAACTAGATTCGTCCTGGCTAAGTTCTACAAGGGCAAAACTGAGACTTAGGAGGAGGAGGAAGCAGGCAGCCAGGGTCACCCCAGGACTAGTAAATAAGAAGAGGAGGAGTCAAGATACAATTTGGCGGAGTAGTGCTACATTTGCCCGAATGGGCTAGCCTTCCCAACCAGGTCAGACCAGCTCTTATTATTTTTCTGAAGCAAAGGCTCTAGTAGCTATTGTTATTAATTCAGCATCAGTTCCTCCTTATAAACCCCAATTCCAAAGGATTAATGGAAGTGAGAGGATCACTTCCCCATTCCTTGGAAGTCTTAGAATAGACTGTTGACTTTAGGCTTAATGATATTTGAGCAGCACTTCACACATTACGTGTGGCAGTGAAGAGGCCAGGATCTTCTGCCTGGACTATATTTACCTACAGGAGTCATGTGAATGGCGTATTGTGCTGCAATATTCAGTCTGGGCCTAACCACTTCATGTCTCCAGGTCAAGGATGTTGCCCTTGAGCAAGCAGATTTGAAGCATTCCCCTCTTCACCAATAAGCACTCATAATGGCTTTCCTCTGTTTTATTATTAGCAAAACATAACACACCAAGCAAAAGAGGCACAGTTTTCTACAGTCAGCTGTATAGCTTTTAGTATTAAGCAGGACTCTGCAGTTTTGTAAGAGTAATAAGGAGGGCCCTAATGATACACTTTAAATGCGAGTGCGTGGTGGGAATGAAATGTACTGTGAAAAGCAGACCCAAAGCGATCATTAATCTTTCAGTAAATAGCCAGATAGGTACATAGATCACATGCATACAATTGAGTATACAATTCTTCTTTATTAACCGTGGGTCGACACGTGCAATTTTGTGCTCTCTCAGTGCATTTGAGTTGTCTGATGATGGTGAGCTATGCAGAATGAATGTTGCGCTCCTTCCTCTGCAGTCACATTGCTGATAACCTTAAACCTTACAACGCACAGGCAAATGCAAGCTCTGCGTGGTGCTATTAGTCACTGATTTCACATGTGGTTACTGAGACTGAAGTCTTACGGACAATTACTAGGGGATAAGTCCCATTGGAATCAGTGAAACAGTGCCCAGCTACATATTACACCTTAATGATTATGTTTGCTTCCAGCTGTGGCAGAGCAAACTTAGCTAATTCTTCTCAAACCATGCCATGCTTGCTAATTTTCTATATCATGAAAGTGCCACCTTCCAGTAACTCATTTTGACTCACCAGTTTTGTGACCAGTGGAAGTGTTGGAAGGGCAACAGCAATGATTATTCAGAGTGTAACTTAAAGGTTAATTTTGTAAGTCAGCTAGCCAAGGGAGTGGTGGTAGTGAAAGTGTCAACTTAGCGACCAGGCAGAGTGGCATAAACTTCACTGAGGGTAGCCTGTGCTCAGATTGGCTGTGTAGTTCTGAGGGCATTTTCGTCTGTATGTATGGTTGAAATCTCCCTGTTGTGTACAAAGCCTGAACTATGAAAGACAAAGCCTCTTTGTTTATTTCTCCTGAAATGATATACTGTTTTTGTTCAATTTGCTTAGTGAAGTATTTCCAGGATTTTTCTTTCTGAACACTGCTTGCATTATTTAAGTTAATTTGATAAGAGGAAGAACTGCTTTGTCTGCTTGGCAGTCCTACAAATGGCCGCTTAGATCCAGTACAATACTTTGTAGAGGGCAGCACTTTCTTTTCTGCAGCAGGTGATGGGTGAGGCTTTCCCTCTTCTCTGTACCACCACAGTTCCCCTGCTTCTCTTGTTCAAATACAGCTGGAGGGCAAAGTACTATACCAGAAAATTCAGATTTTGCAGTTAATACTCTTGCACAACAAACATACCACCCCCCACCCAAAGCTGACTTTTGCAGAAAGGGAAGTGATGGGGAAATGCGCTAGAAAGTGTGGCATAATGCTTGATGCAACATGACATAACCGCCTTGCAAACAAATCAGAATGAATGTTTAATAAATAGCAAACATTGACTAACCTCTTCACAAACTTTGAGTGAGCAAATCAGGATGAATGTGCAACAAACTGGTCATCCAGAAACAACCCATGGAAGAGCCAGAAGTGTCCTGTCCCCCCATTGCCCTGGTTACATTTACAAGAGTTTTATGATCATACCTTTTCCTTCTTACATAATGGAGACCCACCAATAGTGGAGGAAACAAATGTTTGCAGGAGTGGTTAAATCCCTCTTAACCAAAGTGCCCCAGGCTGCCAATTGCCAGCTTTGTTTCTAGGTTCAGTTTTAGTGTGGTGGTGTCCCCAAGGCATCACTGCTTGGATCAATTTTACCTGGAAAGTCAGAGGGGAGGAAATAATTATTTTATTGTATATTTTGCTCACAGCAGAGCACAGTGGGTAAACTTAATGTCACATCACTGTACTTGGACTGCAACGGACAGCCCCATTGATTTTTGATAGGACTACTCTGGAGAAAATGGATTGCGAATTGGCTTCCTAATGTGACAATCATAGTTGAAAGCAAAACCGTAATAGCAAGGTTTGAATTGTTCTCTTCAAACGAGCCCTTGGAGAACATATCAGAGATGAAAAACAGAGGTAAAACAGCATCCAGCTGGGAACAGCTCAAGCCAACTCTCAAACAATGGAGGGGAACTGGCTAAGCCTTTGCCTGGAAATGCTGTTCCTCCTTTGGTCCACTACAGCCCGTACTGTGTCGCTCCCCTCTTGTTTTCAAGCCACATGTGAGGGAGGATCAGCTAAAGGGAGCAGCTAAATGTAGGAAAGGAGGGAGGCATTAAATTCTGTTTGCAATTAAATTCTTAATTCACACCTTCCAAAACAATTTGCCAACTGAAACAGACCATGCAGCATACAGAAACTTTCATAATTAAAACGTATGTGCCATATTTTCTGTATGTTAAACGCAACACAGGTGGCAGAACCGATGGTAGCTTGCTGTGGCTTGTCTGCAAAACATTTTGAGGATAAAAGCGCTTGCGTCCACTGGAATCTCGACTCTGCTGTTATAGCAGATGAATCTCAAGGGGTGTCCAGAGCACTGTCTAGTCCCACTGTGTTGGATTTCAGTTGGCAAGGCTTGAGGATGCAGACAAGGTGCTTGGATCAGCCAGGGCAATTACATGCGCTCTGCACTGCTGCCCTTCTTGGCTGATAAAAAGTAGCGGGGAAGGGACAACTGGCTGGGAGACAGAGGCAATTAATGCCTCCTTGCAAAAAGGCGTCGTCCCTGCCTGCTTGAAGGAGGATGTGGCAAAACCACTCCTCAATAAACCCTCTCTGGGTTAAGTAATTACTGGCCAGAATAAGGAGAAGGAGCTAGAGGGTGGTTGCATTAATAAAAGCTCTGTTTTGATGAGGACAAAGCTGTAGCTTGGTGGTAGAGCATCTGCTTTTCATGGACAAGGTCCCATGTTCAGTCCCTAGCAACTCTAGGTAGGGTTGGGAGAGACCTTTGCCTGAAGTCCTGCCAGTTACAGTAGACAATGCTGGGCTGGAGGGACCCAGTGGTCTGATTCAATATAAAACAGCTTCCTATGTTCCTGTGATGGGGACCACTTTGTGCTAACTCCAGTACAGGAATGGCCATCCCTAGAGAAGTGGGATTAGCTTGTTGGGCCCCTGGCAGCTGTCCAAGGATGCAGCGTCTTAACACCCAGCCTAACTGTGCCTTTAACAGCAGCTCTGTCTGCAGAAATTAGCTGTCAATGCTTCCCACAGGATAGAGGATAACATAACTACCTGCTTACATCTGCAGATTTAATGCTGTTAAGGGCACAGTAGTGGCGATGGTGCCCTTAACAGCACTTAGGTGTGAAGATGTAAGCAGGTGGTTATTTAGGGAGCCCGACAGAAGCTTAGGTAAATCTAGACAACAATATAGAACTCTCTTACTTGCACAGCTTCTTAGATGGAGAGATTCATCTTGCATTCCGAAACTGTGCCAGCCATACTGTGCAAGGTGATTTTTGACATTTTTGCTCCTGTTGCTGTTAATAATTGATAATGTATTAAAATGTATTAATGTAGGGGGAGGTGTGAATAACCTTTTTATACCATTCTGGATACATTTGGTGCTAATTTGACCAGTTAAGGTACAATTTATAGCCAGAGTCTGTTTTTCTTCCTTTCTTCCCCATTGTAATTCAAGCAGTTTAATAATAATAATAATAATAATAATAATAATAATAATAATAATAATTAATAATAATAATATAATTTATTTGCTGCCCATCAGACTGGGCAGCTTCCAACCAAATATAAAAACACAGTAAAACATTATACATTAAAAACTTCTCTATACATGGCTGTTTCAGATGTCTTCTAAAAATCATATAGTTGTTTATCTGTTTGACATCTAATGGGAGGGCGTTCTACAGGGCAGGTGCCACTACCAAGAAGGCCCTCTCCCTGGTTCCCTCTAGCTTCACTTCTCACAGTGAGGGAATTACCAGAAGGGCCTCGGAGCTGGACCTCAGTGTCCGGGCTGGATGATGGAGGTGGACAGGCTCCTTCAGGTTTACAGGGTTGAGGCTTTGAATTGTGCTTGGAAACATACTGGGGGCCAATATAGATCCTTTAGGACTGGTGTTATATGGTCCCAGTCATTGCTCCCAGTCACCAGTCTAACTGCTGCATTCTGGATTAGTTGTAGTTTCCAAGTCACTTTCAAAGGTAGTCCCATGTAGAGCACACTGCAGTAATCCTAGGATACAGCTGAGTCTCTTTAGCATTTCAAGCCAGTTCTACACATTTCATGAAATGACACTGAGAAATGGATGACCAGTGTCAAAGTCTGAATCCTGTGCAAAAGCACGTGGCAGTTCAAGCGAGGTTTCTGGACTACCAAAGAAAGTGACGAGAAATGAAGCATCATTTTAATCCTATCTCCATTTTAGATAGGAATAGACCAATCTGTCAATCATGTTCTTCTGATGGACAGAACTACCAAATTATGGACTGTGCTGAAATGCTGTTGTAGTTTAGTCGTTTAGTCGTGTCCGACTCTTCGTGACCCCAGTGAGTCAGTGATCTAGATGTGTCTCTGCATTTTAAAAAAGTAAGTTGTGAGCATGAATTCTCACAGAGATGCAAAAGGCAGCCAATTCTGTGGACAAGCAAATTGGCGGCATTAGCGCATTGGGAGTAAACTAACACTCCTCTCCATTCTGATGCAGAGCTATAGCACAAAGAGGGCCTTCTCAGTGGTGATTCCTCATCTGTGAAATGCTCTCCTCAGTAAGGTCCACTTGGGACCTTCACTGACGTCTTTTTGGCACCAGCTAGCGATTTACCTTTCCCTCTAGGCCTAGGATGGACTCAGCTGATTCTGTTTTATTGTTAGAGTGCTGCCAAAGCTTCCTGCGCCTGTGAAGGAAGGACTGTTTTTTTGTATTATATTAAAAGCAATGTTTTATACGCATTTTTCTTTCCTCAATATAATACAATGAGTTAATGTTTTTAAATGTAAATCGATTGGATACCTTTTAGGAAACAAGCAACTAATAAGTTTAAATAATGCCAGTACTACTGCTAATAATAAAGGAGCATAAAGCCATACAGTTTCTGGCTGATCCTTCACTTTTTAAAAGCAGTTAATCTATTTTTAAGGCCTTTTATTGGGTGCATGCAACTAGGGCTGGATGAATCAGTCTTTTTCCAGTCTCCTTCACAAGTGCTAGCTTCTAAGTTTATTGCATCCCATTTCCACAATAACCAGCGATGTTGGTGTTTTTTATTATTTAATCCTCAATAAAATTTAAATATATATTTTTAAACACATTGTCTCTCAGAATATGCATTCTAAAGCATGTTTGGATAAGTTTCTGTAGCCAAGGGCTGTGTCCCAACATTTGGAGAACTGCAAAAGCCAATAGCTAGTGATGTTCCGATCTGTGCATTAGTCCGGAAGGTGTAGATCAAGTCAGTTCACATCTGAATGTGCAAAGATTAAATTCCTCAAGCCCCTCCCTAGATGTGGCTGCTGTTAATTCAGTCAAACTCATTGCTGTCCCAAAGATGTAAGGTGGGGTAGAGCTCTCATAGCTGAATGGGCAGCAGCTTTGTTTTCAAACCAAGATGAAATGGGAATTCCCTCTGGCTAATCCAGTAGCAGCTGTACTAATCATTTACAGTGGTGCCCCGCAAGACGAATGCCTCGCAAGACGGAAAACCCGCTAGACGAAAGGGTTTTCCGTTTTGGAGGTGCTTCGCAAAACAAATTTCCTATGGGCTTGCTTCGCAAGACGAAAATGTCTTGTGAGTTCCTGCAGGGTTTTTTTTCCTCCCCCCCCTTTTCCCAAGCCGCTAAGCCGCTTATCAGCTGATGTGCTAAGCCGCTTAACAGCTGATCCGCTAAGCCACTAAGCCGCTTAACAGCTGATCGCTAAGCCGCTTAACAGCTGATCCGCTAAGCCGCTTAACAGCTGATCCGCTAAGCCGCTAAGCCGCTTACCAGCTGATCCGCTAAGCCCGCTAAGCCGCCAATAGCGCTAATCCGCTAATGGGCTTGCTTCGCAAGACGAAAAAACCGCAAGACGAAGAGACTCGCGGAACGGATTCTTTTCGTCTTGCGAGGCACCACTGTATTAGGTTAAAACACACACACACACACACACACACACACACACACAGAGTGTCTTTCAAGCAGGTGTTAAGAGGTGAAGCAGGTGTATAAAAAAAGAAAAATAAAATGGCCCAAAGCTGTCATGAATCTTTTGTTGTTGTTGTTTCTCCGCAGGCAACAATTTCAAATGAGTTAATGTGTGTTCATCTCAGTTTTTAAGGCCTTGCCAGGCCAGACGTGCGTATCTCTGTGTGCTGATTTCTGCATTGAACCCTGTCCTAGGGCTCAACAGCCTTGCCTCCTAAACCACTAGTTTTCTCCAGCCGGCATTTATGTACAAGAAATATTAGCATGGTTTGGGAAGTGGGTGGCCTAAGAATTAAAATATAATGGGGTGGACAAATGCTCCTGTGAGACCATCAGTTTCCAGTGATAAATTACTCTTCTTTGCCGTTAAAGGATTTTTTTCAGTAAAATCTGTACCTTGGCGGGGGAAGGTGGGCGTTAGCAAAAAGAGGCTTTCCCTGGCTTTTGTGCTGCAGGAGGATGACAATTTTTTAAATATTGAATTGCCTCGTGTCTCTTGCTGCTTGGTGGAGAAAGTCAGAGCAGCATCTTTTAGCCCAGTTGTTCCTATAAAGCCAGTGTGGTATAGCGGTTGGAGTATTGGACTAGGACCTGGGAGACAAGGGTTCAAATCCCTGCTTGGCCATGAAGCTCATTGGGCGGCCTTGGGCTAGTCACTGCCTCTCAGCCTAACCTACGTTGTTGTGGGGATTAAATGAGGAGGAAAAAACCATGTATGCCGCCTTGATCTTTTTGAGTGGGGGGGGGGGGTTGGTAGGGATATAAATGCAATCAACCAATAGTTCAGTCCAGCTTTCCACTTTCTCGTTAAGCATGTTATATTATTTATTTGGAATGCTTCAAGAAAAAGCAATCTCAGAGCAGTTTTTTAAAAAATAGCATAGGATAACAAGACATTTTGCGGGTTGCAGTCCTGTACAGGTTTACCTGGGGGATCAGTGGAGCTTACATCTGAGGAGACCTGTGTAGGATTGCACTATTAACCGCTTCACTCTAACATTTCAGTCCGGTTTCAACTTCCATTTTCTATGTGTCTTCTGGGCCTTATCAAGGAATGGAGAAAAAATTTGATTCCGTTCACAGTAAAGGCAAACCCCTCCCTAACCCATGGTTTCTGTGCGAAAGGAAACACAGTCATCCTTTTAAAATCACACTTCTTGAATATTACAATACAGTTCTCCAGTCATGTAACATGTACATGTATATACTGAAACAGTGTGCATGAAAATGAGTATATTAATGTAGATAGCGTACGAAGATGGATTATATATGGGGGAATTACTTTGAATAGATGGGTATATTGTGGGGGGGAAATGCATACAAATGTGGGAGAAATTTGCACTAAAGTGCTGATGAAGTTTCATGAGGACTTAAAAAAAAAGGGAACTGATGTGGAAATGTGGAGAATTGAATTTAAGATGGGGGAAAAGAGAGAAACAGACAGAAACCAAAGTGGACAGATTTGCCCATCACCAGACTCTGCTTTATGCTGGGTCAGACAATTGATCCACTTAGTTCAGTTATTGTCTACATTGACTGGCAGTGGCTCTGCTAGTCACTCTCGCTTTACGGGTTGCGTTTTCTTTGAAGGAGAGGGAACTGGAGACTTAAGATTAGCAGCTGTCAGCCTGGAGATTGTACTTCAGATGGTGAGCTTTCACACCAATCCCCTCGTCACTTCCTTTAGTGGCAGTTTGATCTGTAGCAATTAGCAGATGTTGCTCATAGGAAAGATTCAAGTTCTTTCTAACTAGGGTGGAGATTCAAAGAGCAATGCTTGATCTTTGTCCTCACACAAAGATGTCTCCTCTCATAAGGTAAGGAGGATGAAGAAGGGGGGAGTGGGGTCAGCAGCCCTGAGAGTTTCAGGGAAAGTCAACAAAGGTTAAAGGACAGTCTAGGAAATTTGGGGGTTCCTCTCTTTTTCTACCCTTTCCCATGCAAACCCACAAGTCTTGCTGAGATGCATTCTAACACTCCCAACAATCTAGACACAATCCAGTCACTGCTAAGGACTTTTAAGGCATAGGATTGCACTGTAACTTCCCCTTGATTTCAGTAGGAGTGTTAGCATCAACTTTAAAAAATTGCGTCTTGCATTTTTTTAAATTAAAAAAATGGTTGAGTAAGAAAAGCTTGCTGGGCATATCTAAAAAACTGGGGAGCATTTATATGCCTTTAATCACCCAGTGTTTCAGGAGACAAAGCAGAAATGACTTTTGCAGCATAGTCTTTCTCCATCACTGTAATTCACCTCTCTCCTGAACCTGCTGTAAACTGCTGTTCTTTGGGTGTGCCATACAGCAAAAGGAAGGTGGAGAGGCAACACAACTGTGGTGGGAATGGGTTGCCTTATCTCATTTTGCATTGGAAGATTTACATTATTCACATAAAGAGGCTCTGTGCAATTAGAAGGTAGCAGGTCTGGGTCACCGGCCACATCCAGCACTGCACTTGCTCAGTCACCTGGCACCACCCTTCAACCTCCACCCACTGAGAGAATCCCTGACTGCAATTCATGGCCACACTCATAAGACCTTCCTCCATTAATTCAGGAGCCCTGTGCAACTGGAGCACTTGAGCTCAGTGGGAACCCAAAGAGCAAGGAAGCCAAAGCCTCAGCACCTTGGATAGCTCCATGTGCGCAACTTGCTCCAAAGAAAGATGGAAGCTGACAAGGCACCACCACACCTGCCTGAGGTGTGTGGCTTCTTAAAACTCGATTTGAAACTGAACATTTATCCTCTTCCCCATGGCTTCTGTCCATGAACTGTTGGACTGGCATTGTGGAATAGGAGGGAGTTGACTCTTTGATGAACTGAGCTCAGCTGGGGGGGCGGGCGGTGATAGAAGAAGAAGAAGAAGAGTTTGGATTTGATATCCCGCCTTTCACTCCCTTTAAGGAGTCTCAAAGCGGCTAACAATCTCCTTTCCCTTCCTCCCCCACAACAAACACTCTGTGAGGTGAGTGGGGCTGAGAGACTTCAGAGAAGTGTGACTGGCCCAAGGTCACCCAGCAGCTGCATGTGGAGGAGCGGAGACGTGAACCCGGTTCCCCAGATTACGTGACTACCGCTCTTAACCACTACACCACACTGGCTCTGTGAAGATCAGGGCTTAGGCCACATGTTAAGACAGTAAGAGCAGCTGTGCTGGATCAAGCCAAAGACCCACCTTGCCTTCCCAGTGGCCAAACATATGCTGTTGGGAAAGCCTGAAAGTATGGCACGAGAACATCACCACTCACCCCAGCAGCTGGTATTGAGACTGGCATTTGAGGTAGTACACAGTCATCATGGCTAATAGCCACTGAAACAAGAACCTAAGATTCATAGTCGTCCACTTTGATTCAGTATCAGGAACCTGGTTCTGTTCTCCAGCTGGTGGTGAAGCAGCCCTTGACTCAGCTTGCTGATCCTCCTCTGTCTCTGAGCCTTGGATATCATTCAAAGCCATCAACACCTCCAGGAGGATAACTAAATCCCCCTTTCAGATCTTATCTCAACATGCTGAGGCTGCAGGTGATGCCAGGTGGGGGCCTTCCCCAAGCCTTTAAACATATATATGGATCACTTTTGTGCAGAATGCATTTTGAAGGCATGGAGGGGCTTAAGGTCTGTATGCATCTCTCCAGCACTGAAATGGGCAGCTTCAGCCAGTGTTCCCATGTATGGTGGGAAATGTTTTCCAATCCAAGGACTCCATTTCCTTTTAGGAAACTTTCTGGGGGCCACTTGCCTGTGATGAGCAGGACCAGAGGCACTGCAATGAATCTGAGGTGCAGTAGGCTGGTTTCTACATTCATTTGTATACTCCTCTACCCTCCTTCCATACAAGCAAGAGGCAAAAACACTCAGTGCAAAGTGAGGGAGTATGGCCTAGGGAGTTTTCTGAGAGCCATTTTCGGCTCTTGGGCCTTTGGTTCCCCACCTCTGCTGCATATAAAAGCCAGATCCCAATACCTGTTACACTTTGTCACATTCTGTAGCGCTTAGCGACAGACACCAAGTCCCTGGAGGATGAACCAGGCATAAGCATATTTATCTTATGTGTTTTGTGTATATGTTGAGCTTTCCATTTTATCATATCCGAAGTGTTGGTGCACAATTTTTCATACTAACTTGTATTTTTATAATGAGCAACACAGACACACTTTAAGTATGCTTTCGCATTCCTTCCAATGCTGTAAACTCCTCTAAGCCAGGGCAAGTTATAAAATTTGAATATAATTGTCATGATCATAAATGCCCTAGGGCTGCTGTTTTTCTTTCTTTTTGTTGACTCTGCTGACTGGATTTTATTATTCTTATTGCTTGCTTTTTTTTTTGGTGGGGGTTGCTTTGAGGCCAAATTTGATTGCCTCATTTACCAGGTGTTTCCAAATGAGCCGATTATAAGATGAAATCCTGACGGACCAGCCTCCAGCATATTTCCCACTTTGCCTCCTTCCCACCCACTTTCCACTCCCAAGTCAAGTTCTATAAACTTTATTTAAATACTAGACACATTATATTTTAAAGGAATGAAAGCTTAAGTAGGTCCATATGTGAACTGAATCAGGTTTCTTTGCCAGCCGGTGTTGCTGTGGAAATCCTGACCTGTCTCCATAATGCTAGCAACACATCATTGGTTGATACAGTGCAAGCATTTTTGCCCAGAATTGCATAAAAAAACAGGGTCATGGAAATACAACAAAGGACAGACACATGTTTACTGAGTTGGTTGAGTTACTTGAATATGGCTGAAAAAGCTTAGTGTTCAGGCGAATGTTGATTTCTACAGATTCTACAGATTTCCAGTGCAAATCTGACTTGGAATTAAAGCTTTGCACTAATCACATTCATTTGAGCAAGGGCTTGTAGCTCAGCGACAGAGCAGATGATTTACATGCGGAAGGTCGCAGGTTCAATCCTTGGCACCTCCAAAAAGGATTGGGAAAGACTCTATCTGAAACCCTGGAGAGCTGCTGCTAGTCAGTGTAGGCAGTACTGTGCTAGATGGGCTAGTAGTCTGGTTCAGTGTTCCTGGGTACCTGTTTTGGAAGCAAAGACCAGCTCATGTCATCACATGGTGTGGATTTGAAGCAGAAAAATTGATCTCATGACTGATATTGTGGTGGTCTGAATGGTTCACCACATGTCCTCACTAGAAGAAGAAAAAGGCACAAGTGATTTTGGTTTAACTATTTTTCTAAAATATAATACTGCAGAATACAAGGTTATATAGGGTTGCCATACATCCAGAATTTCCTGGACATACCCGGAAAACTGCAGCCGGAATCAGTGTCTTGGTGGAAATCGTCCAAACAGCCTGGAAAATCTGGACATATGGCAAAAAAGAGCTTTTGTGTCCAGATTTTCACTTTTTGAAATATGACAACCTCAAGGTTGTGCATGTAATCATCCCAAAAAAGCACATCTAGCTGTAGAATGTTGACCCACTATTAGTACAGGTACAATTTTCCCTGCACAAAGGGGCTTCCTTTCCCACTGTGCCCCCTAAATCTGTTCCAAGGGTTTCCCCCCGTAACCCTAGAGAGTCTCTATCAATTGGTATACAGTACAGTATTAGGCTAGATGGAACAATGGCCAGGTTAGCACAAAACAAGGTCTCCTAAAGGAGTTAAATACCACCTGACAAGTGGTTTTTGTTTTTGTTTTTAAATGACTTCGGCCACACAAATAAATACTATTTGTATTTTTTAATTTGTACACTTTGTACAACTTGATTGGGCATTTCTTGGCCCGATAGAAGATTTGTTTGTTTATGTTTTCAAGTTAGTTTGAAATGTTATGATCTGGTAACTATGAATTACATGCTTTGATGAATAGTTAAGTGGGTTGTTGTTCACTAATATTGTAATATTTCCATCTTGTCTTATTTATGAATTTGTGTTAGCTACTGAGATGTCATAGGCTAATTGCTTTATGATTTTGGCACTATTTTTGTTACTTTGATGTAAACCACCACGGGCCTATATGGAAACATAGGATGTAAATAAAATTGACACCGAAAGTAAACATTAGGTGAATAGACCATTTCTGTGCTGGGCTCATCCAGAAGTCACTGAATTCCCCCCTGCACCTGTCAGTTACCAGAATTTTGTATTTCCATAGGTGAAAGCCTTAGCTCCTAACACATAATTAGATTGAAAACAACGTAATTTACAGCTTCTGGACATGTGACAAACTACCCAGGATGACTGGCTCAGATTCTATCACCACACTGAAATTACTGTGTGAAGCATCTTCCAAGATAAAATCCAGATTTTCCATTGCTTAACCTTATGAAAAACAGCATGTCGTGTGCATTAGTAGTTAATCTGCTTCCTGTTTTGATTCTCTTGGCAGTGGTTACCTGTTCTATCCTTTGTTGCAGCCATCTTCTGCCTCTGAAATAGCCTCATACTCCTGCCCTCCCCGCTGTTTTTCAATCCTGTCCTCTCCTTCTTTTGCAGTTCATTCTCTTTTGCTTCTGTGCAGGTTCTCTTTCACCTATCCTTCCATTTATAATTCTTTACCTCCTGATATGCATCATGTTGCAGTGCTCACCTCTTCTAAGAAAACTCTTAATACCTATCTTCCACCCCCCTTCTTCCTAGGTTTTTCTTTACAGCAATCTCTATATATGCCAATTTATAAGAGCTGCAATTGAAGTTCTCTCACACTCTTTAAAAACTTTTTAAAAATAAGTATTTGTGTTATTCCTTTCTCTTCCAGTCTTTTATTCTTTTTAGGTGCATAGGGGTACGCCTCTGTGAACATACTGTATGAGAAACTACATGCCCAAATGGGTTCTGTGTACATAAGCTGAATAATCTCTCTAAACAGCACTGAAACAGCACTCTCTAAACAACACTCTTCAAAATGGGTTTATTTACTAATAGTGTTTCTATCCCTCCTTTCCCTCCAAGGAGCGCAAGGTGCTGTACATGGTTCTCCCCTTCTTCATTTAATTCCCGCAATGACCCTGTGAGGTAGGAAATGCTGAGAGGCAGTGACTGGCCCAAGGTCACCCAGTGAGTTTCATGACCAAGCAGGGATTTGAACCCAGGTCTTCCAGGCCCTAGTCACTACACCACACTTGCAAGCCACTTAGCGTGGCTTTTGGAATAGATGTGTTTCAGGACTTTGGACCAACAATGCTTTTGTTCATGTGAGATAACACACTGTGTTTGCATAGAAATGGCATAAGCCCACACGAGATTAACTCAGCTATTATTGCATATCCTATTGGCTATCAGCCATAGATTGTGTTTTGATATAGGTTTAAATTCTTGCATACATACTTTACAGATGTATGCAATATTATGGTTATCTAGACCTCAACTTCATTCATTTATTTGTATTTTGTGCTTTGTCAGGGATTGCGTTCTCCAGATTTGGTTTTCTGGCAGTACATAAGCCCCTTTGGAGCAAGATCATGGTTCTAGGGTAAAAGTACATGCTGGACATGTAAAAGGATCAGGATAGCAGCTGATAGGAAAGAGCTTTCTGCCCATGGCCCTGGAGAGCTGCTGCCATCAATCTACACCACCTTCCCTAACCTGGTGATGTTTAGAAACTTTGGACTATTATTAGGGGAAGGGTGAAAGCTCAGTGGTAGAGCATCTCCCTTGCCTTGGTCTGCAACATCTCCAAGTTTGACTAGGAAAGCCCTCAGTTGGAAATCCTGCAGAGCTGCTGCCGTTCAGTGTAGGAAAAACTGAGCTAGATGGACCAATGGTCTGACTCACTATAAGGCAGCTTCCTATATATTTGCCTGTCAGTATGGCTGTGGCAGTCCTTTTTTTTTTGTTTAGTCATTTAGTCTTGTCCGACTCTTCGTGACCCCATGGACCAGAGCACGCCAGGCACACCTTCCACTGCCTCCCGCAGTTTGGTCAAACTCATGCTGGTAGCTTCGAGAACACTGTCCAACCATCTTGTCCTTTGTCGTCCCCTTCTCCTTGTGCCCTCCATCTTTCCCAACATCAGGGTCTTTTCCAGGGAGTCTTCTCTTCTCGTGAGGTGGTCAAAGTACTGGAGCCTCAGCTTCAGGATCTGTCCTTCCAGTGGGCACTCAGGGCTGATTTCCTTCAGAACAGATGGGTTTGATCTTCTTGCAGTCCATGGGACTCTCAAGAGTCTCCTCCAGCACCATAATTCAAAAGCATCAATTCTTTGGGGATCAGCCTTCTTTATGGTCCAGCTAGAGCACAACCCTCAAGTACTCTTGGGCCCCTAAGAGGGGGCTGGACTAGATGACTCTTGGGGTCCCTTCCAACTCTATAATTCTATGATTCTCCAAAAAGTCAATGGAGCCATTTTGACCGTAAGCAGAATGAACAGGGAATGAAGCTGAATGTTGGAAGAATCAGGGCAGCCCAAAATTACGGACAGGGCGTAATTTATGGAATTCACCCCCACAAGAAACAATGAAAAAGAAAGCCATCTTTGGATGGCTTTAAAAGAGGATGAGATAAATTTGTGGAGGATAAGGCTATCCATGGCTATTAGCCCTGATGGCTATGCTCAGGAATAGGCAAACTCGGCCCACCACACGTTTTGGGACTACAACTCCCATCATCCCTAGCCAACAGGACCAGAAGTCAGGGATGATGGGAGTTGTAGTCTCAAAACATCTGGAGGGCCAAGTTTGCATATGCCTGCTCTACCCCTGCTGTGGGAAGCACTATGCTTCTGAATCCTAGTTGCAGGAGGGGCGAGTGCTGTTGCCCTGGGGTCCTGCTTGCCTCCTTCCCAGCAGCATCTGGTTGGCCGCTGCGAGAGGAGGATGCTGGACCAGTTAGGCCACTGGCCCAACCTAGCAGAACTCTTCGGATGTTCTTTGAGAGTGCACTGTCATCCCTTTCATTAGAGGGGGGAGGGGGGAAACCAAAAGTCAACAAGAAAAGCTGACATTTGGGAATCAGCATCCTGGAACAACCCATTCATTTCCTTGAGAAAACAATTACTTATAAACTAATGCAGATTTCATTATTGTTATTGCTTGCATTGCCCTGTTTGAGCTCAATCACCGGCGAAGGAACGCTTGATGGAAAGAAATTGGGGCGGGGAGCGCGCCGCAGACAGAAACCCTGGGCTTGAGCGGGAGGGGGTGCATGTGGCCATACAGGGCGCACGGGAGCCAAAGTGCCAGCTTGGCACGGCAACCGTGGGTGCCCGGGGCTGTGGGTGCCGTGCAGCGTGCATGCCCTGGCGGCGAGATTTGTGGGTGCCCGGCCCCTTGATGGGGAATTTTGCGGGTGCTCAGGCCCCCAGGGATCCGGCACCTATTCACTGCAGGGAGAGGCTTGTTCGCCGCCCCTTCCACTCCACCAGGAGAACCCAGCTTCTGGGCGGGCGGGGGCGGAAAGCCTCCCCGGCTGGAGGGAGCATGCGTGCTGCGGGGGAGGGACGGAGGGAGGGATGGCGAGGGGAGGCGGCGGCTGTTTATTTGCAGCTGGGCCGGCGGAGCAGCGGCAGAACGCGAGCGGGCAGCCTCCTGCGCAGCAGCAGCAGCAGCAGCAGCGCCCCCGCCGCCGCCTGCTCGGGCTCGCGGCTGCTCTCCTCTGGCGCCATGCCGGCGTGGAGGGAAGGCGAGGAGGCGCTGAGCTGGGGATGCCTCGACGCCGCCGACGCCGCTGCTGCGCAGGAGGAAGGCAGCTAGCCCGGCCGCGGGATGGGGGCGGCAGCGGCGGCGGGAGGCGGCGGCCGGAGCAGCAGGGAGTCACGAGCGCCTCTGCGCCAGCCGCAGCCGCCTCCGCGCCGGGCTGCCCGGGCCGGACGCTGGGGAGCCGGGGCGGGCGCGGCGCTGCTGGCGGCTCTCTGCTACCTGAACTCCCTGCGCGGCGAGTTCGTGCACGACGACGTGTGGGCGATCGTCAACAACCCGGACGCGCGGGCGGCGGCCCCCGTGGCGGCCGCCTTCGGGAACGACTTCTGGGGCAAGGGCATGGCCGAGAACACCAGCCACAAGTCCTACCGCCCGCTCTGCGTCCTCACCTTCAAGTAAGTGGGCGCGGAGCGGGAGCCTTCTTCCATAAAAGCGCGCAGCGCCCAGGAGACGGGAGCCGCGAACCTGGCCTCCCGGGTCATGCAAAAGCACTCTGCACATGCCCAGGGCGCTTCTCGCCAAACCAGCCCTCAGGAGTTCCATTGCGCCCCAGACTGTGGGAGGCAGTTGGGGAGAAGTGAAAGCGCTCTGCACATGCCTGGGGGAGAGGAAGCTAGTTGTGAAAGTCGGGTGGGGAGTAGTCCTAACTCCGTAGGGGTTGACAGTTTCGCGGGAAATGATATGGCTGCTTAACTCCTACGCTTAGATCCGAGGGCAGGCAATGCTGAATGGACTTTACCGGGAGCGGGGAAATGAGTCCCTTCCCTGAGGAACTTAGATTTAAAAAATGTTGACAGTGGGTGTCATATAGGGAGGAAGGGGGGGAGTTGAAGAACACTGATGAATTCTCTCTTCTGTTTTGGGATAGAGCAAAGAACCACAGGGATGCTGTGTGTGCATGTAGTTTTTTGCTCAGGTGGTAAATGTTCCTGTGTCCATCTTCCCACCTCTGGTTGGACCAGATGACCCTTGGGGTCCTTTCCATCTCTGTGGTTGTCTTGATTCTGTCATTCACCTCCTCAAGTTCTTCTTTCCCCCAGGCTCATTTGAGCACAGTCTTTGCCCCCTGGCACAGCAGTCATTCCCACGGCTAGTCCTGGCAGCTTTCCTAGCTGAATCCTGGGCCATAAAGTCTGCTGGAAAGTTGATTGTGCTCTGCCTTTCCAAGCGTTTCCTGTGGTGCTGGCCAGGGTTTGTATCCAGTGCTAGCCCTACGCAGAGCAGATTCACTGAAAATAATGAATCCAAGTTGGCCCTTTCCAGGAACACAGGTAGGCCTACTCTGAGTAGGATTAGTATTGGAAACATCCCTGTGGCTGGTATTCCTTCTGAGCCAGTTCTTTGCTCCTCTTTGCTTCCACTGGAGCAGGCTTAGAACACAGTTCAGCCTTTCCCTGTGGGGATAAGATGCTTTCTTGGTTGCTGGGTGAACTTTAGCTGTGCAAAGCTACAAATTCCAGCCTCACTCCTGAGCCAAGAAGGGTTTCCTAACTGGTTGCAAATATGCTGATGCTTTTCCTGTTTTTACCCCCAGGCTTTTTTCCTTTGGGGTGGTGCCCCCTCTGGAGTTTAATGCCAGAGGTTTATGCAGCCGTAGTGCTCCCCCCCTTTCCATTGATCTATATGGCTGTATGCCTGGGATGAAAAACGTCTCAAGCTAACTGATTTGCCTTTCTTTCGTCTTCTTTCGTCTTGGCCTCTGAGTCTCTTTTCTTCAGCTTTAGTACCTCCCTGTGGTTGACGCTTGGTCTGTAAGGAACATAGGAAGCTGCCCTTATACCATGTGAGATCATTGGTCCATCTAGCTCAATATTGTCTACACTGACTGGCAGCACTTCCCAGTTCTACCTGGAGATCCCAGGGATTGAACTTGCATGCAAAGCAAATGTTCTGCCACTGAGCCACAGTCAAAAGGTGGGATGTTAACTGGAATCTGACATAAGCTAGATCAGACTGTTTTTCCATATTTATTAATGTAAAAAACAACAACATTTAGATGCATAAACTACAACAAATAGCCTATACATATTTGAATACATAAGTGAATAATTCATCAGTGCAAGTCACACATAAGATTATTAGCACTCTTTTAACTTTCATTTTTGCCTGCTGCCTCCATCCTTGACTGCACTTGCAAATTGTTTCGGTGAGCAGTAAGTTTAGACTCTAGGTAGCATTTGAGAGACAGAAAACTGCCTTATACCAGGCTAGGTCCATGTATTGGTCTAGCCCCGTATTGTCTACTTTGGCTGGCAGTGACTCTCTAGGGTAGGGCAGCCCAACTTTTCATACCAAGTAGGCTGCATGAATGCTTTGACACGGAACCTGTAGGCTGCACACTGCCTTGTTGCACGTTGGGTGGGGTGGGGGGAGAGTGAGGCCAAAATTTGACACACGTCCTAGCCCTCCCACCTCCATCCCAAAGCTATGAAAGCCCTAACTGGGCCTTGGGAAGGAGACAGGGCAACTCTAGGACCCTGTCAGAATCCTCACGCCTCCTTCTAAAAGCCCAGTGCCTCACTTACCCAACTTTGGGAAGGCAGTGTAAGGGCTGAGGGGGTGTCAGATGTTGCTGAGGGCTACCAAAAAAGGCCTCAAGGGCCTGCTCTAGGGTCAAAGGCAGAGGTTTACCTGTTACTTTTTAAAAACTGACGCTGAGGATTCATTCCACCTGCAGCAGGAGCTCTAGTGTCCTTACAGCAGGAAGGGAGGACCTCCCCTCCTACTCCCCAAATGTTGTTGGATGCCAACTCCCCTCAGTCTCATTCAGCCTGGCCAATGGTATCGTTGTAGCCTGCTGTGGACTTGGCTGGGGTCATGCCCTGGTTGCTGGATCACACTCTTTTTGTTTGACGCTTTGGGTCTCTGTGCCAGCGTGGTGTAGTGGTTAAGAGCGGTAGTCTCGTAATCTGGGGAACCGGGTTCGCGTCTCTGCTCCTCCACATGCAGCTGCTGGGTGACCTTGGGCCAGTCACACTTCTTTGAAGTCTCTCAGCCCGACTCACCTCACAGAGTGTTTGTTGTGGGGGAGGAAGGGAAAGGAGAATGTTAGCCGCTTTGAGACTCCTTCGGATAGTGATAAAGCGGGATATCAAATCCAAACTCTTCTTCTTCATCTGGCTATGTAGCCTAGTTTGGGAGGGACAATGGGAAAGAGACACCAGCTCTGTAGGACAGCATTGGGTTTGCATGCTGAAGCTTCTAGATTTATGCCTTGCTACTTCCAGCTTGACTTGTTATACAGCAGCTTCAGCTTCCTCTTCCTCTTCGTGGACACAATTGGCACTTGATTTGGATTCCTGCATAGGAACTTGCCTTATACTGAGTTGTACCACTGGTCCACTGACTGGCAATGGTTCTCCAGAGCTTCAGACAAGAGACCTTCCTAGCTTCACATGGAGAAGCTGAGGATTGATCCTGGGACCTTCTGCAGGCAAAGCAGGTGCTCTAGAGCTGCAGCCCTTCCCCTTCTTAGCTGCTGAGTGTGCTGCATGGGCCATGAGGCATATGGGGAGAAGGAGGGGCTTCAGCATCTGGCTTCCCACCCTGGAAGTGTTAACTTCATTGTATGTCATTCTGGGGAAGAGTTGTGCTCTGGAAGGGTGGCTTATTAAATTTTAAAATTTAATAAAGCCTGCTTTGGGTTGGTTATTGAGGTGGGTGTCCCAGGGCTGGTTTTTCTTTTCCATTGGAATTCTGTCTTGCTGTTTAAGTTGCTCAGAAATGCGTTCTGGGCTTTCTGCATCTTGCATTCCGCATTGCCCTAGGGAGAGTGACACAGCTGCATCACTTAAGGCTTTTGTTGAATACAGTGGGTGACAGCATCACATGGCGTCTTCCAACTGCTCAGTGGTTCAGTGCTGCGGCAATAGCTCTGCTTTGCTGTCTCCTTGATGCTTGTCAGAAGACCTGCTTCACTCCTGGGAGCACAAGATGGGTGCTTGCATGCTATTAGAAAGTCTTGGCAGGGTGCAAGTTAATTGGTAGAACCTACTGGATTATGGATGAAGGAGACGTGAATGGTCTTTCCCCCTTAGCAACCAGCACAGCCTTGTGACTCTATCCCTGTGGTTCTCCAGATGTTGGTGGGCCACAAGTCCCATCATCACTGATGATTTGCCATGCTGGTTGAGGCTGATTGGAGAGTGCCACAGGCTCTCCATCCCTGATCTACAACCAAGTTTAGCCTGTGCTCCTTTTCTCTTTCTCTCACTGGATGTGTGCTCACCTGGTCTGTCTCCCATGCAGTTCCCCTTTCCAGATACATAGTTTGCCTTTTAGAAGAGAGAATATCAGGGATAGCTGATATCTAGGTATAGCTCAGTTGGTAGAGAATAAGAATCGATTTCAGGGTTGTGGGTTCCGGTCCCATGTTGGACAAATGATTGCAGGGGTTGGGCTAGATGGCTCTACATCTACAGTTCTAGATCTCTACAGTTCTATGATCAGAGGTCCCATACTCTCTCTTTTTTCATGTTGCTTGGGCCCAGGTTACTCAAAGAATCCTAAACTTGCTTGAGTCTTGAGACTGTCATCAGAAGCCCTTTTATCTAGTGAAGTTAGATGAGTGGATAGTAGGGAGAGGGCCTTTTATGTGGTGGCACCCCACTTCTAGAACGCCTTCCCCAGCGAGGCTTACCTGCCCTTCTCTGCACCAGGTGAATGCCTTTTCATTGCAGTGGGTACATCTATCCTACCTTACTAAGATTTCTGCTGGTTTTAAATTGTTTTGGCTGCGTGATTATGCTGCTTTTAGATGGGTTTTGCGGCTGAGATTTATTTCATAGCAGGTCTAAGTATTTTTGCTGTCGATTGGATTGCCTTTTCCATTTTTAATGTCTCTGTAAACACCCTAGAAATATTAGCTGTGTGGGTGGTATACAAATGTAGTAAATAAATATGGGTGCCATAGAACTGTGGTAAGTAAATAAATGCAACTCCCTTTTCTATTGCTTGGCTCATCTGCTTGCTTTGTGACTCGGTAATGGTTGATACAGGAGTCTTCAGCAATCTGTGTCTATGGATCGAGTGCTTAGTGCTCTCTCTCGTATTCATTGTATTTGCGATGAGTTGTGCTTGGCTGTATGGGGCCCCTATAAAGTTCTCCAGCCAGATGTTGTTGGATTGTAACTCCCATCATCCTTGACCATTGCCTGTGCTGTCTGGGACTGAGCCCAAAACACCTGGAAGGCACAAGGTTGGGCAAAGCTTCTCTATGATTGCTCACTGTGTTTTGCCTTTGATATACTGGTGATTATTTGCTGCTATGCTTTGAATTGGCGCTTGTGCAGTCTGGGGCTGCGCCATCATCTGCTCCAGAAATGGGTGTGGCCTTTTATGAAAAACAAGGGTCTAGTTGTGATCCGCCTCTCCAACCTGTCCAGTTGCAGTTCATTCCTACACTTGTAGTAGTAGGGAACATGTGATTTGTGAGTGAACCTTGACCCTTATTGGATCCCCAGTGTTTTTCCATAGGCTATTCTTGTTCATGGGCTATCTCATATTGAATAGTTTTGTCATGCTGTTGGCTTGGGTGCAATTGTGGAGCGTCTGCACCAAACATTGGCAACCGGGTGCCCTCCAGATGTTGTGGACAACAGCTCCTATCAGCCTCAGCCAGTATGGTGAATGGTCAATAATTATGGGAATTGTAGTCAGGAACATCTTGAGGGCACCAGGTTCCGTTCTCCAGCTCTATGCTATTGTTCCCATAGTACTGGGTTTGGAGTATGGTGTTTTAGGCTAATACATGTTCTCTGGGAGCACAGTGTTGACTGATGCAGTGAGCAGGTCCCTCACTCCTCCCATTCCAGATCTCTACCCATATGCATTGCACAAGGTCTTGAGTTGTGCAGTTGTACCTGCGTGACTGCTAGATGCGGCTGCACGATCTGCCAGAGGTGTGCTGGTGCAAGGCAGTGGGACGCCGTGTACTGCAGGGGCACTTAGATGTAAGCAGCATGTGATCATGGAGCGCCTAACTCTTTTCTGCAACCTGATACCCTCCCTCCTGGTGTTGTGGACTACAACTCCCATTGGCCCTCATGCTGGCTGGGGCTGATGGGAGTTGTAGTCGAAAACACCTGGAGAGTCACCAGGTTGGAGAAAACCGGCTCAGCTTCTGCCTTGGTTTGGTTGGCATCTTGGATTTGATGGAAGTCAGTAGCAGGGACTTTCCAGTAGTTGGCAGCCGTTCCAAGGATACACTGAGGAGCAGAGGGAGATAACTGAGTGAGAGCGAAGAGGGAACTGGGACTTTCTATTGCTGCTTCCTTGGTTCTTTCTGTGTTTAGGGAATTGTCTGATTATTTGGGTTGCAGTACACAGTGCAAGGAGAAATATAAATAATCCCCTTGCACTATGTAGCTGGTTTCTCTCTCTCTTTTTAAAAAATGTACCAGATTGATTCTCTATTTCTGGCATCCCTCCAGACCTCTTAATCCTGCCAAAAATGTGTTAGGATTTTTTTTTAAGTACATGGTGTACTTCTTTTTGTTCCTGTGACCGTCTTCCTTTTTTTATCTTTGAGAAAGCCCCTGTACTGTCAGAGGAACACCTCTGTAGTTCTGGTTAGCAGCACGATGCAGCATTTGCACAAAGTTCCTTGTCTGCAATCAATAAAATAAAAGAAGCACACAAATGCCACAGTAGCATTGTAAATGAATTGGGGCAAAGTTGGGAGAGCTTGCCTTATCTCTGGAATGATTTGGTTGACCTTCTATCATTTACAGTGGTACCTCGGGTTAAGAACTTAATTCGTTCTGGAGGTCCGTTCTTAACCTGAAATTGTTCCTAACCTAAGGTACCACTTTAGCTAATGGGGCCTCCTGCCGCTGCCGCGCCGCTGCTGCATGATTTCTGTTCTCATCCTGAAGCAAAGTTCTTAACCTGAGGTACTATTTCTGGGTTAGTGGAGTCTGTAACCTGAAGCGTCTGTAACCCAAGGTACCACTGTACACATTCATCATCTCTTTCAGTGGTTGATGATACTGTAGTCTGTTTCAATGAGCCCTTTAAAAAAAGAAGATTGGTTTTTATACATAACAGATACATTACATAACAACTCCCCCATCTCCATAATAGGTATCAAATTTTACATTGACATAAAAGATTATTACTAAGTCATACAAATTATACAAATGTCCAGCATATAAAGTTCTGGAGACAGCATAAAATTTGTTTGTTTGTTTGTTTTAAATCTATTACAGATAAATCATTTCGGGGGGCAGGAATAGTTCAAGCTGTGCTGTTCAGAATAGCCGTATCTGCAAAGATGGTTTGGATAATTTATCTTTAAGACCAGTTTCATTTGTGTATGACAAAAATGGCAACGGTATTGTGTGTATTTGGCCCTTTCTAAACATTTCAGGCCTGGGAAGGATCATGGAAGAAAGAATGGCTTTCTTGAGATGAGTCACGGTGTGATGAAAGCTTTTGGGGTGTTTGTATGTCTCCCTATTAATCATTGGTTCACACACTCTATGCACACACTATTCAATGCAATTCCCCGTCACTTTCCTAACCGCAAAGAATCAGTTTCTTTTTTAAAGTGGATTTGTTGTGCTAGGGTGGGTAGCAGAGCACTTTAATCCCTTTTAATTGCTCAAACCTAAATGTCTTGGTATGAGTTTGAATCCCTCTGGTAAAGCACTGGCAGTTTGGAAGCGCCCGCAATCAGCCAGTTTATAGTCTTAATCCATTTTGGGTTGCTTCCTCCTGTATCCTCCCACTTGGAGCCTCTACTTTTGCATTGGCAGGCCGTCTAGAGAAGCTTCTTTACCAGGCTGCACATTATCCATCATTTTGCACCTTTTCTCCATAAAAGCAGACTTTGCCAACTGGTTGTGAAAGGAATCAACAATCTGGGACATAGGAACTAGACATTAGTTACATCCGTTGAATATCCAAGAGAAGCAGCTGCATATGGTTTCGAGTAATAAGCTTTGAACTGTGCATTAATATAATTGGGATAATGTGTAATTTGCCCATTAGGCAGCTTAATAGATGGGATTATTTTTTTCCTGTTTTTTTAAACTTGTTTCTACAAGCAAAGCGGCACCTCGCCTTTCCTACCCATTCTCAGTACTGTTGACAAATGTAGTGTAGATAGAATTTGGTTTTGTAAGATTGCAAAACACGTCTCTCTCGTTTTTTACTTCACCTCCAAACACTCTCTTTTTGAAACTGAGATGTATTAGAACAGGAATGGAAAACCTGTTCACCGCCCCCCATCATCCCTGACCACTGTCCATGCAGTGAAATCCCACAACATCTAGAGGACCACAGGTTCCCCATCTCTGCATTAGACAGTTCATTTTAAGGGATCTAGCAAAAGGCAGAAATCTCTTACAGTGAAGGTCTTTAGTCTTACTTTTTTGTCTAGTTAGGTGTTTAACCATATATTTGGAGCCTTGAAAGAGGACATTGAATCCTAGACTGTAGAGTTGGAAGGGACCATGAGGGCCATCTAGTCCAACCCCCCCTGCAATGCAGGTATCTTTTGCACAGTCTGGGGCTCAAACCCACAACTCTGAGATGAAAAGCCTCATGCTCTACCAACTGAGCTATCCCAGATGGACATGTGGTTATGGAGGGGGGTGTATTTCCATTTTCTATAGCAAAGTGCCTGTATCAGCCTAGAGCTGCGGTTAATGGACATTTGGAACACCCTCCCTGGGGAAGCTAGACTGGCTTTCTCCTTGTCCTTCTGCCAACAGGTGAAGACTTTTTTGTTCCAACAGCCTTTTGAGAAATGACTGCTTTTAATGAAAGGGCTGGTGCCGTGTTGTTTTTATTTGGATGGTTTTAATAGATAGATAGATTCACCTCTGACGACGTTTAATTGTTTTTAATGATTGTTTTTTTCTTTGTTTTTATCCATTTTCATTTTTATGTGTAAGCCGCCATGAGTCCCATTAGGGAAAAAGATGGGGTATAAATATTTGGGGTGCATTGGCCCTGTCTCCTAGGCACCATGAAGCTGTCCCTTTATCTGGTACAGATTCTTAAGGCTAACGATAGGGGTGCCGCACTCCCCCCCCAAAAAATACCAGATGTTCTAGGGAACTTTATTGTTATTTCAGAGTTTTTAATTAAGGACTGCAGGTGCGCAGCCATAAATTAACTGTGTGTGTGTGTTTGCATGTGCGCGCGCACACATTGCATATTATATTGTAATGATTCCTGTTTTCAGTAGAGACAAGTAGCACAAATGAAATTCTTGCAGCAAAATGCCACTGCTGTTTAAGGTGAGTGCTACAATGGTGTGGAGTAAAAAGTCCGTCATTGTCAATGATCCATATACTGGCAATTACCTGCTGAGCAGGATTAGGTGACTTCTGCCTCTTCCTGCATCTTTACTGATGTTGGCATTGTGTATCTAACCAGGGATGAAATCCTACTATACAGTGCTGCATAGCAGAAAATAACCTTCCCAACAGGTGCGATCGGAAAATGGTTTTGGAATTGATAGGTGAACCCAGTGGCTATACCCCTCTTATATTGCAATAACTCCCAGGGTGGATTCTCATTCTTAGCAGGCATGTGAAATGTTGCCATACTAGGACACGGTGGACTGTAGACTCCCACCACTTGATCAGAAGACCAGCATTATTACCGTTCTGAGAAGCCGTAGCAGTGTGGGGATAACACTATACTTATATTATTAATAGTGAATATATCCTTTACAGTGGAACCGTGTGTTACGTACTGTCCTCCTTGCGAACGCTGCGGGTTACGAGCTCCGCTAACCTGGAAGTAGATGCCCCTTGTTGCGAACTTTGCCCAGGGATTCAAGAGGAAGTTGCGCGCCGGCAGCAGTGGGAGGCGTCATTAGTGAAAGCGCGCTCATGTTACGAGTGGTTTTGGGTTACAAACAGACCTCTGGAACGGATTAAGTTTGTAACCAGAGGTGCCACTGTAATGCCAGAATAGGTTTCTAAGTGGTTTAAAAGTATAAAAACTGATTACAAAAAACATTCGAAATATTATCTGCTATAATTAAAACATGCAGTTTTTAAATTGGACCTGTGACCATATAATAAAAATGATTGTTGTTGTAAAATATGCAAGACAATAATCTCATTAAAACAACACAGTGATTAAAATGGGGGACTCGGGTTGAGAGATCAAGTGAACATCCCTGGAATGCCAGTAACAGATGGGGCCTCTTGTATCTCAGCAGGGAGTGCCGCTTGCGGAAAGGTCCACCTCTATAACACCAAGTCTATGCTTGGATACCATTGGACACCATCTTGAATTAAGATGGCGGACTGAACCTCTCAAAACAGCATTGATATTAACCACTGCTTTCAAAATTGCACTGATTTTCTGGTTTCTTAGAATTCCTGATACATTCTGTGTACAAGGCTGTTAGTAATCACATTATTGGCATTGCCTTACTTCAGCCCACCTCATGGATATATTTTAATTGATAGACCAATGCCTTTTTGGAGCAGGGCAGACATGACTCATCCTCTCTGTTAATCATGGTTAACGGTTGGAAGCCAGCCCTTGAACACGTCGTCCTGCATTGCAAAACCCCTTTCCTGATGAAAATCCCATGACTGCTCCTGAGAGCAGGTACCATCCTTAGGTCTTTCCAGAGCTGGCTGGAGATTTTTTTTTATTTTTCCAGCACTTTAAACCTCTGCTGGCTCTCTTAGCTTTCATTCTGCCATGATTCCTCCCTCCCCCTTTTGTTTAACTGCCCTCCTGTTTTAATCACAAACAAAATTCTGTTTGAAGCCTGTGTTTAATTGTTACACCAACTGGCTTGCTGCCCTGGCAGCAGCAGTACTGAAGGGCAGCTACTATAGAAATAGTAACCAATTGTCAGCACTGCCCGAGGTCCCAGCTCACAGAAGACCAACGCTGCTTCGTTCTTTAGTATAAAAGTCTTTATTGAAGTTCAGTTTCACTTCCACACGCGCAGCGTGCAACGCTATGTCTCTAACCTTAGACCGCCGAAGCTCCGTCTGAATCTCCTCCCCCCTGACACCAGTTTAAGATTCTAGCCTTACTCCACCTCTTCCTCTGTTCCTTCCTTCTCTGGGTCCGCCTGCTAGTCGGGGTCTCACCCTTCCTAGACTCTTCTGACGCTGAGACCCCTGACTCTTCCCCCTCCCTCCTTCGGGCTTTCGGACCTGGCTCCCAATCCGGGTTTTCTGCTGTCCCGCGCTCCTGCACATTTGAACTTGGCGCGCGCGCGCAGCCTCCCACTTTCCTTCTGACCGTTACACTTGTGTCACTGCTCCCTCCTTCGGGGAGGCCAGCTGGACCTGACCTCTCCTCCGTTTCCCCACTTTCCGATGGGGGCGTGGTCAGCCCTGACTCATCTTCTCTCCCCGCTGGAGGAGAGGCTGGTCCTGACTCATGTGACTCTTCCCCCCCACTGCGCTCTGGTGGGGGAGCTGGTCCTGATCCTCCGCTGCTCCCTTGGGAGTCTCCACTGGCCCCTTGCTTCTAGTGTGTCCCCCCTGGGACCCCCCTTGCCCTTACCATAGGCGCCCCCTTCTGGGAATCTTCTGATTCGCTGGAGAAGCTCATGGAATCTCTCGGGTCACTGTCATATTCCCCTACGCTCCCCTCGGATTCCTCTCCTCCGCTCTCTATTTGCTCTCTCCCCTGTGCTTCTGCTCCTGAGCCTCTGACACCAATGAATAAGGATGTGGGGAAATCAGATGGTGGTTCTTAAAAATCTGCAAAGCCGCCAGTAAGGGGAAATAAGTTAAGACAAAAGTCAAAAAGCAGTTTTCTGGCAACTGGATGGAGAGAGTGAATTGCCAGCCCTTAAGCCCTAGGCTCTTGTACTTGCTCTCAGCCTCCCCCCCCACTGTCCTGCCCCCACCCAGCATTGACCACCATCTCCTGACTAAATTTGCAAAGCCTTGCCTGCTGTGTTCTGGATTCTCTAGTGGACTGGTACATTGACGAGCTCTTTCCTTCCACTTCCATCTATGCAGAAACCAAAGGGGATGAGAAACCAACATAGCATGTGCAACCTGCAGCCAGGCTTGCAAATAGCTCCTGCCCTGTCCCAGAGGCATGGTGTATGTGTGACTACCAGGCAGTAAAATATTTATACGGCGGTAACTTCTGTGGACTTCATTTGAAGCCATTTTTAACATGTGTCAATTGATACTCTGTCTTCCCCAAAACTCCCGTTTCCTGCTCGGTATCTTATTACTGTTCTGGTTTTGCTTTCTTTCTTTTTTAAAACAGGCTGAACATACTGCTGGCTGGGATGAACCCCTTCTATTTCCACGCCGTGAATGTAGTCCTGCACTGCCTGGTGACTCTTGTGCTGATGTACACTTGTGACAAAGCCGTCTTCAAGGACAGCCGCCTGGCTTTCGTCACGGCCCTCTTCTTCGCTGTCCACCCCATTCACACTGAGGCCGTACGTATATAGGAGAAGCCGCTAAAGGGGCAAGGGGCTTGTAATCCAGCTTTGTGGAAGCACAGACCTCCCCAGTAATTGGAAATCTACCCTTTTTCCACGATAAGAGCTGTGCTGACTCAGTAGAAAGCAGCTTAGTAATGATAACTGTGGCACGCTTGCGTCAAAAGATGAGCGAGAATTGCACCACCGTATTTAGAGAAAAGGACTGGTGTGGCAGGGGAGGGGAAGAATTAATTTTCTCTCTCCATGATAATTCCTAGTCCTGAGCAGGTTTGCTTAGTTGTAAGTACACATGCCTTTGTGCTAGAATTATGATCCTGATTAAGTGCCTAACGCAGTGTTGCTAGGAATGAATACCAAGGGCTTTTCGCTGAAGAATAATGAGACGCTTAGCAGTTGCACAATACATATATATTTTTTTAAAAAATCCTTCTGAGATGTCTGTCCTGCTGAGACATTGTTTGGCTTCCTTTTTTTCCTCTAGCATTCTCTCTCTTAACACAAAGAAGTAACCCAGCATTCAACAAGCTCTCCAAGTTTTATTACGTCTTGAGAGAATAATGAATGTTGCAACATGCCCACAGATTGCATCGTGCGTATGGTTACAAATTGGAATTGCTGAAAACATTGATCAGTTAATCATTGTGATTCATTTATAAGTGACTGTAGCGCTGATTTCTAAAACGAGCTGGCAACAGCACGTCACAGCTAATATTAAGTCCTGCTCCCCTAATATATCTTATATACTGTTTTTTTAAAAGATTTCATTCCTTTCCTGGGAGTAAGTATCAACAAACTCAATGCAACTTATTTCTACATAGACTAGTATACTAGGGTATTGTTGCCAGAGTGTTCAGGGCACTTAGATATTACATTTTAATCCCTAAAACTTCCCTGTAAAGAAGGTCAGTATAATTATTCTCATATTGCAAATGAAGAGCTGAGACTGTCTTAACTATATGGTGAATTTAGGAACATAAAAACCTGCCTTTATGTTTCAGTGATCAGACCTTTGGTCCATCAAGCTCAGTATTGTCTGGCAGAAACTCTCCAGGGTTTCAGACTAGTGTCTCTTCCAGTCCTACCTGGAGATTCCTGATTTATAGTCTTTTAGCCATTACACTGCAGTTCATTGACTAAAGTTTGCCAAGATTGCAATATTCTATTTTATTTTTCGAGGGATGGATAAAATTTTTCCGATCTGACATAAATCCGATGCAGTTTCAGGAACTGGAGTCAGAATTCTAAAAGCCTGGATAACTAGAAACCCTGGGACTGTGGTTTCAAGGGTGTAAGACCAATGGAAGATCTCATTTCAAGGCCTGTCAGGAGGGGAGAGGGCTCTTGTGCTTGAATCCTTCTTGTGAGTTTCCCATGGGCCTGATCCAGTGGGCTCCTCCTGTGTTCTTAAATGTTTAGTGCATTGGGGGCCTGAGAGTCCACACAACCCTCTCAGTATTCCATGTGGCAGAGAAACAGAACTTCATGGAGTTCATGGAGAGAGAAGTCTTAACAGGTATCAGAGGCTCCTGGAACTTCCCCATTCTGTCGAAAGCCATAGGCTTTTAGCTAGCTTTAAGATGCTTAGGAAATATCCCTCGCAATTCAGAAGTGAAGTTTGTCATCGCCAGCGTTATTTACAAAACATTTCCCTCCGAACCGGTGCTTCGTTGGAGGCCTGGCCAATGTGGAATATTTTAAGATGGGGAAGAGTGAAATGGCTTTCTTTGCTGAGTTCCTTTCAGGAAAGATTAGCTCTTTAATAACAAAGGAGCCTTGAGCTTTCTAGATGCCTCCGAAGCGTTTCAGGCCTTAATCAGCCAGTCTTTAAATAATGTACGATTTTAGTATGTGTGGGATCATTAAAGTTAGAAAGGGAGGAGGGTGGAGAACTCGTTCTTTGAAATTTTATTTTAAGGTAAGAATTAGCAGAGAACAAAGCAAATGCCTGGATTCTTAAGATGAATGAACTCGTAATATGAGCCAGGTTTCATGGAATCATAGAATCTTAGAGTTGGAAGGGACCCCCAGGGTCATCTAGTCCAGCCCCCTGCAATGCAGGAATCTCCGCTAAAGCATCCATGACAGATGGCCATCCAACCTCTGTTTAAAAACCTCCAAGGAAGGAGAGTCCACCACTTCTTGTGGGAGTCTGTTCCACTGCTGAACAGCTCTTACTGTCAGAAAGTTTTCCTGAATGTTTAGTCAGAATCTTCTTTCTTGCAACTGGAAGTCATTGGTTCGAGTCCTACCCTCCAGACCAGGAGAAAACAAGCTTGTTCCGTCTTCTGTATTTGAAGATGGCTATCCTATCTCCTCCCAGTCTCCTCTTCTCCAGGATAAACATACCCAGCTCCTTCAAGCGCTCCTCATAATGCTTGGTTTCCAGATCCTTGATCACCTTGCTTGCCCTCTTCTGCACATGTTCCAGCTTGTCAACATCCTTCTTAAATTGTGGTGCCCAGAATTGGACACAGTATTCCAAGTGTGGTCTGACTAAGGCAGAATAAGGTAAAGGTAAAGGTACCCCTGCCCGTATGGGCCAGTCTTGACAGACTCTAGGGTTGTGCGCCCATCTCAGTCAAGAGGCTGGGGGCCAGCGCTGTCCGGAGACACTTCCGGGTCACGTGGCCAGCATGACAAAGCTGCATCTGGCGAGCCAGAGCCGCACACGGAACACCGTTTACCTTCCCGCTGGTAAGCGGTCCCTATTTATCTACTTGCACCCGGGAGTGCTTTCGAACTGCTAGGTTGGCAGGCGCTGGGACTGAACAACGGGAGCGCACCCTGCTGCAGGGATTCGAACCACCGACCTTTCGATCAGCAAGCCCTAGGGGCTGAGGCTTTTACCAACAGCGCCACCCGCGTCCCACAGCGCCACCCGCGTCCCAAGGCAGAATAGAGTGGGACTATTACTTTCCTTGATCTGGACACTATACTTCTGTGGATGCAGCCTAGAATAGCATTAGCTTTTTTTGCTGCTGCATCACACTGTAGACTCATGTTAAGCTTGTGGTCCACCAAGACACCTAGATCCATTTCACATGTACTGCTAGTAAGCCAGGTGTCCCCCATCCTATATGTGCATCTGGTTCTTGCTGCCTAAGTGTAGAACCTTACATTTGTCCCTATTGAAATTCATTTTGTTAGCTTGTGCCCAGTTCTCCAATCCATTAAGGTCATTTTGAATTCTGATTCTGTCTTCTGAGGCATTAGCTCTCCCAGTTTGGTGTCATCTGCAAATTTGATGAGCATCCCCTCAATTCCTTCATCCAAGTCATTTATAAAGACGTTGAACAACAATGGGCTTGCCTCTTTTTTCCAGGATGACAAGGAACCATTAATGAGTACTTATTGGGTTTGGTCAGTCAACCAGCTACCAATCCAGCTAACAGTTACCTTGTTTAACCCACATTTTACCAGTTTCCTCACAAGAATATCATGGGGGAACTTTGTCTAAAGCCTTATTGAATCAAGATACACTATGTCCACAACATTTCCCTGATCCACCAAGTTTGTAATTCCATCAAAAAAAGAAATCAGATTGGTCTGGCATTACTTATTTTTGAGAAACCCATGCTGAGTCAGTAATCACAGTATCCTTTTCTAAATGCTCACAAGACCGACTGTTGAATTATCTGTTCTAGGACCTTCCCTGGTATTGATGTCAAGCTCACTGGTCAGTAGTTACCTGGGTCTTCCTTTTTCATCTTTTTGAAGATGGGGACAACAGTTGCCCACCTCCAGTCTGTAGGGACCTCACCTGTTCTCCAAGAATTCTCAAAGATAATAGACAAAAACTGTGAAATTACATCCGCAAACACCTTTAGTACCCTTGGATGCAGCTCATCAGACCCTGGAGATTTGAATTCATTTAAAGTAGCTAGGTGTTCCCTTACTACCTCTTTTCCTATCATGGGATTCAGCTCCCTCCTTACATCATTTATTTTATTATCACCAGGTTGGGCATCACTTTCCTTTTGGGTGAAGACAGAAGCAAAGTAGGTGTTGAGTAGTTCCGCCTTTTCTCTGTCACCCAATAGCATTTCTCTGTGTTCCCCACACAGAGGACCTACCACTTTCATGTTCTTCTTCTTACTTCGGACATAGCCGAAGAGAGGTGCTTTTAATTCCTTGATTTTTGAGAGGGGATAAAATGTTGAAATAACACAAATAAATTCATTAAGGAATTTGCCAGGGTTTGAGACTCGGGAAATGGCAGTAGTTCATGACAGTCAAAATTTATGTACGAACTGAGAATTGCCTAACCTTTTGTTGGTGAACTTTATCATAGTTAGGAATTACTGTGCTAGCCTATAGGGGAGGGCTTTATTTTTTAAAGACAATCTCTCTACATATAGAAAGAGCGTTGTAGACTTGTACTGGATGAATCCACAGCATACATTCGAAGCACATGGCTTCCCGCAGAGAACCCTGGGAACTGTAGTTTACCCCTCACTGAGCCACAACTCCCAGCACCATTAGCAAACTGTGGTTCCCAAGATTCACTCTTATGGGGGGGAGAGAACTTGTGTTAAATGTGCTTTAAATGTAAGATGTGGATGTGTCCTTGTAGAGTTACGTCCATCTCTGAAGCGTTTGCATCTTTGCAAACTGCCCCTCAAGTTATTTTTATCCCTTGCCCTTCTTCCTCCTTCAGCTGACCTGAAGTAGCCTCAGGCCCAAACCACATCTTACATGCCTAGGAGTGCATTGGTAGCCTGGCAGCCTTTCTGCTTGGCTATGGAAAAGCTGTTTCCAGTGGATATGACGTGTGGGCAGAGAAGGGGTGATGAAGGGGAACTGTGCCCAGTATTTTCCCATTCCATCCACTGGCTTCCTGGATGCATTACAGATGTTGCTAGACTGTATCTCCCATCATCCCTGGCCATGTTCCAATCAACATCTGGAGGGCCACAGATTCCATGTGGAAGAAAAGGCCAAACTGAAGGGCACTTTGACCTGGGGAAAGAGGTTGTGGGCCTTCTTAGTACACTTCTCTGCTCAAAATAACAGCCCCTTCCAAAGCTGTATTCCTTAACAGCAACAGCAAACTGTCAGGTTATTGGTGCACACATTTGCACGTTGTGTGTGCTTTCCCTCCCTTACACACGTGTGTCCGCCTTCCATTTCAGCATGAATTGAGAGTTTACCACATGCTGGGGGGAAATTGGAGCTGAAATCGAGCCTTCGTATTTGAAAGCACATACCTCTGGTTACTTACAATGCGATGGGCAAGCAACAGGATGGATATTGCTGCTATGGCCTGCATACGAATTTCCAAGGGGTGTTTTGCTGATCGCTGCTGGAGACAGAATGATGGAATGGATTGATCTTAGATCCAGAAATGCAATTCTTATCCACCACACACACACCTCCCTAGGGTGGGGTGAATCAGCCCTTTCAAGGAATGTTTGTGTGTCTGTTTCTAATGTAAATCCAATATATTTCTCAGTCTGAACTCACACTTTCCCTAAAACTCCTCTTGAAATAACACACGTATTTTATTTATGTGTGCCATTTCTAGAAATGCTTCATTCATCCTTCAGGGCCTCATTGGCCTAATTTGCATGCCATGGTAGCCAGGGCTAGGCAATTTGCTGCCCTCCAGATGTTGTGGGCTGCGGCTTATCTTATGGCAGGGGAGAGGGGAGGATACAGAAAATGAACCTCTAGTTAAAACTAAGGCTGCAATTCTCACCATGCGCTTTTGGGAGTATGTCCTACTGCAGTCCTATGCAACAACATTAGTCATTGCTGTAGCTTTGAAAAACTGTATAGTTTCCTTACTTAATTACAATTCTAACAATGTATCTCTTTTCCCATCCCTTCTTAGGTAACGGGTATAGTAGGCAGAGCAGATGTCTTGGCCTGTCTACTATTTCTTTTGGCTTTTCTCTCCTATAATAGGTATGACTCTTTTTGTTTTATGGGGTTCTTAAAAAAATATGTCCCACCTTTTTCTCCGCCAAGGAGCTTGAAGCAGCTTGTGCACTGCTCCTCATTTAATCCCTACAACAACCTTGTGAGGTTGGTAAGGCTGAGAGGGAGTGACTAGCCCAAGGTCACTTATTGAGCTTCATGGTTGGGGTTTGGGGAGGAGCAAGCTGGATCTCTCAAGGAAAGGGTCAAGCCATCTTGCTGCTTCTGTGCTCTATATTATCCTCCTCCACTGAGCTGCTTTTTCTTTAATTAAAACAAAGGAAGAGGGTGGGAAGCACCTGCTTTTTCCAGAGATGTTAACTGCTGTCCTGCTGTCCTGCTGACCTGAAGGAGCGTCTCCACCCCCATCGTTCTGCCCGGACCCTGAGGTCCACTGCCGAGGGCCTTCTGGCGGTTCCCTCATTGCGAGAAGCAAAGCTACAGGGAACCAGGCAGAGGGCCTTCTCGGTAGTGGCACCCGCCCTGTGGAACGCCCTCCCATCAGATGTCAAAGCGATAAATAACTACCTGACATTCAGAAGACATCTTAAGGCAGCCCTGTTCAGGGAAGTTTTTAATCTGTGATATTTTACTGTATTTTTGGTTTCTATGGAAGCCGCCCAGAGTGGCTGGGGAAACCCAGCCAGATGGGCGGGGTACAAATAATAAATTATTATTATTACTATTATTATTATTATTATTAGGTATGGTACCATTTTGGGGGTGTGGAAAACTGCCCTGTATCAGTGCCTATAGAGCAGAGAGGAAAAACCCATTTAGAGTTTCTTAAGCACTGTGAAGCACAGGCAGGCTTCCCTCTTCATTCCAGCTGTGGGGGAAGACCTGTCCAAGCATCCCTTTGCACATACAGAGCTTTCTGCCTCAGCGAATCTGGGAAGGCCTTTGGGTCACTCAGGCGCCAGATGTGGCCTGAAATTCTAGCAGTGAGAGAGACAGGAAGCAGAGCCTGCTCCCAGGGGGGGAAATGGTGGGGCAAGAACAGCAACAAAAACCTCTCCTTGGAACTGTGCCTACAAATCACGGCACAGACAAAAGTGTGGATGAACTCTCAGCTAGGCTTCTCCTTTCCTTAAATTGTTTCCATTCCAACCAATTATTATAAGAACTGCTATTTAATTTTTTAAAAAATGGGTGCCTTCTTGGTTTCCCCATCCCACCCCTCTTCCCTCAGCATCCTTTTTTCCTTTTGCTCTCTGTCTTTCAGATTGTAATGGCTACGGGTCTTGGTTCCTCTGATTATATGCAAGCCACTTTGTGAGCCTTTATGGCTGGGCAGTGGGGCTACACATATTTAAACAAGTTAGATAAATTCCACGTCGGCATGGAACTGTTGTGTAGAATCACGCCACTCGCCTGAGACCCTTGAGTCTGTGGCTGAATTGGCTACATGATGAAATATCTAATAATCCCACTGAAGTGAAGGGTATTACATAGTTAAATAAATGAGTCCTGTAATTACCGCGAATGCTTCACAGAATCTCTGCTGTAAGCAACGAATCACAATTTGCATGCTCTTAAAACTATTTGTTTGCTGGCACTTAACAACAATGAAGACAAACGGCTTGCAGAGTGCTTACTCCCTTTTAAAAGCTTTTTTACTTTTAACATCAAACACGATTGTGGTCAAGTTTCTAAATCTTTCCGGCGTATAGAGAGAGACTCAGTGTCTTTGATGGGGATTCAGTTACTCTGTTAAAGTCTCAAGCAAAACGTGCATTGTCTTAAGAGTTTAGGGAAGCTGATATGAAATCGGATGGGGATGAGTTCACTGAACATTTTCACATCCTTTGAAAAGTGTCCCCACTTTCAGCAATTGAGAGTAGCTTTAAAAGGGCTTCAAAGGCTCCTTCAGTAATGGTTTGTGTGGGCTCAAAATGTCATTCCAAGACCTTGGCAACTAGGCCAGTCTTCTGTTGATGGGAGCATTCAGATGTATGTTCGGTTACTCTTTAAAAAGCTCTCGAGCACAACAGGTGAGCTATTTGTCTTCATAGTTTATAGAAATGAGCTGAAATCGGGTGTACATGTGAATGTGGCAGGAAGGCAGGGGGAGGGAGTGCAGGGACATGGGAAGGTGCCTTATACTGAGTCAGACCCTTGGGCCCATCTAACTCAGTATCGTCTGCACTGACTAGCAGCAACTCTCCCATTTCAGGAAGGACATCTCTCCCAGTCCTACCTGGAGATGCTTGGGGAGTGAACCTGTGAACTTCTGCATGCAGAGCAGATGCTCTCCTGCTGAGCTGTTGTTCCTTCCCTGACTGGGATTGCAGCACATCTGCTTTGCCCCCCCCCCCGGATTTCCAGATTAGCCCAATGATATCTCCTGCCTTCTGGAATTGGATTGTATGAGTGGTGGTTCTGTTACCACACTAGGGGTGCAAAAGGAGCAGGAATGTTTGCATGGTGCCCAAATAACCAGGCAAAGCTCATTCTGTTGCTGCATTGTGCTGGGAGCATAACAAGCAATAAAACTGCCTCTGTAGCGCAGTACAAGAAGACAGGTAGCCTTGTCTGGTTGTCTTGGCAATGCAGGGAGGATTTCCTTCACAGTGAAGCAGCCTTGCTTCGTTTACCCTTTGCTGGTGATACTAGGTTGCCAAACCCAATTGTCTACATAGCCCTTTGAATTGTGCTGTCATCTCCCTTCCTCACTACGTGATCCCTGATTTTGTCCTTAACCCTTCCATCTCATGATGTCACCTGTATCGTTCCATTTATTTCCAGTGTTGAGAGGTGAGTGCTGATCCTCATGTAACCAGAGTAGTGCCACCCATGTACAAGAAGGGTGGATTAGCAGGCTTGGGAGAATGCCAGGGTCTGCAGAAACACAAAACACTATTAGAAACTCCCTCCCTGCCATGGAAGGGCCGTACCTCAGTGATAGAGCATCTGCAGAATGCCCCAGATTTAATCCTTGGCATCTCCAGGTGGAGCTGAGAATTTCTCCAGCCTGAAACCCCAGAGAGCCGCTGATAGTTATTGTAGAAAATACGAAGGTAGATGGACAAATGGCTTGACTTGATATAAGGCAGCTTCCTATGTTGTTCCTGTGTTCTTGGATAACCCCAAGGCAGCCTAATGATGACTGAGCATATTTGGTGAGTGCAGAATGTTGACTGACTAATGGAGGAGACAAAAGAATGGGAAATGGTGGTGGAGAAAGAATGGAGCAGAATATGCCTGGAATATAGGGCAGCTGTGGCTAAAATGCTGAACTGGGACAGTCTACGCTGCAACATTATGTTGATGGTCCCTTTTGTTTTGTACTAATAACTTGAACGTATAGGGTAGGATTCACCTAACCAGCCCCAGCAGCGGAAGGATTTGCATATTGGGGGTCTCTCCCTATGCTCCCCCCTCAAAATGGCTCTGGTGGGGTTAGGAGACCCCCCAGAATAGCAGGCGGAGGAGGAGAGGGGGATTGCTCCATCTGGCAAGCTGCAATGCTTGTGCCAATGAAACAATTGGAAGAGTGCAGTATTAAATCCCACGCTTTGTTTCTGACCACCCCTAGATGTTCACATTGCTAAAGGTAAAGAGACCCCTGACCATTAGGTCCAGTCGTGGCGACTCTGGGGTTGCGGTGCTCATCTCGCTTTATTGGCCGAGGGAGCCGGCGTACAGCTTCCGGGTCATGTGGCCAGCATGACTAAGCCGCTTCTGGTGAACCAGAGCAGCACATGGAAACGCCGTTTACCTTTCCGCCAGAAAGGTTACCTTACCTTAACCTATTTATCTACTTGCACTTTGACATGCTTTTGAACTGCTAGGTTGGCAGGAGTTCACATTGCTAACACCATCCTAAATAGACCACAGAAGTTTCTTTAAATGAAAGAAGCTGTTGCAAACTCTTATTGTCCTTTGTTCCAGGAAATGTCATTGGAATAAAGTTAGTGGCGGTCAGTTTATATTGTATTTCCGTCAGGAAATGCTTCCACTGGGTGGGGGCTCTCTAAGGAAGGGCTACAGGGACACGCTAGATTTCTGATACGGAATTGAAAAGCTGTCATAAGCCATGATTTTCTCTGAATGCAACTAGGGGTATCGTTCTACCCTTAACATCTCTATGATGAAAGCCCCATAGACCTGCCAGTTCGGCATTTGTAGTGACAACCAATTTAGGTTAAGTATAGGAAGTGACAATAAAGATTATACTGGGACATAGAAATCTGCCTTATTAAATCAAGTCAGACAGTTTGTCCCTCTTGCCCAGTATTGTCCCCTCTGAATTGGCAGGAACTATTTAGTTCTCAGACAGAGATATCTCCCAGTACCTGTTCCCTGGTGCTTTTTAACTGAGGATGCTATGGATTGAAGCCTTAAACTTGGACCCTGATGGCTGTGTTCTACCTCCACGGTTCTGAGTACCACTTGGGAGGGAACTGCAGGTGGAGAGAGTGCTGTTGTGTTAAGGTCTGGATTTTGGGATCGGGTTGGTCACTGCAAGAATAGGCTGCTAAACGAGATGGGCCAGTGGCCTGATGCTGTAGGCTCTTCTTATGTTCTGATGACCTTCTGCATGCAAAGCATGTGTCCCACCACTGAACTGTGATGCCCATAGGTGTCCACATGGGAGAGGGCAAAAGGGACGTGGTCTCCCACTTCCCCTTGATGAACCATACTCTTTGGATCCTCCAAGTTTCTATCATTTGTGGAACATGAGATGTGAGGATAAATAGCCTTTTCATGCATTCAAATAACATATGTAGTCATACTATCTGGAGGGGCGGGGGACTGCACATACAAGCCACATCCCCACTGCCCCTACTGGTTGTACTTTACCCTTAGGTCAGGGGAAGTTGATCACTTCCCAAGAATGAATATCCCCCTGCTTCCTTTTTGGACCAAATACAGTTTGGAAGCTCAAGTGGCCTTAGTTGTACAGTGCCTGTATTCCAACAATGGGAAGGATTGGGCTGGAGAGCAATTCCGAGCTCACATGTACACAACTATTTGGTGCTAAGGTATATCTTGGGTGGGCACAAATTCATGGGAATCCATAGGATTTTTTTGGAGAGGGGGGCAAAGGAAAACACTGAAAAGGGAAACAGGCTAGTTTCTCAAGAAAAATGGGATGAATAGTGCCTGTACAATAGTAGTGGAGGGGGAAATACGCGGGCAAATGTGTACTATTGTACTACACAATAGGACTATTGTGTAGTTGCATTTGCCCAATGTGTTATTGCATTTGCCCATATTCTTCCCACCTATTGTCCGTTGTTGATTGTATGCTCCTTGGGGGAGGAAAGACATGTGCATGCTGTCTGTGTAACTCTATAAGGAACCATATGTCGCCTCCTCCTTTTACGATAACTTCCTTTTTTGCCCATTCTTCTTTTTGCCTTATCGCTCTGCTTATTTAACAGAAGCACGTTGTTGTTTTTCGACTTTGCTGATGCAGACAGTCTTGTTTATTAACAGTGTACTAGGGAGGGGTTTTTATAACTTAAGGGAATGAAATCTGCTTAATGGACAAATAGAAAGCAAAATGCATTTGCCGTTTGGTTTTTTGAAGTAATTTCTCCCATTTCCATTCTGCCTTGCAGGAGTGTGGATCAGCTTTATGTTGGGGAACATTTCCCCCCCACTGCCTCCCCCTCCTTTTTGCTGCTTAGTTTATTTCTTGGGACTTGTGCAATGCTGGTGAAGGAAACTGGGATCACCGTGTTTGGTGTTTGCCTGGTGTATGATGGCTTCTTGCTTTCTCAAAATAGACTCAGAATGTAAGTAAACATAACTTGCACGTTTAAGTGTTTTGGCTATATCTATCTTGCATAGAAGCACACAAAATGTACCAGCTCATAAATACGTTCAGTACATGGGTGTCCACAGTGGGGTGACGTGGGGCAGTTGCCCTCGCTGGATCAGCCAGAATTTCCAGATTCCCAGCTTTCATTTTTTTAAAACAGGAAGTTGCTAGTATTTGTAAAACTTGAGATATGAGGCAAGTGCTTCCACCAGTGCAATGGGTCTTCCCCCTTTCTCCCTTTGTGCACTCCCCCCATGTCTCTCCCCAGTTGGTTCTAGGGGATGTCAAGAGAACCCCTAGAACAACACAGGATGGGGGGAGGAAGTAGAGAAATGGTTAGTGTTGAACTGGGTCCAAATAAATTTGGGTTCAAATCCCCACCTAACCGCACATAGTTACTGAGTCACCTTGGTCAGTCACTGTCTCACTGCCATACCTACCTCACTAGGTTGTTGTGAGAATAAAGGTTTTGGGTGGCTGGGGAGAAAACCATCTATGCTGTCCCAAGCTGCCTGGAGGAAAATATTAGCTAGTTTTCACAGTGTTTCCATTTGGACAGAATCATCCCTAAAAACCTTAGAACTTGGTTGTCTGATATGTATTTAGGACTGTTCAGTGAAAATCTTTCTTTCCTTCAACTGCTTTCCTAGATGGGCTCCTTGCATTGACAGATGCTAACTATTGTGTTTTATTGCTTCGATAACATTATATAGCTGCCGCATCTGTATTGTAGAGCTTCCAGGAATTAGGCTGTGTGGCCCAGGTGTGGCACAACTTTATATCCGCGCTAACGTTATCCAGCATGAGTGCTGCAGTTTATAGTGCTCAGTATTTTATCTCTATACTTCTTCCCTGGCACTCTTTATTGAGATGGATTTCTCCATCCAAATAAAATAACCTAGTTACACTGATAACAACACTTAAGATCGATAATGGAAACAGCACCAACAGCTGCAACAGACATCAAGCCATTAGAGCAGCAGCAAATGTACAAGCTACAGCGAATCATAAAGTATATAATTGTATACACACACATTTGTAAATTTATATTAAAGTGAATTAAATTTTTGCTGGGTTGTGGTCAGCTAAGCTCCACTCAGACCCACTGGAATTAATGGACACTCGTTAGTAGCACTGACATTGAACACAAGCCTGTTTCATAGAACTGCCAATTATTTATCCCAGGTGTGGGGAATGTTCATGTATTTGATGCCTTTCTGCGATTCATTTTCAGCCCTAGAGAATGACTCAGAGGAGCACTCTTGTCACGCCGTCTGAGAAATGATATTGGGTGTGGGATCATCCTAACACCGCTTTTCACACAGGTGGAACCAAATAAATGCTGTAGGTAGCCCCCGCTCGATGTACGTGGAAACCTGTCTGTTAATAAAAAGCTTCGATTCCTCTTTCAATTAGGAAAAACGGAGGGGTGCACCAGAAGATTCCTCGGCCTCCTTCAGCTTCCCTACACGCTTCGTTACAATTTCCGTCATCCAGCAGGGAAAATGGGAAGCACCGTGTGGCTCACAAGGGGACGTGGAACTCCTGCCACCCGGCATCGCCTGAAGAACAGCAGCACAACGGCCTTTCTGTCTTGAGCAAAGTTGTGAGGGCTGTGCTAAGGTACTATATTCAAACAAATGTTTGGAACTTGGAAGTGCACCCAGTTGCTTTTATCAGAATAGCAGGTGAACAAGGGTTTGTGTGAACCTGCCCCATACCTTGCCTTTTGTTCATTTGGCCTAGTCTTCGCCAGCCTGATCTTGGTGGACTCCCAAGTCTCCTCATCCCCAGGCAGCATGGCCCAATGGTTTGGGGAGGGATGGATCTTGCCAACTTTGCTTTCTCTCTGTTTCCCATTTTTCCAGTCTTAAGTTTAGCTCTCCTCACTTTTGCACCAGTTTACAATTTTGTTTAAAAATCTGAATAAAAATTCATACACATTTTCTTGCGCATTTAATCTAAAATACACATTTTTGTATAGTGTTTTGCCTAACACACACATTTTTGCAAGCAATATACAGTGGTACCTCGGGTTAAGTACTTAATTCGTTCTGGAGGTCCGTTCTTAACCTGAAACTGTTCTTAACCTGAAGCACCACTATAGCTAATGGGGCCTCCCGCTGCCCCCACGCCGCTGGAGCACGGTTTCTGTTCTCATCCTGAAGCAAAGTTCTTAACCCGAGGTATTATTTCTGGCTTAGCAGAGTCTGTAACCTGAAGCGTATGTAACCTGAGGTACCACTGTAATGCGTTTTTGTACGTCATTTTCACCAATGTAGGAAATTTTGTGTGTGCTTACCCCTAATAATATGTTTTTTGTGCACATTTATTGTTTTCTAAGCTGCAATGCAAAATTTGAAGAAGTGCAAATTTTGAAGGGGAGCTGCGTTTTGGTTCATGTGTTGGTTTGAGAAGTGCCAATTAGATTTGCATTAAAATGAGCCAGATTGATTCATCCCCCATCGTTAATCAGGGATGAAGGGAGTCTCAAGGGTGCCTGGTTGGAGAAACCTGCTCCTAGGTCATTTGGGTCTATTCTGACTGGCAGTGGCTGTCTAGGGTCATAGGCAGAGGTCTCTCCCATTGCCTCCTGCCTAAGCCTTGGTACCTGGAGATGCCAGGCACTGAATTGTGGCTCTCCTACACAGCATAACTTAGTTTCCTTTCTCCCCTCTGTTTTGGGGAGCCAACATGTCCCAGTGCAGTTTCACCAGCATACCTAGCTTTCAAGCGAATGTGGTATTTTGGGTGAGGACCATTTAGCAGGTTGCGCTTTAAGGGTAGCGCAACTGGTTCAGCCGCACCAGGTGCCGTGCTGCAGGGGGCGCCACAACAATGCTGTAGAATGGAGCCAAGAGGCCAGGCGATGCCAAATTTTAGCGTCGCATGGGGCGCCTCTGAAATTTGAGAGCTCAAAGTCTTCCACTGCACTTAGGGCCCTATCCTGCAGAGATGAGTAAAGCAACTTCCCCTAGGTTGTGTCACTAAATGGCAACTTTCAAATGTGAACAGGAAACAAGGGCTTTGTGTCACTTCTGTTTTTCCTCTCTGGGTGGAGCACAGCGTCCTTTTACTAAGGATTTATGTGTATTGCTTGCTAAGTTTCCTTACCCATCTGCTGGTAATTGAGTTGTGAATAAGTCTTATTAGCCTTTATCCCTTTTTAATCCCTCCTTAATAGGGCACAGTGCTGTTAATTGGATATGCTTGTTTCCTAGTGTTGTGTTTCATTTGCCAGGTGATCTTTTCCTTGAAACGCTGGACTTGTTGATTAGGGTAGTGACAACTGCGGTATAACTATGGGGCCAAACCATGTGTGGAGAGTTCGGCTAAGCAGTCATAGCAAAATAAAGCAAGGGTTTGTGCTACAAGTGTACAGCCAGGCAGACACTTCTTAAAGGAGTAATGTGACAAATTTCCTGGCCACAGGGATGCAAACAGCCCTATAGATGGACTGATTTTACAGTGCATCTATAGTGTGTCTCTCTACAGCAGCCTTTCCCAGTCTGAAGTTTTGGCCCACAGCTCTTATCAGCCCCAGAGAAGCCAGGTGAAGATCTTTTTTACCCTGCCATACTTTTATGTTTTATGTTTCAGTGCATTCAGATCTGATTACAAATAGTTTTCCCATTTGCTGGGTTTTTTGTTAATTTTTATTATGGTCACTTTTTAGGCTTCTTTTTGGTACTGTCTTATGTTGACCTGTGAATTTTTATATCATTTTTGTATTGTGATTGTTTTACTGATTGAATTGTATTTGATTTTTTTTTGTACATTGCCCAGTGGTCTTTGGTTGCTGGGCAGTTCAGAAATGTATTCTTATTCTCATTACAGACATAATGTACATTATAGGCATAACATTTTCTTATGTCCATGTGTTGGCAAGCTAGTCATAGAAAGGAGTTAGCAGTTGGACTCTCAATATAACCAGATTTCAGCATTTGTTCTGAAAGAGTTTCTGCATTCAGAAGTGGTACAGCTAATTTTGCTGATAAAACTTCTGCCCATGTAGTTCTACTATATGCTTATGCAAGATATCAGCAATATCTGTTACCTTGGGACTTTGTGTTCTGGAGCAGTTAAGAAACAACTAGAAAAGTGTTAGGAACCATAACGCTCCAGGTGATCTATAATGTAGCTTTTGGCATTTACTCAATATTTTGTAAAATAGACAAACAAAAAACCCAAATGGTCCAATGCAAGTGTTTGTTTTTAATTACAAACTTGGTTGAATTTTGTTTTTAATTGCCAAACACAAAGTGTTGTCTTCCAAAGAGAAATATATGCACATATGTTAAGACTTTTATGCAGTCATCCACATGGCATCAAAACAAACTTGGAAAATCTTTTACATTACATTTTCATCTCACACCCACAGGGTATACTTAAGTCTAAGGCGTTAAGATAATTTCTCCATAGTGGCTGCTGTGACTGAGACAGAATGGAGATTACTGTACTATTGTTAATAAACAATATAAACTGAGACCATACAGAGCCAAACCCAGCTTTCTTTGTTCATCCTCTTATCACCCAACGAACATTCAAAAAATCAAAACCAGCAATAAACTAAAAACACATCGGCAGTCTAAATATCTAAGTAGGCTTGTCTAAACAAAAATGTTTTTAGCAGGCCCTGAAAAGAATACAGTGAAGGTGTCTGCCTGATATCAATAGGCAGGGAGTTCCAAAGTGTCAATGGCACTACAATAATAGGTTGGTTTATTACAGGTATTGTGTGGCACTTGTAACAGTGCCAGTTGTGCAGGATCAATCCCATCAGGAACTCCAGTCTTTGCCTAGCATGAGATTCTGTGTTCTGCTATGCAAGGGAGTATGGTTAGGTTATTAATGTCTTCTTAGCTCTTTTATGAAGCCTTTTAAACTTGGTTGAGCACCTTTTTGAAACATTTGCCTTTATAAAAAATAAAAGAAAACTATTCACCACCCTTTGAAAGACTGACAGCTTTATGGAGGACTGCTCATAGTTAAATGTTGTATGGAAGCATGGTTTTCTAATGAGAACTAAAATGGAGAGCGAGGTAGGTTTAACTACCATTTTGTGATTTTATAAATCTCCCCTGTACAGTCCTCCAATTATCAATTTGTAGTTAAGTTCTGCAAAGCTATGGTGAGTGCACTTGATATCCTCAACGTTTAATTTAACACGAAGCTAATAACCTGCTCTTGTCTTTTCTGTCTTGTAAGAAGTTAAGTTATATCTATTTATTACAACAGGGAGTTTGGGTTATGTGCAACTATGGAAGAGAGATGAAATTATCAAACTTGGAAAAATACTTTAAAAATTGGCATCAAATAAAAAAATATGAGTGAATCAAAGATGGTTCAGATATTTGCAGTATCTCCATGTCAAATGGATTGTTTACTCAGATGTTAAAAATAACAGCTTGTTATTTGCAAGGCCCTAAAGTAAACTTAAGGTCCGTATAGTTAAATTAAAGCTATGGTTTTCCCAGTAGTGATGTACGGAAGTGAGAGCCGGACCATAAAGAAGGCTGATCGCCGAAGAATTGATGCTTTTGAATTATGGTGCTGGAGGAGACTCTTGAGAGTCCCATGAACTGCAAGAAGATCAAACCTATCCATTCTTAAGGAAATCAGCCCTGAGTGCTCACTGGAAGAACAGATCGTGAAGCTGAGGCTCCAATACTTTGGCCACCTCATGAGAAGAGAAGATTCCCTGGAAAAGACCCTGATGCTGGGAAAGATGGAGGGCGCAAGGAGAAGGGGACGACAGAGGACGAGATGGTTGGACAGTGTTCTCGAAGCTACCAGCATGAGTTTGACCAAACTGTGGGAGGCAGTGGAAGACAGGAGTGCCTGGTGTGCTCTGGTCCATGGGGTCACGAAGAGCCGGACATGACTAAACTATTAAACAGCAACAAAGTAAACTTGCAAATAAATCTACAAAAATTAGTAGTCCATAAAAAAATTATAACTCACCTGCTCTCACATACCTGTGTTAGTCATTTAAAGGGGAAAACCCACCTTGGCTTTTGAAAACCTTCTCCTACATAGTCACCTGGAGCCTATTCTTGCCAAGTGAATTTACAAACTTCTGCTAATGAGATATGTGTGGTGGATTTTTTTGGGGGGGGGGTAGCCTGTAATGTTTAATTTTTTAATCTATTAGACTGCTTGCATTGTAATCTTTACAGAAAGGCAGCATTCAGATGCAGTGAATGCAATTATTGGCAAATCCTTTAATGAGCTAAAAAGATATCTCTGATTAATTGGGCAGCAGATTAAAAAGAAACTAACATAATAACTTATTAAAATTGTAGATTTTCAAGAACTATATTAAGAAAGGCACTTAATCTTCTTTTTCTCTCATGCACATTGTCTCTCCCCCTGCAACGCCCCCAGCCCACACACAAAAGAAGAATGCCTTTTCTGAGATGGTGCCTGAAACAAAACAAGTATACGTGACCTACAAGCAAATTATACTTCTTGCTTCAGGTCTAGCTGTTCCCAGGCTTTCTTCAAAGTGCTGGTCGTTATTTTGAAAGCTTTTAAAGTGGTTTAGGACCAAGATACTTAAAGAACAATCCCACCCCAGATAGGAATCTGCTTGTCAGCTAAGACAGGGGTGAGTAACCTGCAGCCTGACACCCTTTCATGTGTGTAGGAAGGAGGAAAACAGGGGGAAAGGGGGTGACAGAGATAAAGGGATAAATAGGCACCACTGCGGTGGGAAGGTAAACGGCATTTCCATGCGCTCTGGCACTCATCACGGTGTTCCATTGCTTCAGAAGCGGTTTAGCCATGCTGGCCACATGACCTGGAAAAGCTATCTGCGGACAAACACCGGCTCCCTTGGCCTGAAAGCAGAGATGAGTGCTGCACCCCATAGTCGAATTTGACTGGAGTTAAACATCCAGGGGTCCTTTAGAGCCAATGTGGTGTAGTGGTTAAGAGCGGTAGACTCGTAATCTGGTGAACCGGGTTCGTTTACCAGTCTCCGCTTCTCCACATCCAGCTGCTGGGTGACCTTGAGCTAGTCACACTTCGTTGAAGGGAGAAGAGAATGTTAGCCGCTTTGAGACTTCTTTGGGTAGTGATAAAGCGGGATATCAAATCCAAACTCTTCCTCTTCTTCTTTACCTTTACCTGTGTTGGAAGCAGCTTTCTAAAGGGTTTGTCCATTGGTCCATCTCACTCAGTACTGTCCGTCTTGACAGCTTATTTGGGAATATGCCAGGGACTGAACCTAGTGTTTTCTACTTGCAAAGCATTTTCTCTCCCATTGAAACACAGCCCTTTTCCATGGCATGCTATGTTTGTTTTTAGAAGAGAACCTAATACAGTCTTGTTGCTGTTCAGGGATTGTTGTGTCATCTGGGGCAGAAAGTGTTTCATTGTTTCCTAGATTTTATTTTATTTGGTGGGAATATCTCCACCCCATCTCAATCCTCCCAAAAGAATGGGAAATTTATCTTGAAAATTTGTGGCTTACATTAACATCATTGGATTCTTTCCTTGTTATAAAGTGCAGATTTATAGCAGGGAGTGGCTATTTTAAACGTAACCAGCAGACTGCATAACAGGCCTTGCTGATCTATGAGGAGAGGGTTTTTACAAGCTCCGGTCAGGAAGTTAAATGTTGGAGGGCTCAAAGACAGCTGTCTCTATTTCATCGTTATTCCCTGCATTTGCAATTCAGCTGCGTTTGATGGATGCTGTGTGCGCTTCCAAGGTCAATAGGACCAGATTGTTTACACTGGAGTTTTTTTGTATGGGTGCCAACACACACACACAAGATGCTCTGATTCTTGCTCCTCTACTATTACCAGCCCCAGCAAAAAAATAGCAGGAGAAAGAGATATTGAAATGTTGGAGGAAGCAACACAGCTGTGAGCCGTTTTGCAATTAAAATTTCAAGACCCGCGGTTTTCGCCACCAGATATTGCTGGCCAGAAATAAAATAACAAGGAGGGCTCCACAGAGCACAGAGCATCTAACTCATCATCTGAATATATTATTTGAAGCATAGGGGGCGGGAAATCTGTGGCCTTCCAGATGTTTTGGACGCCAACTCCCATCAGCCCCAGCCAGCATGGCCAGTGATCCCTCAGTATCTGGGAAGCCGCAGGTTTCTCACTCCTAGTCTGACAGAAATTTGTCACAGGAACTTCTCTACGTTTTTTCAAAAAGTGAGTTGCGTCTCCTCAGTTGTCGTCTTCTTTGGCAATCACTTATAGCTGAGTAAGATTGTCTTCCATGAACACGGTTTTAACAGTGAGTCTGTAAGTGACTGCGGAGGCCCATTCTGGATCCACACGTCCTTCCACAGTGGGGATGTAGGTTTCCAGGTGGGAGTTGATCATGGTGAGGGCTTGCCAAGTGTGCCTTCCTCTTAGCACTTTTCTCCCTTTCGTCCTGAGTTCGAGCGTCTTCAAAGCCCATGACACCTTTGGTAAAGGCTGTTCTCCAATTGAAGCGCTCCCAGGCCAGTGTTTCCTAGTGTTTAGAGTTGACAAAAATGTTTCTTGTGTTTGTGTTACAGGTTCTTGGTACAGTCCTCTCATGGACCATCTAAAACTGTAGCTGCTTAAATAGTGAGGTGATGAGTTGGAGGCGCATTTTTGTTCTGTTTTTGAGGATATGTTGGTGTTCCCTATAATAGGGAAGGGGGGAAATAGCAATACAGGGCATTCCCTCTTACAATGGAAGCTAGACATTTGCTTATTAAATTTATTAATTCCTTCAATATTTCAAAAACATTTCAATATTTCTAAAAGGCTTCTGTGTCAAGGTTTTGATTTTTTAAAAACATAATAGATTCATAGGTTAAAAGGCTGAGGATCAAAGCCTTTTTAGTTTATTAATTACCGTATTTTTCGCTCTATAACACGCACCCGACCATAACACGCACGTAGTTTTTAGAGGAGGAAAATCCGTAGGCATGACACCCGTAGGCATTTCCTCCATAACACGCACAGACATTTCCCCTTACTTTCTAGGAGGAAAAAAGTGAGTGTTATGGTGCAAAAAATACGGTAGTGGAGGCTGCTGTTCTAAATGCAGTTGCAAGGGTATAAGTAGAACACAGGTGAAATCTAGACACATATAAAAAACAATGTTAATTTTTTTTTGAAAAATATATATTGAATTTGCCATAGCACATCATCACCACTTGTTGTCACATTTGTGTTAATGCACTTTACAACACATTGAAAATGTTTTATTTGTAGCTGTATTGTTGAGTCTGCAGTGACTCTTGTACAGTACACAAGCACAAGCTTGCACTGAGTGAATCTGGCTCTTTTGACTGTAAAAGTGGTCTAAATAGTTAGAAAACATTTTCAGCTGTGGCTAAATTTGATCTTGGCCCCTAAACATTTAAATAACTGGATATATTTTCAAAGTCCTGATGTTCCAGTTATCATTGTGTGCCCTCTGTTCTTCATGCCAGATAATGGAACAGAAGCAATTTCAATTGTATAGAAAAAGACCACCCACCAAGGGCATTTCCCTCTGTCCTTAATCCTGTCTTCTTCCACTTCATAATGTAGCCATCTTTGGATCCCATTTGTGTTCACTGGCTTAATTAAACCTCTTTCCCAGTGGCTTATTTCAGATACATATTAAATTTACATAAACACTTTCCAAAGTGCAAGTCTCAAGATTGTTTCAAGGCATAGAAACTAAGTTTTGGATCTGGTGGGAGGAAGAATTGACTCATAACATATAGAGAATACATCAGCCTATTATAGCTAGTAGGCAGCTCAGTCGGAAGCATTTCATTTATTTTATTATAGGTATCTTTATTACAGTCTCCCAATCATATTTCTATGGCAATTAAACGGCATTACATGCAAATTTTGTATGCAATTCCAAGCTTGCAAGATAGGACTATTACAAGAAAAGGCAATCAGGGGGATTGGACATCTTAAGCAAGAAGGAGTACTTCAGCACTTAAACTAATATCACAGGCATTTAAGAGTGCTTAACCTAGCCTGGGTTGTGCTTTCTCCATGCATGCAAACAAACAAAGTAATGTTGGACCAGGACTTTCAAGACCCAGTTCAAATCCCCACTCAGCTATGACGCTCACAGAGTGACCGTGGACTCCTCACTGTTTCTCGCCCTCACTTCCCTCAGAGGGTAGTTGTGAGGATAAAATAGGGGGGAGGAGACCCATGCAGAACACCCTGAACCCACTGAAATCAATTAGTAGCAGATTTAAGACCTAAGAAATTATCGTTCTTTGCACAACATGCAGTCTGTGGAATTCATGGCCTCTACGAAACAACTTTGATGGAGTCTAGCATAAAAGAAGCTTAGAAGAATGAAAATCACAACAAAGCTTGATTTTGTACAGTAAGTCCTCAACTTGCACTCATTTAACTTGTGCACATTCATCTTTCTGCACCTGGCATTTTTTAAAAAGGGGGTGGTTGTCAAGGAAAAAGAACTTTGGCAATCTCACCTGCCATTGAACCCAGTGTGTTTTGACTATTCGTGTGATCCCTGGAACGTAACCCCTACGTACGTTGCAGGCTTATTGTGTGGGTGTGCATGCGCATGCCATCACTGTGCATAACACTTTACTGTAGTGCAATATGGCAGGTCTCTGCCCGAAGGAGTTTACAGTTTAATATACAATATACAAAGCAATGGAAGTAACCGAGGAAGAGGAAGAGTGATTATTTCACTGATACATGCTGTTGCTTTGTTTTAGTTGAATATAGGAATTAAGGGATTGTACCAAAGGATTCAGAGAAAGAGATCTCGATAATTTTTTGATAATTTGAAGACAGGGGCTGTGAGTTTGTGCATATGTCTCACGTGAACCTCTCCATATTTGGTTTGATCTGCCTGCACTTCTCACCATTGTGTTAAAACTTTCACAACACAGTTCTTCTTAAGACCTCATATGGGATAGTTTATAGATAGTCCCTGAAGGTTCCCCATTGATCAGTTATGAGGTAATGCTTTCCTTTAGCTTGATGCCTCACTGGGAGTCAATTCTGAAAGCACTGACTTGGAGGGAAAAATGTTGTGTTGGAACCGGCTGGGCAAAATCTTCAAGACATTTTGCAGATTTGGCAGGTGATAGGGGTTTGGGACTCAGAAGTTTAACCCAACAACAGGATGGGGATTTTTCTGTGTAATGAGCTTGGGTGGAAAGGCTAAGGGAGCTGGCCATGTTCTGCCTACAACCACAAATAAAGGAAGGAAACCATAACATTAGACAATGGGCATTTGCAGACTGTCCCCCCCCCTTTGCAGGTATGTTCTACAGCGCCATTGGTCCATTGGTGGACCACTGGCTCATCTGGCTCAGTATTATCTACACAGACTGCCAGTGGCTTTCTGGGATTTCAGAAATGATCCCCAGGTCTCTCTGGGTAGGCCATTCTACAGCCTGTCATCAACCGAAAAGGCCTTCTCCCCAGTAGCCACTTCCCAGTATTCACTCAGGGAGAAGGGCATCTAAAGATGATCTCAAGGTCTAATTAGGCATGTTTGCGAGGAAGTGAACCTTAAGGAAGTAGGTTGTAAGCCTTACAGGTTTGGGAACATTTGGCTTTCCAGATGTTGGTGAACTACAGCTCCCATCATCCCTGATCCATTGGCCATGCTTGCTAGGGTTGGTGGTAGTTGAAGGACGAAACCCCACCACTCCTGTTCTAACACATTTAGGTATTTGAAGGTCAAACAGCGGATGTCCAACCCCAGTATAAAGACTGGCTTGTTAAGTCTCTTTTGTGATTCTTTGCCTGTTGGTTTGCTCTGTGCTGTGCAATCCAGATGTTGCAGCATGAAGGTTAATGGCCTCTGGAGATTAAGCTGCATCCTTTGGGGCTATTGCAGGATGATCACAGAAACCAGAAGGATGTTGCTAATCTCTTCAGCGGTGCCTTTGAGACAGACTGGCACAATAGCATGACATGGAAGGTTTGAGATTTGGGAACAAGCAAAGTATATCAGTGTTATGCACTAACATGGTTCACAAGTGTGTGTCTTTGGGTCTTTTCATTAGTCATTCCACAGTTGTTTTGAGTTTCAGGTCTGTCCCTTCAAAATGCAAGTCACTGTTACGTTCATGGGTCTGCTGAGCCATTCTGCTGTTTTGGTTCCACTCCTGGGATTTTATAATGTGGATCAATGTGACCCCAGTCATCTCTCCTTTCTTTTGACCTGCTTGCTAAGGATAACGATGAGCATTGCTACTTGCGTCATTGCTATTCTTATATCTTAGAGCACATCTGCCTTCCAAATTGTAAACCACTTTTAAACTGGCTTACTGCTAATGACACTTGAGTGCTCCACTATTGATTCATTTTTCAGAGGGACTTGACAGAAGTTGAGGTCCCTGGTGGCTAAGGAAGAATTCTTGTATCTTCCTTTTGTTTGTTGAGAAAAAGAAACTTCCAACCCAGGACGCATTCAGACTTGGGAACTATTGTGATAGTCTTCCTGACCATAATGCTAGTGCATTATGTTTTCTAATGTTCCTTTCACATTGCAGTATCTGTGGTATTATGGAACTGTGGCTTTTCAACTGATAGACAGGCATGCTGCACTGAATTTCATTCACAGCAGTGGGTGTTGTGTGACACAACAGCAAACATCATTGGGCAACGTCCCTACTTCCCCTCTCTTTCCACACATACATGCTTCTGTTTCCCCATGAAAACAACAGGAAAGAAATATATGCCGGAAACGTGCCCCAAATGTCTTCACTTTACTCCCAAGATTTTCCGGGTTATGGCATCTGCAAACCTATTTCTTCTGGAATCAAATAATATGAAAATGAGTGCTAAACATGCATTATATTCCATTAGTTTTCTGGAAGTGGCTTTTATGTCATAGGAAAGCTCTAGTATAATGTGGAAATTAACAGGGGAATAGAACAAACTGCCATGTGAATGCAGCCTCGGAGTGGCTTACCACGTGACTGCCTTATGTCCCATTGAGCAACAAACATTTGACAGACTATCGCTGAAATATTTTTGTTGCTAAAGTAGTCTGAAGGCAGTCTGGTATCTCTCTCCGCCCCTCCCCCCTCTTGGAAATCCATTTGTCATTTTAATGGCTCTGGAATGTTACATGCTGGGAGATTGGAAATGTCTGAATCCAACAAGAGGCCTCAACGACATTCTTAATCATGAAAGAATATATCTGTGCTGCTAAGGCATCTTGGTTCCTTTGGGTAGTTCAGTTAATTTCAAGGTGTGAATAAGATAAAAAATAAAAACCATCTCAGTGCTGAGGCGATTCTTCTAAACCTGCTCATCTGTAAATAAACAGATTCCTCAATTGTCTGAATCTGTCACTGCGCCATAATGATGCTCAGCTGCCTGCTAAATAATGATACTTTCCTTCTACCGGGATGAGAGCAAAAGCTTTTGATCGTAGGCGTAGAACTCTTTCTGGAGTTCATTATGTGTCAAAGCAGCTCACCCTTTACATCTCGCCCTCTCTCTAAAGAACTCAAAGTAGTATAAACAGCTCCCTACTTACTTTTTTTTTACACTAAACAGTACTGTGAGGTAGAATCTAAGGTCACACAGTGAGCTCTATGGCTGGGCAGAGATGTGAACAGGGGTCTTCCCTATTCTAGTCTAACCAAGACCTGCTTATAGATTTGCGCATGGAGAGATTTTTAGTCTTCATGGTGACGGTCTTCAAAACATGTGGGCTTTACTTGTAAGTACAACTCAGAATAAAGGAAAGAAGAACAAAGGAAGGGGGATTTGTGAGGATAGCAGTGCTCACAAGGCAAGCCTTTCCTGAACGCTTCAAAAATGCAAATAATAATACATTAGTATGCTGGATCAGATGAAAGGTCCAGCCTTTTGACATATATATGTGCGTATATATTAAATTGGTCGCCATTAAGTTAATCTCTGCTTATTAGCTTGTGTCTAGAATTAAGTGGCAATTATATCATTAGCTTAGCACCCTGCATGATTAACTTACTGAATTCACTGGTGCATGGCTTTCACTTTAGATGGATTTTTTAAAAGAAGGCTGGACCAGTTCATGAAGGAAGATAGGTCTTCCAACAGCTGTTAGCTATGTCAGGTGAGATAACCCTCCTGTTCAGGGTTCCAATCAGGAGGGAGGAGATTCAGCTCCCTACTGAACTCCTTTGCACAGCTTCCTCTTGGTCAGCTCTTGGTCCAGTTCTTGCTCCAGAACATGGAGGGTTGGTTAAGGATGGATATGGAGAAGCTAAGTGACATAGCATCTGCTTTGCATGCAGAAGGTCCCAGGTTCAATCCCTGGCATCTTCAAGTAGAGCTAGGAAAGACTCCCTGTCTGCAAGCCCAAGAACAGCCGCCAGTCATAGTCAACAGTATATAATCTAGGGTTTTGCTGGCATATCTGTTGTACTGGTAGCATATAATATCTGTAACATTTTATGATACTTGTAAAACACTGAAGATTCCTGCCCCCCCCAAAAAAGTAAGCAGTATATACATTATCTACATGTTTGCTCACCTTTGGTTCCCACCATGCACTCAGCTCTCACTTGTGACTCCTAGAAGCTGTCTACATGTGGCAGCAGCCACACCCCAGGAAACAGCTTTGACAGGCCAGCTAAACCAGGTGAGGGGAGCCGATGGGTCTCAAAGTCCATCTAGGAGCAAGAAAACTCTGATCCTAAACCTCTACTGCCTTGTGGGATATCTTCAGGAGAAGAAAAGGCTAAGGCATAAACCCTAGACAAGTCTGGAGTGGAATTGCTAAGATGGTTGGATGGCACCTTGTACTCCTCCTTCTGACAACTCCTATAGCCAAGCTGGTGTGAAACATATTGCTCTGCTTTCGAACACATCAGCAAAGTCTTATCGTCTGGGTAGTCCAGGATCTCCATACACACTGTCCAGGCGTGCACCTCGGATAGGTCATTTCAGCGTTGCTAACTCAGTGGTTTGACTTCACCCTTGGAGGTGCACTCCATTGTCCTGGGCAACCTTTTGCTGCTGAAGTTTGAATTTTGCCACAATTTGTTTTCCAGCCTGATGCAAAAGTCTATTTTTAAGGCAGAGAATTTTTTTTCAACTGATTTCAAGATTATTGATATGTAGAAAGACCATATTGCTCAGAGCACATGAAGAGCTCTATGATCTCCTTCCTTTTTAGGTTTCCCTTGATTTTAATGGGAAATAATGCTGCGGGCAGAAATAATTACCATAGGATAAATCAAAGGCACACAGATGGAACACCCTGATAATGAGATACAGCAATTAGTAACAACTTTGTTTTAGAACCGTACTAGTGGTATGCTTTGGAATTTCTTTGATGTGGTCACTGATTTATAGATAATATTGGGGAGGGAATACGAGGCCCATGCAGGCAAGCTCAGGATTTTTTTGCTTTTGGCTCAAGGTGTTTGTTTCTTAATGCTATGAGCCCAAGAAAATTTGATGATGAATTGCCTCAAGCTCAGTAGTGTTCATCTTAGGATCAGGCTGCAAAAATGAAAAATGTATTTGGCATAAGGATGGTATTTGTATAGTACCGAGGCTTTCAAAAATGATTTCCTGAAGAATCCTCAGGTTCCCTAGAAGCTTACCAGGAGTCCCTCAGTTCAGTAATGGTTGGCAAGTTTCTCTGAAAGTTGTTTTATTTATTATATTTCTGTCCATTCAAGGAGCTCAGGGCTGCATGTATGGTGTTATCCCTCCCCCTTTTAGTCTGACAGTAACCTTATGTGGTAGGTTAGGCTGACAGTGGCTAGTTTGTGGTCACCCATTGAGCCTCATGGCTCAATGGGGATTTGACCTTGGCTCTCCCCAGACCTAGTCAAACACTCTAATTACACCACAATGGTTAAAAGACAGCTGGTCCTCCACTATTACTCACCTGAAATGCACCATTGCAGGGATGTGTTGTATGTACTCTTTCACTTTGTCCTGGGAACCATAAAAGACCTCTGAAAAAATCTCTACAGTTTAATGGCTGAATTCAGAAATCCCACCAAAGCACGGTTTGATTGCATGACTGAATTTTTGTCACTTTACAAACCATGGTTTGCAAGGAACTGAACTTGGATATCAAAGCATGGTTCAGAGTTGGTTTGCAAACCACAGTTTGTGCTGCTATATCTGAATTCACAAACTACAATTTTGGCTTCATAAGGCTGCTGCAACACTGAGAAGGGAGGGACGTTACGGAGCTCGATGCCGAGCAGATACAAAATGAAAGCAGACGAGTAGCTTCAAGACAAGGTTTGTCTTCTGTACATTTGAAAGTTCTGACTATGGTGTCAATTCATAACTAGGATTACCAGAAACCATGGCTTGGCACAATGTCTGAATTGTGCTGTTTAGTTTTTTCCTTTGCTCTCTCACTTTCATTCCTATTATAGAGAAGCTGTTGCATTTGTTATATCTAAATGCCTGGTTGTGTGTGTGTGTGTGTGTGTGTGTGTGCGCGCGCGCGCTTCTATTAAAGAATTGCTTGCCTAAGCCTGTGCAGTATCTCTTTCAGTGAAAGCCAGAATCAACCCATTTTCTGCAAAGGATATTGTTGTTGAATGGCAGTATACAATGTACATTTTGCATTCCTTCCAATAAATGCCGGAAACGGTTGGCGGTATGCTCTGTGCCAACACCTTTTGTGAAGTTTATTATTGGGCTGTCGTTAAGAACAGGAACTATGGTATTGCTGTCTTTTCATTTATCCATTCTGATAAACTGTGGCAGTTTTCAGTGCTTATGCGTTTTTTTCTAAGTTCTTTTCTAAATAAAAGGAAATGTATCTGTTGGGTGTTGAATCGTCCTCTTATTACAGTGGCCAACTTTTTTAAAAAACAAGGAATGCTTATAATGAAGACTCTTAGCTATTTGCTAAAGCTGTACACATTAGGTAGGGCTTTGGTCAGTATTGGTAGGCTCAGAGGGTTGCCATAGATCCTCTTTTTCCAGGACATGTCCTCTTTTTCATGGGTAGAGTCATCATAGCGATCTATAGTTAAAAGTAGAAGTCGGCAAATGTGTCCTCTTTTTTTGCTGTTCAAAATATGCAACCCTAGAACTTCAAATGATGAAATGTTCTTTTGAATGAAGAGCTGTGTGTACAGTGGTTACTACATTGATGTCTTTAGACATCATCAACCACCAATTCTCTGAATTAGGATCTTTCCATTCCCATACAGAACAGGGATAACCCAATAGGTTGGAGCAAAGGACAATGCAGAAAACCTGAACTGCCGTTTGTTGTGTTTCAGCTTTAAAGAGTGGGTGTTTGCACTTGGACATAGAGCTTTAAAGTGTGGATATGTGTCTGGAAAGAGCAGGGCAAACGATAAGTGTAAGTAAAGGGACCCCTGACCATTAGGTCCAATCGTGGCCGACTCTGGGGTTGCGGCGCTCATCTTGCTTTATTGGCCGAGGGAGCCGGCGTACAGCTTCCGGGTCATGTGGCCAGCATGACTCTGGCGAACCAGAGCAGCGCACGGAAATGCCGTTTACTTTCCCACTGGAGCGGTACCTATTTATCTACTTGCACTTTGACGTGCTTTCGAACTGCTAGGTTGGCAGGAGCAGGGACCGAGCAACGGGAGCTCACTCTGTCACGGGGATTCGAACTGCCGACCTTCTGATCGGCAAGTCCTAGGCTCTGTGGATAAGTGCTATGTCTTTCTGGTTTCCAAGTTTGCCTGATTTTGGTGTGTCCCTTTTCTGTGCCTTCCATTGGAACTTTCCTGTTGTCTGACGTGTTCCAGTACAGCAGTTCTCTTGAAGGGACATGTAATGGACAGGCTGGTCAGAGCTTGGCCCAGTGCCACTCCAATTCTCTTTTGACAGCAATATTAAGAGGGAGATAAGGAGGAGTTCTGTAGAACTCAGTAATTTGTACCGGTTCAGGGGATTCTGCAGACCTCTCGAAGCAGCTCATCCACATCAAATATAGAAACAGAGGGATGCTAATGATGCTTCTGGTATATACACTGTTCTCAGTTGCGGTGTTTATATTGCAATGGATAACATTGATTTTTATCTGAGAAGTGTCTTGTAAGCAGGCAACAGATGGCTCAATATCCAGGCAGGTTGTGCTAGAGTTTAGAAGCACGTTTACCACCTGGAGTCGCTCAGGTGGACAGCTCTGTTTGGACAACAAGGGGATGGACAAGGGGGAAAAAGACTTTGTTCATTGATAGTTTGAAAATGGGCATTTCATTGTGCTTGTATATATTTGATTCAAGTTTTGTGCGCCTACAGTCTCCACTTGTGTTTCAATGCTTCCAGTTTCCCTGCAAATGAAGGTAGAAACATTGTAGGGGGGAAAAACACCTAGGAGAATTTTGGAAACCACTAGACCATTAAACAGAACTGATCTGCTACCTCTACAGAAATTCTGAGTGGCAACCGTGTAAGTCCAACCAGATCACAGTCTGCCAGTAACAAGAGTATTAGAGACCCCTCCATTTCCAGATTCCCTGAACCAAATGAAAGCCTGCTGGATCAGGCCAGAGGCTCATCTAGTCCAGATTCCTGCTCTTGGAGTCACCAGTCATGTACCCCGATGAGAAGCCTGCAAGCAGGACATAGATGCAACAACACTCTCCCCACTTATGATTCCTAGCAACTGGCATTCAGAAGCAGACTGTCTCTGACAGTGGAAGGTAGACCGTAACCATTGATAGCCTTACTCTCCACAAATATGCCTAATCCTCTTTTAAAGCCACCCATCTTGGAGGCCATCACTACTTTTGTGAGAGCAAAACCCACGTGTCCAAACCTAGCATGTATTTCAAATAGCCCTGAAAGACAGTGGAACAGCACCATGGTAGTTAGGAGGAGCAGGGAATCCTGAACCGCACAGTGTAAGAATGCCGTGCTCACCTATCACATTTAGGCAAACTATGTTTTTTTGTGACTGTATGAACCTGCTGATCGCCGAAGAATTGATGCTTTTGAATTATGGTGCTGGAGGAGACTCTTGAGAGTCCCATGGACTGCAAGAAGATCAAACCTCTCCATTCTTAAGGAAATCAGCCCTGAGTGCTCACTGGAAGGACAGATCGTGAAGCTGAGGCTCCAATACTTTGGCCACCTCATGAGAAGAGAAGACTCCCTGGAAAAGACCCTGATGTTGGGAAAGATGGAGGGCACAAGGAAAAGGGGACGACAGAGGATGAGATGGTTGGACAGTGTTCGCGAAGCTACCAGCATGAGTTTGACCAAACTGTGGGAGGCAGTGGAAGACAGGAGTGCCTGGCGTGCTTTCGTCCATGGGGTCACGAAGAGTCAGACATGACTAAACATCTAAACAACAACAACAATGAACCTGCTGGCTCCCAGGGAGGAGCTTGCATCTACATTGTCCAAACCCAGGGTCACGGTTAAGGTCTACAGACAGAGTTATAAGGATTTCCACCAATAATTAGCAAAGCCATTGTCCCAACACTAGACACAGACCTCCTGCCCTACTTCTAAAGAGTAGGGCAGGACCAGTCATTCATGTGATTCTTATCCCAAGTAAGAAAACCTTGGTTGCAAGTGTGTGCCCCTACAGGGCAGATCAGTTTGCACCAGTGCATATGGTGGTGTGTCCTTGGTGATGGTACCTGAGTCCAACCTTCTGACTCACTGCCTTCTTCTAATTTGGCTGGCCCTGCCAGTTCACTGGCCACCTCCTCAGCTACCATGAGAACTTCATTCTCAGGGGACGAAGTGGAGAGTTGCTCCAGCGGCTCCCCCTCCCCTTCTGTGATGTCCAGCAACAATGGGGTGAAACCCTTTCCTTGCTTGAGCACTCACTATCTCCAGCCTCTGGATCCTACTTTTCCTCTGACAGATCTTGTCATCTAGTCCCATCCTAGCTGGCACCACAGGTTCCATGACACAGCCTGAAGTCCCACAGTATATTCTGCCACCTCAGCTCTTGAACACCTAATAAATGGGCAGTTAACCTGGCTCTCCAGATGTTGGAGAACAACTTCAAAAGGGCTGTTTTCCACAAGCAATTTTCTTTATCAAGCCAATATCCACTCTTAACATCCAACCAGCATGGCCAATAACCATGGATGATTGAAGTTGTAGTCCAACATCTGGTTAGCCACCTATGACTCAATTCTTACTAATTCTGTGGAATGTATAAATTAGGTGTCACTGGTGTTAGAATATGGTGATAAAATCAATCCACCTTTAAGACATGAATCCTAAGAGCATAAAGGATGCCGAGGAGAATGAATAAATGGAAAAGGTGCAGTTGAGAAGGAACTATCTGGCTTGTCATGTCAGATGTCAAAACAACCATAAACTAGTCATCTTGGCAGTGCTGGTATGTCGGAGTTTGAGATGCTTTCTTTGGACTTTATATTTTATTGCAAAAATAGAAAACATAGGGGGGGAATAAAATCTCCTGCCCCCAAATGAATCATTTTTATCTCTTCCAAGATTGTGAATGGAATTGGACCTGTCTTTTTAAAAGGGAGGAAATCAGTCTGAAAACTGTTTATAAAAATAGCAGAGCTTTTCCAAATAAGAAAAAATGAGGGAAACTTGTTACCAGATCTATTTAGGGTGTGTTCATTGCTGTGGAATGAATACAGCCTCCTTTATTTCATCTGACTTGAGCAAGGGAGCTTGACAGATCAGAATGTCAGATTAGACCCTTTTCTGCTCAGGAAGGGCCTGTTTTCCTGATGGCTTTGGAACTGGCCTCCATTTAACTGATATAGAGTAGATATTGGCTTGATAAAGGAAATTGCTTGTGGAAAATATGCAGGGTCTTCTTTTGAACAATACTTAAGGAAATAGCTCATGCTTTGCACCAGCCCTTTTGGAGGACAAAGAGCCAAGTTCCTAGCTGATGACAATTCAGTCTAGAGGTAGTTATTGCCCTCTAACTACTAAGTAGTGCTGCCAGATCTGGCTTCTGTTTGCTCTGTACCTATTTTATTCATTCATTTGATTAAACCTAAGTCTCACTTAAGACAGCATCTTAAAAAGTAGAGACATCACCTTGCCAACAAAGGTCCGTATAGTAAAAGCTATGGTTTTCCCAGTAGTGATGTATGGAAGTGAAAGCTGGACCATAAAGAAGGCTGATCGCCAAAGAATTGATGCTTTTGAATTATGGTGCTGGAGGAGACTCTTGAGAGTCCCATGGACTGCAAGAAGATCAAATCTCTCCTGTCTTAAGGAAATCAGCCCTAAGTGCTCACTGGAACGACAGATCGTGAAGCTGAGGCTCCAATACTTTGGCCACCTCATGAGAAGAGAAGACTCCTTGGAAAAGACCCTGATGTTGGGAAAGATGGAGGGCACAAGGAGAAGGGGACGACAGAGGACGAGATGGTTGGATAGCATTCTCGAAGCTACCAGCATGAGTTTGACCAAACTGCGGGAGGCAGTGGAAGACAGGAGTGCCTGGCGTGCTCTGGTCCATGGGGTCATGAAGAGTCGGACACGACTAAACGTCTAAACAACAACAACAAAGTCTCACTTTGGTGTGTTGCTTCCTGAATCCGTGTCCTCTCTCATGCTGTGTTCAAGAGACCTAAGTCGAATTAAACTTACATGGTAATGGAGTTGGTACCCAGCTCTTGTTGTTCCAGACTTGAATTGTAGAGCAATATCTACATACGGAATAACTCTCCTGCTATGTCAGGAGGAAGCTGTTGGGAGCGCGGCTGTGGTAGGGCAAAGTGAGGCAGGGCAAGAGCTGAACCTAGGAGACCAAGCAGAGGAAAAGTGAGGCAGATCTGTGGCAAGGACTGTTAGCAGCAGGGCGCCCTTAATATAAGCAGAGAGTGTGCTGGTGTGGAGTATTCCTCCTGACACGCTGCTGCTTACCCTGAGAAGGTGGAGGGGTGAAGCTCAGAGCTACTTGGTTGCACTGGCAAGACCATAGCAGCCAATGCCATGCTTCCACAGAGCCTTGAAGTGTTCCCACCATCTGGGTAAAAAGTAAAAATGCTGGTGTCATGAGGACAGTTCCACCCCCTCACATGTGCCGTTACTGGCCTTTAATGTTCAGTCTCAGGAGTAAGTTTGGTCTGGAATGGCCTATTCTGAGCTATTGGCTTTTAAGGTGGCCTGGCTTTCTACTCTGTAGTTCACTTCCAGAGTTTAGTGGATGGCAGACAGGCTGAACACCTGCTGAGCAAACCTCAGGTTTCAGGTCTTGCTTCAAGCTGTAATTGTGACAGCAAGAGCAGAGAGGCAAGTTGCATGTACTCTCTGCCATTGTCAGGAACCTTGCCCTACGTACTGCAGTGGATCTTTGTCTGGGTGTGTCCACCTTCTGTGCATGCCCTTGATGCCCACTCTAGGCTTAGAGAGACCGTGCATAGGATTAGTTGCTAGTGGTGATGCACAGATGGTGCCATTCAAGAATAGGTGCGATTTAATTTAGAGCTTGCTTCATTTTAGAAACATTCCATAAGGATGCCACCAGCCAGGACATCTTCAGCGCTGCTTATCTTGTCAGTAAATATTTAATAATATTGGATAGCTCAGCCCACATAATTCCTGTCTTGCAAGTGAAGGCTATTTTCATTGGTGTTGAGTGTGTGGGGGAGGTATAAGGATGCTTAGGGGACCAGAAAGCTAGTTCTTAACAACTCCTTCCTATCTGCTCCTTAGCCATCCTTTTCAGTCTTTTTCTAGAAAAGCTGTTCTGTGAATTCAGAGTAGCACAAATGAATTGATCCCAAAACTTGTGTGGGAAAGCGGTATCGTATTTGTAAAGCTTTTCTTCTGCCCAGTAGCTATGTGTAAGCATTTATTAGCTGTTTTAGGATTAAAACTTGCAAACATAGGTCTGTAAGATTTTTTATGTAAGCACTTTTATCAGGTGTGGTGCAAGTGAAAATCGTTTGGACCACTCTCTGACAGCAAGAGCATGCAAGTTTCCAAGCTCGATGGAATTCTTCGTTCATGTGCTACTCAGAATTCACAGAACAGCTTTTCTAGGAAAGGCCTAACAACATACAGACCCAATGTTACTGCTACAACAACAACAACAGTATCAAAGGAGGAAATATCAGGTATGAATCCAGAGACAAGCAGCTAACCACTAAAACACTGTTTTAAGAAAACAGACCAGAAATAGAAAAACTACTATCTCATACCACAGCTTCAGTGGAATACTCCTCCTAGCCGATCATCTGCTGAAGACACAACATAGTGGAAAATGTTTAAATTGATTCTGCTGCTGGAGACAGAAGGAATTTTCACAATTGGAGGAGGCTAAGCAGTAAAAACTCTCCCTCCAAGGACAAGCCAGCCGAAGGGCTTCTCCGTGAAAGGTCAGGAAACATGCTTTAGTAGGAGCAAATGGAGTGAGGTTCCCTCCCCATTTTTTATTTTATGACAAATCCATTTCTTTTGCAAGTGCCCTCAGGGTGCCCATGGATGAAACAGAGAAGAAAAGCATAAGAGAAACGTGTGTATAATATGCCAATACTTGCACAGAAATGCGTCTGTACAGAACAGGAGAGGAGGGGGAAAAATATTTCCTCTCGTGCCAAGCATTCCATCGACTGTCTGCCAGCTGATCAAACAAGGCCAAGCAGGGTTATAAGCCCTCAGCCGTGCAATCACAGCTTCTCCTACTTGTACAAAACCAGGTGCAGTAATTGCCAACCCATGACTTCATTGATTTCAATCACCTCCCTTCCTTTCCAAGAGCCAGACACCTATTGCTCCAGAGAAGTGACAAAGCTTTATTTGTAAGCCCTTCTTGAGCTGGTAGTTGATCTCTTCTACTATATATATATATATCCCTCATGGGAAATATTTTCTTTTTGTATTACACATTTTAAAAAAGTTAGAAGGATTCACAATTCTTCTGTACTAACAGTTTAACATTTTAGTAGCCAAGCACGTGAATTATATCCAGGTAGCCAGAATTAGAAGGAACAAGCATGGTGTTTACCGGTACTTTAATGTGAATCTAAGAGCTCAGGAGCTTGCAGAAACTTGTAGGCAATTGAATTTACCCCAAGTACTAAAGGACTGCCTTTCTCAAATACCTGTCAAATAACCTTGTATGCATGAGCAGCACTGAGTTCACTTCCATATAGAAGCACCCTCCATGTGCACTGCAATAGCGAGAAGTCTCCTCATGTACTGCTTTGGGTGTTGTGTAGTGGCAAAGAACATAAGCCCGGACCTACTGGGTCAGGCTGAAGGGTCATCTGGTTTACAGCATTCTGTTTTCACAGTGGCCAACCAGATCCCTATGGGAAATTCACAAGCAGGCCTTGAGGGCAGCATACCAGAAGCTGAGGGAATTTCTGGATAGGAGTTGGTGTCTGAAGGCATCAGGAGGGATGTGAAGATCTCTGCAAGAGTGGTTTCTTACCAGTGGCTTTATGAAATGATACAGGAAGATCTCTATTTGTCTTTTTATCCTTGGTGTTCCGGGATCTTTCTACCTCCAAAGCAGAGGTGGCAAAGTTCAACTTATGGGTCAGTTGGGAGCTGTGATGCTTAAGTGGAAACTGTCCAAGGGAAAAACATGTCATAAATCCCAGCCTGGGTGCAGCTGCTCAGTTGCACGTTCCAGAGAGCCTGCTATGCAAACCACATCGTTGGCCCTGGACTGGAACAACCTGTACGCATTGTTTATAGTAACCAGAAGTAACCATACATGGCATTCTTGTTTTCTAAAATTATGGCCACTTGAGCATAACCCAGATGGTTTTCTACCCAAATACCTTAAGCTGTCATTTAGAAGAAGCTTGAATGCATCTGTAATTTTATGCATTCGAAAACTAAAGATTCAGAATAAAAAGAAGCAGAATATGAAGAGAGAGAAAACTTTTTGAAGGAGACGTATATTATTGGTGGGGAGCTTCAAGGGTGGAGCAGGTAGAAATGTGGCTGCATCAGCTGTGTGACCAAGTTCCTTATGGGGAACTCAGTTGTGTTGCTGATCCCTGCAAAAAGCAGGGTTGAAGTCACTGCACATCAGCTGATGCCCTATATGACATCAAAAATTGCCCTAAGCTCAAGAGCAGCTTACAAATAAAGCATTGCCTCTTTTCTGGAGCTTAGGAGTCTGGCTCTTGGGATGAAATGGATAATGATGGGCATCCATGAATTCTGAGGCTGTGTGCATGCTTCCATTTATTCTGCATCCCATGTACTCCCACCACTGGTTTGGGAAGTGGTGTACACGCAACGTTTGCCACAATCTGTATCTATCCTGTTGCTTTCTTATGAAATACTGTGTTTCATAACCCCCCCAAACCAGCGTCAGTCCAGGAAAAAGAGCAACCTGCTTGTGTTTTAAGTCAGAAATGTATAGGCAGCCATAGATACCAACGACTGCAGCTGATTTTGAACTAGTGGGAGAAGCTGTCAGTGGACGGCCAAGAGCTTGTAACCTTGTTTGGTCAGCTAGCAGACGGCTGATTGGATGCTTGGCATGAGGGAATTCTCCCCTTCCTCGTTTCTATACAAGTATTGGCACATTGTGGGTATGTTTCTGTTACACTTTTCATCTATGTTTTATCTAGGTGGACAACAGTAGGTCACTTTGAATAGAACATACATTGTGAAGCATGTCATAGAATGAAAGGGGATGGGGAAATAATCTCCTTCCATTTGTTCTTACTGCAGCGTATTTTCTGACCTTTCACGAAGTAGCCCTTTTGCTGTCTTGCCTTTTGTGTATGCGAACTGTTAGCAGTGGAGAATCCTCTGACTTTAATGCACAGTTTGTGGGGAGCTGAAGGAGGAGGAAGCCTTTAGCAAGTTACAGTTCCTGTAAAAGGTCATTGTTGGATAGTTTTGGCAGTGATGGGACAGAACCCAGAGCTTTTGAGCAGCTGATAAGACCAGTATGAGCTCCTACACATTTAAACAGCCCTGCCTCTCCTGCAGCTTGAGGTGGTTAAATTACCTTGTTCAGGCAACAGCCATAAAATCAAATAATCCTCAAATATCATGATAGCCCAATTTTTAACATTAAAATCTGGCTTAAACCATTGGGCTTTGTAGCCTCTTGAACCTCAGCAAAGAATAAATGCAGCCCAGGATTGGAGGAGGATGCCACAGGTACCAAGGCAATGATACCAGTTTTCAAAAATAAAATGATATATTAATTTCATTTGTTAAAGAGCTCTCAGTCATAACAACATATTTATAGATTCTCTGCAGGCATACAGTTGCTCTGTTTAACTAGGAGGCTGGTCTAGTAGGGAAGTGGTGGACTGATTGAAGATTCCTATTGCTCCTTTGAGTGCTGCAGAGGTCTTTACCCAATTTAGGTCTATTAATTTCAGTGGGTCTACTCTTAATAAAAGTTAGGTGAATACAAGCCTATGGCTCCAAAATTCTTACATGCTCTCTTTGCTCGGCCTTTTATATTGGTGTGTTGATTGTAGAGGTTCCTTTTGGATTGCAAGGACTTCAGTCGACTTGTTGAGTGCACACAGATTACAAGGTTTTTCATAATGTTTGGCCATGTCAGGGTGCCTCTAAGTAAATGGGTGCAACTGTCCTGAAAGGTGTCGTTCTGTCTAAGGAACATTGTTTTCCTTCACCTGATATTTTAAAGTCCTGTTTGTTTCAGATCACCATCAGCAATGGTAATATTCCCTGCAATAGCCGCCTGTATTTCAAATGTTCATTCATTCAAAATGACAATGTTACGTGAGTCCAAAGGTTTTGTGATTTGCAAAATAATATCTGATTTAACAAGGTGTGTGAAAAGAGTTTCACTGTCTCAGGAAGCTGAGTTCCATTCCAGAGCCTCTTTTCTATTGTGGGAAAAAAGACTCTGCTCCTTCTGGCTGATGACACAATCTCCCTAAGCGGTGGTGAGTTGAACAGAGCTCTCTTCCTAACTGGCAGGAGTTTCTATAGATGGAAGTGCTCTGTGAAGAAGGTAGGCCCCAGGCTGTCATCTTCTTCAGACAAATGACTGGCTGTGTGGAGCAGGCCTCAAGTAGCTCTTTGCTTAAATGAATTAGGCATCTGAGTTCTTCACCTTAACAAAGACAATCTGTCTGGCCTTAGAAGGGGTTTGTTTTGATCCACACAACTCCCATCTTGTACCAGCAACTTTTAACACTGCTGTAAACCCACATGGTTGTGAGTTTTATTGGGCCACCTGTCCTGCTGTCTTTGGTTATAAAAAAAGGTCTCAGTTCAGTGATGATGTCATTGGCTTTTTGTGATGAATTCTCCTTTTCAGGAAATCACAGCTGCCAGATCTCTGTCTTGGCCTCCCGTTGAACTATATGGGTGTGTGCATATGAATTTGCTTTTTTAAGCAGTTCTGTGTTGTTTATTGTTGTTCTGATTATGTTTTATTCCTAAAAGGCATTTTAGAAAAGGAAGCAGCCAAGTAATTACACAGTGACTTATGGAGAAGTTGGCTTGGAAGCAAGGTTTTGTTTTTAAAAAAGCACACGCACACACACAAAAAACCACACAAAAAACCTCTGTACAACAAATAGGTCCCCTCCCTCACCTCTGCCATTTGAGTAGAGCTGGTTTTCTTCACCATCTAGTTCTTTGTTTTGTTTTGTTTAAATGATCCTCCATGAAAGATGCATTTGTGACATGTTTAGCATGTAGTTATGGTGAGCAGCTGAATATTTTTGCAGCACTGATCTTGGCATTTGCACTGAGACGTTCTGGAATCAGAGGTGCTATGAGCCCTCCAGCCTGTCAGCTTCTACTACAGACTGAAGCATGAAGTACAGCAGACAGAAAATACTGCTCTGATGACTGCTGCCATGTTCTTAGTATTTATGGCGAGCCTGCTCCATAATGCCTGCCAGTGTTGTATGGCTTGTTTTTTTCTTCTTCTTTTGTGCATTTATTTCTGTTCTAAGGCCTGAGATAAAAGGTAAAAAGGTAAAGGACCCCTGGGCGGTTCACAGCACACTTAACGAACTGCATTCTTAGTAAACAACTCCTGTTGTGCAGCTTCTCCCATCATTGCTGTGTTGGGGAATACCTTCCAAGAAAGTGAGCTTTGTGAGTACAGTCTGTCTGCAATTAGGGTTTTAACTTTGGTAGAGAGCCTTCATGTGTACAGAAAGATATCTCCTTCAGAAATTATGCTTCAACATCAGGACAAAGATTGTGGGGTGGGTGGGGAGCAGCAGCATGACTTTGGGGCCACTTGTCAAATAGAGGATATCCCTTTATATTAGAGGCCTTCCTCTGTACATTAGGACACATGGCCACCTTACACAGATCTGGCAAAGAGATAGAAACTGCACCACTAAGAAAAAAACCTATGCCAACGCTAAGGCTGAGGTTCAAAGAACCAGAAAACTAAAGAACACCTGGTGGATAATAAAAGCTCAAGAGATCCAGCGCTTAGCCAACATCCATGATGCGCAGAATTTCTTTAAAGCCACAACGACCATCTGTGGGTCAATAAATCGTGGTATATGTCCTCTATACTCAACAGACGGTACCACACTTCTAAAAGATAAAGCTGTTGCATTGTGCTGAAAAGAACATTACCAACATCTCCTTAACTGCAACTCCCCCGTAGCTGCCAAGGTCCTCTCACAAATTCTGCAAAAACAAATTAGAGATGAGCTTGCAGTATCTCCAAATTTGGGAGAGTTGTGTACAGCTATTAACCAAATGAAAGACAACAAAGCCAATGGACCTGATGGGATTCAAAGTGGACAGAATTGAACTTACACAACAACTTAACAAGCTCATCGAAAAAATCTGGGAGAGAGAGGAGATCCCAGCAGAAATGTTGGAAAATGTCGATCACTTTTCCTAACTGGGTTGACATTGATGCCGAAATCCAGCATCGTGTGAGCTCTGTGGTGCTCTGTGACTCCGATAGAAATGCAGAATGTTTGAGGACCGGGACATTTGCAGGGAAACCAAAATGGTTGTTTACAAAGCTATTGTACTATCAACCTTACTGTACGCTTGTGAAAGATGGACCACTTATAAACACCATCTCCAACTCCTCAAAAGATTCCATCAACGGTGTCTCCACAAAATTTTACATATCACTTGGGAAGATAGGTGAACTAATGTTAGTGTACTGGAAGAAGCAAAGATCACCAGTGTCGAAGCAATGATTCTTCAACATCAACTTCGTTGGGACTAGTCGTGTTGATGGGATGCCTGATTATCGTCTTCCAAAGCAACTATTCTATTCTGAACTTAAAAATGGAAAGCGTAAGGCTAGTGGTAAACAAAAGAGGTTTAAAGACTCTCTCAAGGCAAATCTTAAAAAATGTAGTATAAACACTGACAATTGGGAAACATTGGCTTGTGAGTGCTCCAATTGGAGAACAGCCTTTCCCAAAGGTGCCATGGACTTTGAAGACACTCACACTCAGGACAAAAGGGAGAAAAGAGGAAAGCATGTTTGGCAAACCCCTACCATGATCAGTTCCCGCCCAGAAACCTATGTCCCCACTGTGGAAGGACATGCGGATCCAGAACTGGCCTCCACAGTCATCTACGGACACACTGCTAAGAAGAAGAAGAAGAGAAGAGTTTGGATTTGATACCCCACCTTTCACTCCCTTTAAGGAGTCTCAAAGTGGCTAACATTCTCCTTTCCCTTCCTCCCCCACAACAAATACTCTGTGAGGTGAGTGGGGCTGAGAGACTTCAAAGAAGTGTGACTGGCCCAAGGTCACCCAGCAGCTGCATGTGGAGGAGCGGAGACACGAACCCGGTTCCCCAGATTACAAGACTATCGCTCTTAACCACTACACCACACTGGCTCTCAGCTATGAGTAAGACCATGCTTACTCGGCTATGAGTGATCGCCAAAGAAGACGACGACACAATGGTATCCTGAATGTGATTATGAATTAAGAAACTCCAGTTAGGATGTGTGATTTTTATATGTAGCTACTGGGGTCATGAGTAGTTTGACAGTGTGGTTTTGAGTTGCTTGAATGCTTCATTGGGGCTGGCTACATAGTGCCAGCGTTCTGCTGCTGACTGAATTGAGACATTTCCGATGGTTTGCTGGCATTGTAAGTATTCTTTTTATTGCCAAATTCCGTTAAAGTCAAAGAGGGTTTATAGAAACCTCTTCTACTGCTTTCTTAGATAAGCAGGCAAACAGGAGGTGTTAAGGGCCTGCTCTCAGGTTAATTAAATCAACTGCTTGTTCCCTCCGGCGACTTCACATCAAGGCCAAGGTGAAATATGGAGAGTAATTGGGAGTTGCCTTTTAAAATGAGGAGTTGTTGCCTGTCTGGAATCAGTGGAGGTTTGGGAAAGATTAGTCCCTTTTTAGTCTAGCTTGGCATTTAGCTCGGATACCAAGATCAAATGCTGACATTTATTAATAAATAGACATAAAAATGTCTGAGACAATTTAGCTTTTCTCTGTGGAATGTGGCTCATTTTATTATTACTTCTTTTGACATGGCATTCATCAGACTGCTTTGATTAGACGGTGTGTTTTCTGGAGCACACCCAGATCCCCCCATGTTTTCTTTTCCTCTTTAAATTTTAAACCCATCTCATGTGGGCTTTATCTCTCTTACTTTGTTGGTGGGCAGAGCTTTTCCTTACATTTTAAGGGTTGTTAAGGTTACTTGCTGTTTGCTGTAAAGACATAGATCAAAAGACTGCTTTTGACATTTTTCTTTTAAACTGGGAAATACTGTAATCTGTGCACTTTTTTATTTGTTTTTTTGGCTGAAACCTTTAAGCCAGAGTTTTCCTTGAACCAGACTAGATGGGTGAGTGTAATAGATGCTTAGTGCGATAGAGACGCCTTGTTCCTTTTTGCCTGAGAAACTGTACAACAGGGACCAAAGACCTTTACTTTTTGCAACCTAAAGGAACATGTTTTTATTTATGGATCAGTGGAATGCAGGCAGCGGAGAAATAATGGCTTGGATCCTAAGCTTTCCCTCCAAGCATGGAAGGAGTTTGCACTCCTTTCATGAGTACAGTTTTCCTCAGAACTTAGGATCCCAGGAACCCCATGTGATTTACACACCCAAAAACAATAGATCTTACCTAAATGTTGTGATTGTGCCTAAATATGTGGAATGTGCTGTGTATCAGCTGGAGACATGGGGCAGCAAAGTCACCTCCCTGCCCCCCCCGCCCTGGTCTATCTGCTTATTTTTTCTCTTCCATCCATGTCCCTTCTCCCTTTGCATATTGTGTTTATTAATTTGGAAACCTTGTTTTAAACTGTGAATGCCTTAAATGCATTGGTGGAAAGACAGTTTATAATTGTAATAACACCCCCCACCCCCACCCCACAACATTCCAGTTCTAAAAGATTGGTGTCTACTGATAATCACTTTCATAAATGTTTTCTTTTCTTTTTTACAGTTACCTGACCGTAAGCAACAAACAGAAGTTCTTATACATCACAAGTCCTTTTTTTAAAAGGGCTGCCTTGGTACTTACCTATGTAAGTATTACTTTGAACTATATTCTTACTTAACTTTAATTTCTTCAGATGAATCCCATTGTAGCTCCTCAGTCTCGAGAGCAGGCCTAATACAGAAGTATCTTACTCTGTTAGTCCACAGGAACAAACATAATAATTTGTATGCTGGCAGCGGCAGATTTAAGTTGGTGGGGACAGTTCTCCTGCACAGGGCACCAGGCTGAGGGGTGCAAAACAACCACTGCTGGGTACCTACTGAGAAGATCCGTAAAAAAGCAACTGCATCAAAAGGAATTACTGCGAAAATTAGAAGAAAAAGGGGGGCACCAAATTTTGTTCTTCCTCAAAGCACCATATTAACAAAGTCCACCCCTATGCTGAGTTAGAACTGTTAGAACTGAAAATGTTTGTGAGTCTCATGAATTGTGGTCCTAATGAATTGTATGCCTTTTTGTAGTAATAACCGAAATATCTCCTCTTTTCTGAAGGTGATCCTACTTTTGTATTTTCGCTTCTGGATAATGGGAGGTTCTATGCCAGCGTTTTCAGAACAGGACAATCCAGCTTCATTCTCACCTTATCTTCTAACAAGGTATGGTAACAGGAGCCACATATGTTTGGGTTGATGCTATCTTTCCATTTAATGTGAACTAATCGAGGCCTTAATCTTTGTTGTTGTTTCCTGAAAATTACAGTTATAAAAATAACTGTATAATGCTTGGGAATCACATAATATTTGTGGGATTAGATTAACTCAAATGCATGTGGTGGTTGTTGACAGTCACGTGTGAATGTGCACTTTTCCAGATTTTACGATGGAGTTGCCCAACCAAGGAATGTGTGCAACAATATGTATTCTAGTGCAGAGTACATGCAAAAATGCATATTTTAGTGAAAGTAACATATACAACTGCATTCTGTTATGGCACATTTGCTTGCAAAAATGCTTCTACAAGCAAATTGTACATACAGTGGTACCTCTGGATACCCACACCTCCGGTTGCGTATCCTTCAGGATGCGAACATGGCAAACCTGGAAGCGGACCCTCTGGTTGCAGAAACTTCGGGATCCGACTGGAGCTCCAGAACGGATCCCATCCACGACCGGAGGTACCACTGTATTAGGGAAAGCTAGCACAAAAATGAATACTACTTTTTATGCTGCATTAAAAAATTTCAGACATGTATGCATAAATGGGCAAACCAAATTTTAAGGCTGTAAAAGTGAGAAACTTAGAGAAACCAAAATAGACAGATTTGTCCAAACCTAGCATTAATGTGAATATTGGCTGTGCTCAAATTTTTGAAATTCACCCTGATATAGATAAATGATTCTAAAGAGGTATTTGGGTTCCGGACACCTAAATATTTCATTTATATTTTTATAGAGAAGGTCAGAAATTTGGAACACAGGAAGCACTTATGTCAAATGACACATAGAACATAGAAATTATGTCTGTGGAAGAAAGTAAGAAAAAATTGGGGTTTCATTTCTTGACTACATTCCTTGCCATGTTGTTTAGCTAGGTACTGCCAGTTGCTCATGAACCATTACTAGGAGTAAGAGCTCTCCCAGGATAATCACCACAGCATTAAAAGCTTGCATAAATGCTTTGACTGATTATTTCAAATGCCCTCAGGGTACTTCCCCAAGAGAGCAGCAGTACAAAGGAGACTCCTAGTCCCAATGAACTCTCATTTAAATTTGGGCAGTCTCTCTGAAAGGTTAGGGAAGCCAGTGAAGGACTAGTGAAAGCAAGCACCACATTTTCAGTTTGCATTCTGTGGAAGCTTTTCATGGGTTGTACTTAATTCCCGAATATCACTCTGTCTAATCCCTTGATTAGGGGAAACTGCATCACCACCATATAAGCCTTTAAGGCTCTTGGTTTTCTGGCTTGGCAAGCCTAATGCCTCAACATCCATGGTTTATCCCTAAGACTTCAGTGCAAGGGGAAGAAAAAGCCAGGAGGAGAAGCTGTAACATGGAAGGTACCTGAAGAGACAAACAGCTCATTGTCTCTCTGGCTATTATAGATTGAACTGTGAGACTCTGGAAAAGAAAATACAAATGTTCTCATGGGTCATGTAAGAGGGTGGAATGGAAAAGAACAGCATGGGGTAGGTTTTGTAGCCCATTAACTTTTCCTTTTAAAAACCTTGTGGGTTTCCTCAGATAACGAACAGAATTTTAACTCTTCCTAAATGCCGAGAGGAAATGTTATTAATGCCTTTCATTAGGCGTAACAATTTTTCACTTCAGTATTTACAGCTGAAGCTATTTTAGCTTGGGGCTCTTTCCATCTTTTTCACAGCTCTAAATCAAATGCGCTTGACAAGGCACTTCATAATAATGTTGTAAAACATATGTGGCTGCAATTATAACCAGGTGCTGTTATTTATGGGCTCCCTTTCTCTGCCGTATTTGGTTTGTTTACTCTGAGGCGCTCCTATCAGGGAGCCCATCCATGCGGCAAAACCTTCCCGGTTTCTATATAGCTCGGCATACTTGTCTCTTTGTCAGCCGAATCATTTTTGAAAAGATAACAGCTTTTTTTTGAGTGTGTGTGTGTCTGTCTCCACTCCCCATATAAAACTGGTGGACATCATACTTCTACCAGGTTGTTCTGTGTATGGGAGGGTCTGCAGAAGGTGGTTGTATAGCATTGTAGTACAGTAGTACCTCGGGTTACAGATGCTTCAGGTTACAGACTCCGCTAACCCAGAAATAGTACCTCGGGTTAAGAACTTTACTTCAGGAGGAGAACAGAAATTGTGCACCGGTGGCGCGGCGGCAGCGGGAGGCCCCATTAGTTAAAGTGGTGCTTCAGGTTAAGAACAGTTTCAGGTTAAGAACAGACCTCTGGAACGAATTACCGTATTTTTTGCACCATAACACTCACTTTTTTCCTCCTAAAAAGTAAGGGAAAATGTCTGTGCGTGTTATGGAGGAAATGCCTACGGGTGGCATCCCTACGGATTTTCCTCCTCTAAAAACTACGTGCGTGTTATGGTCAGGTGCGTGTTATAGAGCGAAAAATACGGTAAGTACTTAACCCGAGGTACCACTGTAGTGGGATCCTGTCCCACACCAGTGAGACAGCCTGACCCAGAAACTTTTAATAGAGGTCAAGCAGAACAATATGATCTGTTTTCTTGTCTTCCTGTTAATAGGCTTCATTGCTGGTCCAGTTGGTTTCTCTGTAGCCCCTCCTTCAGCCACAGGTGATAGTTGTTGGTGGCACAGACTGAATTCCCACCCAACTTCCCTCAGGCTCAGGACCTGCTATAGGGCCAAGTTCTGTTGGTAGGTTGCAACCCAAGAGAGGGTTGTGTATGTATGTGTGGGTTTGTTTGTTTTAAGATTGGTTCCATCAGCAATGCCACAACAACAATGCAGAAGAGAGACGGTGGCAACCAGAGGGGAAAGAAAAAGGACAGAGAGGGACAGGCAGATGCACACACATATATATATAATATACAGTACAGTGGTACCTCGGGTTAAGTACTTAATTCGTTCTGGAGGTCCGTTCTTAACCTGAAACTGTTCTTAACCTGAAGCACCACTTTAGCTAATGGGGCCTCCTGCTGCTGCTGCGCCGCTGCTGCACGATTTCTGTTCTCATCCTGAAGCAAAGTTCTTAACCCAAGGTAATATTTCTGGGTTAGCGGAGTCTGTACCCCGAAGCGTATGTAACCTGAAGCATATGTAACCTGAGGTACCACTGTATTAGATTACCAGTTGGGTCCCATGTAGAGGGAAGAAGTGAATGCTGAGTTTGGATAGGATAAAGGACACTGGTCTGTCCAGCGTATTCCAGGTATAGAATTGCTACAGCCATGATACTTGGTCCCAGGCAATTTTAGCCTCTGGTGGTATTAAAAGAGTTTCAGCTCTTTTAAATAGTCATATGTATTGTGTCAGAATGGAGTGAGTCAATCGTCCTGCATCCGAGGGCCTCCCTGCTCATTATGTTGCAGGAGTGGGCAACCTCACAGGCCGAGCTTGGCCCACCAAGGGAAGCTACTGTTATATGGGGGAGGTAAAGGTAAAGGGACCCCTGACCATTAGGTCCAGTCGTGAACGAATCTGGGGTTGCGGCGCTCATCTCGCTTTACTGGCTGAGGGAGCCGGCGTACAGCTTCCGGGTCATGTGGCCAGCATGACTAAGCCGCTTCTGAAGAACTAGAGCAGCGCACGGAAACACCGTTTACCTTCCCGCCAGAGCGGTACCTATTTATCTACTTGCACTTTGACGTGCTTTCGAACTGCTAGGTTGGCAGGAGCAGGGACCGAGCAACGGGAGCTCACCCTGTCGCAGGGATTTGAACCGCCGACCTTCTGATTGGCAAGTCCTAGGCTCTGTGGTTTAACCCACAGCGCCACCCGCATCCCTGTTATATGGGGTAGTAGCCCCTCTGCCAACCTTAAGACCCTTGAAACAGTACAATCAAAATTCTTAAGATCATTATTTGCTACCCCAAAGTGTACACCTAATGCAGTCTTAAGGCAAGAGGCAGGACTGCCCAGAGTGGAATTAAAAGTCTGGGAGCAAGCAATATCCCTCTGGCTGAAAATCCATTACAATCCTAAGGGACTGTTACCTTGCTTCCTGGCCGCAGTTCCCTATCCTCCTTGGCTTATGCAAATAACTGATAAGATCAAACAAATTGGCCTAAACCCTGAAAACCTTTTTATTGGAACTCTGAATAAGGCAAAAGCAATTATCACTCAGAGACTTTATGATGTCGAATTACAACAAGAAGACGCCCTACTCCCGGAGACGTATAGATGTTTAAAAGCTTGGCCTAATTTTGCAACTGCCCCTTACTTAACTAACATCACTAACGAAGCTTATAGATGGGCTTTCTCTAGAGCCCGCTTTGAGACAATGCCCTCAGCAGTGCTGTACAGCAAATTCACGCAGGTACCAATGCATGCGCGCCTCTGCCCCTGTATGTCTAATAAGGTAGAATCTGTCACACACATCCTTCTATTTTGCGAATTTTATAGTGAAGAGAGAGTTCAACTTATTTTGCCGCTTTTATCAAAATTCATACCCCTACAACATTATTTGGAATCCTCCCCCGAAATTCTACGAAAATACCTTCTGGAAGATTCCTCAAGCTCAATATCATATGAGGTGGCCAAATTTTGCACTTTAGTAATCAGGAAGCGTAAATCTCTTCTGTTGAATGGCACACTGCGAAGTTCCCTTGTGTAATCCTTTTTTTTTTCCTCTTCTGATGTTGTTGTTGATTTCTTTTTGTTTGATCTTGTGGTGTTTAGTGTCACTGGCTTTTGCCGTAATGAAACTTGGTTGGTTGGTTGGTATATGGGGTAGTATATTTTAAAAATACCTATACATCTGCTGCAGCCAATTAAGAGTTCATGGTCTTGGGACTACTCACGTTGTTTGCTTCTTGACTAAGAGTAAAATCCTAGTAGGGACGTGAGTGGTGCTGTGGTTTAAACCACTGAACCTCTTGGGCTTGCCAAGCGGAAGGTCAGCAGTTTGAGTCCACACGATGGGGTGAGCTCCTGTTGCTCTGCCCCAGCTTCTGCCAGCCTAGCAGAAAGCATACCAGAGCGAGTAGATAAATAATTCCTGCTGTGGTGGGAAGGTAAACGGCATTTCCATGCACTCTGCCACTCGTCACGGTTCTCTGTGTGCCAGTAGTATAATCATGCTGGTCATGTGACCCGGAATGCTGTCTATGAACAAACACCAGCTCCCTTGGCCTGAAAAGCGAGTTGAGAGCCTCACCCCATAGTCGCCTTTGAGTGGATTTACCCATCCATGGGTCCTTTACCATACTTTACAATCCTATGCAAAATCCTATGCAGGTCCCATTGACTTCAAGGGTGCAATTCTAAACAGATTAAACTATTGAGAGCCTCATTAAATACAGTGAAAATTAGTTTGGGGGGAAATTGCATAGGACTAGGCGGTAATATGAGTGTGATTCAGTTTCTCAACTGTGCCATGTGATAAATGGACTCTAAAGTAGGATCCTCTGCTTTCTTGCCAGGCTGTAAAGAGTTAACTTTGCTTCAACTTTCATGCTTTTCGTTGTTTGAATCTAGGGCTAGAAGTGCAGATGCCTTGGCACCAGAAATAAAAACAAGCAGTTTCTCCACATATTAGCAATAAAAAAATATTTCTTTTACATGAAGTCTGCAAAATAATTTTTTTAAAATGCAAACGCTCTTTGGCCATCTGACTTAATCTGCACTGTTCGTCTCAGTTATTCAAAGAGCAAGTGTTAATTGGAAGAAATGCAATGCATACTGGAAATTAGTAGACAAATTAACTCAAATGATTAGGGAACATTCTCCAGAGCTGCATAAACTATAGATTGGGGTAAAATAATAAACAACCTAGATTGCAGTTAGGAAAGCAAGCAAGTCCCCGGTGTTTATGTTCAAGCTGTCACTTTCCTCAGAGCTGTGTTTTGGAAGGCTGGTTGTTTTATGTTCTTGAGAGAGATCTGGTTGCACAAGCAGTATTTATAATTAGTTTTAAAGCATTAGATTAAATGCATTCAAGCATCCAGTATGCCACAGTAACAGTTGCTGCCGAGGTTCTTTTTTATAAAATCATGCAAACTTTGGGAATAAACTCAGGCCTTGCTTTAACATGGAGAATGGCAGAAGCCTGTAACTGGGAAGTTCATCTTTCAAGTTCTCCTTTTAGTTTTAGGGTTCTTTTCTTTTTAATGCTAATTCTTGCAACTCTGGATTAAGCACCCCATTGAACCCAAGGGAACTTACTTTTGAGCAAATTGCATTATAAGTAATTATATACTGTCATGAAAATCTGTATATACATGAGGCGAAACTGCTTCACTTTCCTTTTTAAAATCTGATGAGATTAACAGGGGGCTCATTAGTTTCATTTGATTTATAGCCTTCCCTATGCCAAGAGCTCAAAAGGGGTAACATTATGCTATTGTAATTAATTAGAGTTTAATTATCATCATCTTACTCTTTCTTTGGTCACCCAAAGGTAACTTGAATAAAAACATCACTATGAGAAGCACAATCTCAGGGTTTGGCAAGTCTGGTAAGAGGGAGCAAATTCCACGGTTGAGAGGCAGCCAGCAAGAATGCCTTTGTGCTCTTATTTCTTGACTTCCCATGTAGATAGTAAATTTAGGAGAGTGTTCTTAGTGAAACTTAAAAGGTCAGGCTGGAAGAGAAGGAATGCTGTTTTCTAACTACCCAATAACAGAGGCTGCTGGAATATTTTTTGGCATTGCTGTGCTGGCCGAAAAGAGGCAAGGAAGTAGCTAATCTGGGTTAATTTTGTGGTGCCTGGAAATCTTAGTTGCAGCATTGCCTTAGTAAAACTCACCAGGGAAGAAGCCGAGGACAAAACTAGAATTAGTTGGCTCTGCATGTCAGTGGATCTAACTCCCCAAATCCTTAGCCTCCTTGTTTTCTGCCCTACCAGTCCAAATGGGCACCAGGCACCATGACCACTGGTCTGAGGCTTAATCCCTGTCATCTCCAGCTAAAAGAGTAAGGTAGCAGATGATGGGAAAGTTCTCTGCCTGAGAACCCTGAGGGCTGCTGCCAGTGAGAGGAGACCAGTGGCCCTCCTGATGTTGGACTTCAGCTTCCAGCAGTCTTGGTCAGCATGGCCAATGGAAAGGGATTGTGGGAGTTGTAGTCCACCAATATCTGGAATCCCAGTGGTTCTGCACCCCTGGAGGACATTGTACTGGGCTAGATGGACAAATAATCTGACCAGTTGTAAGGCAGCTTCCTGTGTTCCAGTGCATGACCTTTGATAAATCACTAGCTTAACCTCCTACAGAAGGTTTTGGGGAGGATAAATGGCAATGTACTACTTCATAGAAATAACAAGTGTATCTTACTGCTTTTGTGAAAGCTGATTAATAGCATTAGCTATTTTAGTGTTTGCAGGTCCTTTATACTTTTTGCAAAGCATTTTGAGAGCTGCTGATGAAAGGTACTATATGACGTTGTTGATTACTTAAAAATAAATGCTGCCGTTTATTCTTTGGCCGCACACTTACTGCCCGCTGTCACAGCCACTCTTAGCTTTGTGGTATACACAAACGGCAAGCTATTATTCAAGGCTATTAAAACGGGAAGGCGATCCAAATTGTTACGCTTTAAAAACTGTCACAGATGGAATCCTTGCATTTTCAAAAGAGGCTTGCGGCGAATCAATAAGTGCTCTCTTTAGTCCCACCGCCATGTTTGGCGAATGCTTCCTAAACCGTGCAAATTTAATGAGAGCTTTCAGCATTTGACAACGAGCAAAACAGCCAAGAAATTTTCTGTTGTGATAAGCTGAGATGTGAACCAGCCAACTATGCACAGCATGTGACGAGTGTTTTAGGATTTGGAAAACAATATGTGGCTGTGCTGGCAGAATGTTTGGAAGGATCATAAGTGGTGCCAAGACAGAACAGAGCAATTTTCAAGCCACTTGGTTGGTGTTTCTGTCGTTTGTTGTTACGTATCATTTCTGCTGAAAGTGCTGTACAAATAGGTCTTATCATTCGTCTTTGTAAATGTTCTCACATGGTATGGGGAGGGGACTTCTGTTTCCTTTGCCTGCTCATAATAGTTCACAAGAACAGTTGCAGGGTCAGCAGCTAAGCTGTCCGCATCCTTGTGGGCTGCTTACATGTTGCCTGGGTTATGTTGGAAGCTCTGCTCCTCAAGGGAGTCTCTCATTATGTTGTTTTCCACATCAGCCGGGTGTGATGCTGAGATTAACAGTCTGATATTGACTTCTCAGGAGTCTTGGCTTCTAAATGCTACCAGATTGCAGAAAAGCAGTTTTCATCAGAGCACTGCCTCAGAAACAAAAAGGTGTTTTTCCATTATATGACCAACCTTTCTTATACCTCACAAGGTTATCAGACACTAAATTACTTATATACCGTATTTTTTGCTCTATAAGACTCCCTTTTCCCCTCCTAAAAAGTAAGGGGAAACGTGTGTGCGTCTTATGGAGCGAATGCAGGCTGCGCAGCTATCCCAGAAGCCAGAACAGCAAGAGGGATTTATGCTTTCTCTGCGCAGCGATCCCTCTTGCTGTTCTGGCTTCTGGGATTCAGAATATTTTTTTTCTTGTTTTCCTCCTCCAAAAACTAGGTGCGTCTTGTGGTCTGGTGCGTCTTATAGAGCGGAAAATACGGTATATATATTTATATCCTGCTGTTCCTTCAAGGAGCTCAAAGTGGTGTACAAAATTGTGCAGATGCCCGTGTGCATGTGCGCACACTCACACACATTTTAGCTGCACAACAAACCTAGGAGATCCGCTAGGCTGGGAAATGGTCACTGGCTCCATGGCTGAGCAGGGATTTCAACTCCTAGCCCAATATTGTAACCCAGCTTTGCCAACCTGATACCTTTCAGATGTTGACTGCAGCTCATGGGTGTTGTAGTCCAAAACATCTGGAAGGCACTGGGATGGCAAAAGCTGCTGTAACTGCTGCACTATGTCGGCTTTTATTGCACAAGTGAATTTTCAGACTGTGGGTCTTCTGGGAGCTTTGCTGGGACACGGCAGCCTTGTGCAACACCGTAAGTCTTCTTAGGTCCAATTAACTTTACTGGCTCCTTGCCTTGCTGCACTATGCTTTTCCTCTGGCCTTTCTTGTCCTTCTTTCTGTTGATGGGCTGTGTTAAGAAAAAAGCAGCATGGATTCTGCTCCTGCTCTGCATCTGCCTATTCCTACTTAGGTACAGGATCCTGCAAGCCTTTTCTACAGCCCTGCCAACTCCCACTACTTTCTTGTCTGTCCACACTTGTCTTACCTGACTGTACTACCTTTTGGGAGCCGAGCTTACATATCTGAGCTTGTATCGTGAATCTGCGGTTTTGCCTTGATCAGTTGGCTTGGCCCAACCGGCTCATTAGAATAGCCCATCTTATCTCACTGAGTTTATAGAGGGCCTGCTGCTGCCACTGCTGCATGGGATCTTCTTCTTCTTCTTCTTCTTCTTCTTCTTCTTCTTCTTCTTCTTCTTCTTCTTCTTCTTCCACCCTGCCCATCTGCCTGGGTTTCTCCAGTGCATGCCATTAGGAATGTACCGTATTTTGCGCCCCATAGGACGCACTGGCCCATAGGATGCACCTAGTGTTTTTTTTGGGGGGGGGAATAAAGAAAAAAAATTATTCCCCCCCCCAGGTGCGGGGCTGGAAGAACCAGGTCGGGGAACCAGCTCCGCCTCCCCGCTGTCCCCCGAGCTTGTGGGGCTGGTGATGGGGAGAAGTGCGCTGAGCCCGGGACTGGAGGCAGCTCTGCGCAGCCATCGGGAGCAGGGCGGGACTTCGCGCCCCGCTCCCGATGGCTGCACAGAGCTGCGCTGAGCCCGGGACTGCAGGCAGCTCTGCGCAACCCTCGGAGCCGGTCTCCCAAGGGTTGCGCAGAGCTTCCTGAAGCCTGGAGAGTGAGAGGGATCGGTGCGCACCGACCCCTCTCGCTCTCCAGGCTTCAGCGAAAGCCTGCATTCGCCCCATAGGACGCACACACATTTCCTCTTCATTTTTGGAGGGGAAAATGTGCGTCCTATAGGGCGAAAAATACGGTACATAAGAAGCAAAGGCATCTGTAATGGTATCTTCAAAAATCACATTTGGATAACACCTTTATTAGGACCAACCAGGATGCCAAATAATAGCAGGGAAACTTTTCAGTTCTCCTGAACTCTTTCTTAGGCCTAGACGCTTCACAAAGCAGGGTTGTGTAACAGTCGACATGATGAAGTGTTCTGGAGAACTCAAAAAGCTTTACTCACTATTTTGATTAGTCCTAGTAAAGATATTGCCCATCTCTGCTCATCTAATGTGATATGGTACTGCCGAACGGATATGAGTGTGGAAATTAATGCAGAGTTGTGAATGTTCTTTCACTGTTCTTTCGTCTCACAAATTAAACTTGGCTCTGATTTGCACCAGTGTCCTCACCACCTACTGGTGACAATCCTGCCTTCCCCCCTACGAGCAGCATGCTAGTAACTGAACTTCACATTTCATTTTGTAGGCTTCTTACTTATTCCTACCTCCTGGCCTTCAATGCCTGGCTTCTACTGGCTCCCATTACTCTGTGCTATGACTGGCAGGTTGGGAGTATCCCTTTGGTTGAATCGATCTGGGACATGAGGAATTTTGCCACACTTCTGATGGCAGCGGTGATGCTGCTGCTGGGTCTGCACTGCATAGTAGCATTCAAGGTAAATAAATGTTTCTCTACTTATTTGTTTGTGTACTGATTATGTAGAAACAATTCTGTCCTGAAAGAACGGAGGAGGCAGTGTTCCTGAATATGCTAAAGATAAGAATTCTGTTTCTGTTTCTACATACCCATCTGGGCCTGGTCAGATGTTATTTACCAAGGAATAATCTCAGTTTTGGTTGTTCCACCACCCTCAGAAACTTGGTGTTGGGTGTATCACCTGGGAGAGAGGATTCACGGCAGCACCTCCTAAGTTGTGGAACTCCTTCCCCACAGTGGTGCGTCTGGCAAATGCTGAAGATGTATCTCTTTACCGTGGCTTTTGACATGAGAGATGTATATTTTTAGGAGCCACGTTATTTCTGTTATTTTATGTTGTTTTGAACTGTTTTTAATATTGTTCTTTAATTGCTATAACCTGCCCTGGAACCTTAGGTTGAAGGGAACATGAAATAATAAGTGATACGGGCTACTTTAAAGGCTGTACCATATTGGTTTGAATGTAACAACTCTCTGATGCTGTAGTTGAAATCCTGTTCTACCTGTGCGTGAATCAAGGTTTAGTGGGAGGGAGAGGAGGAATCAAGCACTCTTGTCTCCCTTTGTGCCCCCACAACCTTGGGGAAGGTCTTTAGACTATTGTGAACCATTGAGTTGGTAGCAGTTTTAAAAGAGAAATTTCTGGTGAGTAGAGGATCCGCGCACTGCTCTGGTTCACCAGAAGCGGCTTAGTCATGCTGGTCACATGACCCGGAAGCTGTCTGCGGACAAACGCTGGCTCCTTCGGCCTATAGAGCGAGATGAGCACACAACCACAGAGTCGTCCGCGACTGGACCTAATGGTCAGGGGTACCTGTACCTTTACCTAGAAGATCAAGAGGTCTGGGTGTTCTTCCTTGAACATACTGAGTGTGGGCTGTCTATCCCATTTATTTTAATGGAACAAGTGGATCAGCACAAACAAAGCAATGAAGTTTTGGCTTCATACAGATGAGGCAGGTTTTGTGAGCAGGAGAGCTAGTATGCATACTGGAGCTGCACCTGTAAGAAAACATTTGTTTGAGGCGAGTGAATGTGATCCCAAGTTCCACGCATACAACCCGGGCTCATTCGCAGTTACCTTTTGCCCCATGTTTTCTAGGAACAAGCCTGTGATTTAAAGTGCTGTGTCTGAGCACATTTTTGAGAGTCCGGCCCTTTCCCCATGACAACCCGCTCCGATTCATGCACACCCCTTCCACTCCTTACCCCACCACAATTTACCTGTGTAATGTGTGAACTGGCAAAATATCAGGTGGCTCTTGTACCTGGGATCTCTTTGTAGCAGAATGGAAAGAGGGGAGATAGAGAGGGATTTGGGAATGGGGAGCAGGGCAGGGAGAAGAGGTGAGGGTGAGTATTGTGACATGAATGAACTTAAGGTTTGCTTCTCTTGTATACCGGGAAACCTTGGATTCATTGTGTCTCCATCTGCTCCTGATTACTTCCACCTCTTTTCTTGCTCCTCTTGCCTCTTCTATCTTAATCAGATTTCCTATGGCTTTGGTCATGGGTCACTTTGAACTTGTTCATCATGACTCAAATCAGTACATGAAGCAAAAAGTCATCAAGTGTTCTGCTTTTAATATATATAATTTAGGGGGGGAATATTGGTACAGAGCTGACGATTTAGGGTTGGTTATCCACTTTTCCACAAACAAGCTGAGAGTCGTGTGTTGGTAATGAACCTGGGGAGAAAGATGAGCTGTGTGAGAATTTAATCGTGAATGCTTTGTAACACTCTAGAGACGCAGAATAGGTGAAGTAATACCAGCTAGCAGTCAGAAATATTGCACGCTGCTGCTCTGAGAACAAAGGACCTACTTGTTCTCTGGACTGCTTTTTGCCATTAAAACAAAATACCCAGACAGCACTTGTCAACCTGGAAAAGGTAAGAAAATGGATTTTATTTCTTTCTCTACGCTAAATGATGATTACGACACTTTTGAACCACTGATAGATCAAAAACAAAGCAAAAGCCCCAAATGAAACATTGCTTCATCTCTCTTAACCAATGTGTCTCATTCTGTCAACCTTGCAGAGATATAACCTCCTTTCCTCTGCTCCACAAAATCAAAGCAGCAGATCTGATGAAGCTTATATCCACTTTTCCAGCCAGTGTACAGAGGCCCATAGAATGAGAGACTTGGTTAAGAGAGATGATATAATGTTACGTTTGGAGCATGTGTTTTGTTTCTGAACAACTAGCTTTCCAAAAGTAGTACAGCCATCATTAGGTGTAATAGCCATTCAGAGCAAGAAATAGAATACATTTTCTTACATTCCCAGGTTTGCAATTGCTTTCTAGGCCAGGGATGTGGTGGGCATGTACAGAGAGAGGCGCTGTTTGTGTCATACGGTTGGACCATATCCCACCAGTAGTTGGAGTATGCCAACTACTCAGGATAGCCTCACATTTTATGTCAGTTTAGTGGGTACAGTGGCCTTGGTTCAGCTCTAGTAATGAACCACTAGCTGCACAGAAAAGGCAGGGCTCAAGCTGGAAATGCGTACCCCTACATTCACATAAAGATGCACCCAGTCATTCAGTGCTGTACAAAATTATTTAGAACAGCTCTACACACCCACCCCCATTAAATCTTTCATTATCTACCCACAGACTTTGCAAATTTTTTACCCTTGCTAGACCCGGACAAAGTTGCACCTGCATTATATCCCAGTGTTTGTGTGTGCGTCTATAAAGTGTTGATTGCCCCAAGCATGCATAGAGTGTATATGCTGTGTACTTCCAGTAAATTTCACGCAACAGGGTTATATGCATCTGGTTGCTGGGGCAGCTGGTGTTGTGTCTGGGTCCCCAACAGCAACCAGATGCTATCCCCTTCCTCAGGTTTGCACAAACTGCAGAGCACCAGAGGGAGATGGTGCCTCGTGTCATACTGAGTCGGAAGACAGGTTACATTGAATATAATTACAGAATATGTCTAAGGGATTGATTATTTTGTTATCATTGAATTTTTAAGTGAGACTAATTTGTTGTCAGCTCTTGTGATTTGGGTAATTGCATTGTTGGAATGTGTGTGCAGTGCTGATAAACTACCAAGGCAGGCAGCTCAGTTTTGTTTGCCGAATACTTCTATATTTATAATGTAGAATGAATATAGGTTTATCGCCTTGTGGCTCTTCCAGGTCTTGCTTTTGCTTACGGTACTCTTGGAATAGGGCCATGTGCCGTTTCGCTGGAGAGAAGGTTGCCTAGAATGCAAGAGCAGCTCTCCAGTATTATCAGCTTATTTGTTTCAGGAAATTAGCAGTGCTCCTGCTCTTTAGCTTTCCCTTGGTATCCTTCTGATGTATCCTTTCTCGTAAGAAGGAAGGAATTACAATTTTCATTTCCCAATATCCAGCAAAGTCTAATTAAACCAGTTCCCATAAGTTCTCTTGTTTCCTGCTTGTGGGTCATAGTCCTTGCCAGAGGATATATCATTTCTTTTCCGTTCAGAAGCAAAGAGATATTTCAAGAATAATCATTCTTCGCCCTTTCAAAAATATTCATATTTAATTAGGTAAAAAGTTAGGAATAATCTATGATAAAATATATGTGTTTCTTTCGCTCTTTGTTTATGTAGGGCAAATTTTTGTGCTTGAGCCAACTTTCTCAGGATGGAAACAGGGAAATACAGGAGCTGCAACCATTTTGAGTGCGTCCAATTAATGCGCAACCGCTGATGGGCGGGTCCTTTTGGACCCGGAAGAAGGCAGAATGGGGGAGCAACAGGCTTATGTGCACTCTGCTGATGTGCGCGGGGGCCAGGAATGGAACCCCAGCGCAAAATGGTCATTGCCTGCAGTAGTGACAAGCGACAAAGTTCTAGGCATTGCTGGCAAATTAGAAAGTGGCAAATATCCAGGTACAACTGAGCATTCTTAAAGAGATGTTAAATTGTTGATCTTCTAACAAAAATGTGTAACTTGTCCCTAAAACCAGCCCCCATAACCAAGGACTGGAAAAAGACCAGTGCAACACCAATTTCTTAAAAAGCGATTCAGAAGAGATCCAAGCTGGCTAGCGTAACATTTGTTTTGGGGAAGCTGGTGGAAAGCATTACAGATAGAATCATAGAAGGGACCACAAGGATCATCTAGAATGGCCAAGCCTTCAGGTCTTGCTGAAAGAAAACCAGCATGGCTTCTGTAAGGATAACTCCTGTTTCACTAAACTTAGAGCTCTTGGAGAGTGTCTGCAAGCACCTGCATAGTGGTGATCCAGTCAACATTATGTACTTAGGCTTTCAAAAAGCTTTTTATAAAGTCCCTCACTAAAGGCTCCTGGGTAGGCTAAGCATTCATGGGAGCAGATGGAACTCATTTCAGCCTGTTAGCCTGCAATACATCGTTTCCTCCAGTTTCCATGAATTCTTCCAGCATCAGAGACAGAACAGAAGAGCTATTCTTATGTCCCTCACTTCACCCCAATCCACACCTGTGCAGTTCTCTCCCTTGAGCGTAGAGGTGTGGTATCTGGCTGTTCCACTACACTGCATTTTACAACTGTTTTCTGGCCTGGTCTTGGAAACATGTAGAAGAAGCATGTTTATTTTGCCTAGCATTTGGAAATAGTGCTTTTTTAGTTGTTTTTTGTAGTCTAACTGGTTTATATTAAGTGTCTAATCAAATTGGTTTGCATTAAGTTGTAATCAAATTGCTTTCTATTAAGTTGTTCTACATCTGTATGTGAACTGAACATCTGTGTCGGAAGGTGACCTAGCAGCAAATGAATTAGCGCCTGTTACAAAAGCAGCTAAGGATGCTGTTCACCATTTTAAGTCTGTGTGAATAAAGACCTTACATACCTTGCTACAGTTGGCTTTTCATCTACAAATGGCTGTCTATAGTTCCTTGACGGCAAGGGCGCTTCCTAGAGGCCAAAATGGACAAGGTTTTGGAAGCACATATCTCTCTCTCCCTTCCCAAACAATTCTTATCCCCCCATGCACCAAAGACATACAAGGTGAGCAGGGGTGTTTATTGACTTATTGCATTTTACTCTCTGGAAAATGCCTTCATTTTCATAAAAGACCCATTTTGAATCAATCCTTCCTTGATTTTCCTCAGGGCCTGCTGAATTTCCTGACACCCCTGCTAAGGTCACTATTGATGTTCCTGGTGCTTTGGCAATGAGGTTTTCTATGACTATTGCATTAGCATTTGCTTCAGGAAGAGAAAGCAATAAGTCAAGAGACCCTGGGGCTGGCTAAAAGAATATCTCTCTCCCGCCTTCCCTGCATAAACTGCGCGCCTGCCCTGTTAACTGACTTACAGGAGCACAGGAAACACTAAGGAGATTAACTGAGCTTTTAAAATTGTGAATTTTAACTCCTTAAGGAGTAGCAAATGTTGAAGCAGCTATAGGCTCATCGCCTCGTATGATTCTAGATCAACAGACCCACAGGATTGGATTAAAATACCTTTTCTTTTTGGAAGGGAGGGCATGAAAGGATGTGTTTAAAGTTAAACCATTACTTAAAGGTAAAGGGACCCCTGACTGTTAGGTCCAGTCACGGACGACTCTGGGGTTGCGGCGCTCATCTCGCTTTACTGACCGAGGGAGCTGGTGTACAGCTTCTGGGTCATGTGGCCAGCATGACTAAGCCGCTTCTGGTGAACCAGAGCAGCGCACGGAAATGCCGTTTACCTTCCCGCCGGAGTAGTACCTATTTATCTACTTGCATTTTGACATGCTTTCGAACTGCTAGGCTGGCAGGAGCTGGGACTGAACAACGGGAGCTCACCCCATTGCGGGGATTTGAACCACCAACCTTTGGATCGGCAAGCCCTAGGCTCGGTGGTTTAACCCACAGTGCCACCCGTGTCTTACTTAGGGCTCCATATAGAAGCAGTCCTATATGCCACTGCTTCTCATCTGCCAAAATTTGCAAAGATGGACACAAATGCAAACACATTCCACAACTGTTGTCTGTCATGTTTGGTCCTTAATAACTTCTATAGAATCTATATATCTATTCACAAAATCAAAGCTAGAGCTGGGTATTCTTCTTTTATAAGTATAGGCTGGCACTATGTTAATGTGGTTTTGCCAACTTGTTCCCTGAATAAGATAAAGCAAAAGATGGGGGAGGGGATCCAATACACATATAGCTTGAACATTGCCTGCTGACATTAGCAATAACTTAAATGTATAAATTAATATACACTGTCCATATGCCAAATCAGATATCTAAGCTATTATAAGCCAAGTGTTAAAATGTAGAAAAGCAATGAGATCTCCAGACCACTGAGTAGTGCATAACTTTATAGCTATTTAATTAGACTGCTGCTTGGGCTGCATTTGGACAGCACGTTATTGCATTTCCCCGACATTTTCTTACCTGTTAATTTCCATGTGACCTTTCACACAGCATAAAAGCCACTTCTGGAAATCTAATGGAAGTTCAGGGCTCATTTCTGTGGTGTTTCCAGAAAAAAAAAATCTTTTGCAACCTGGTTAACTTGGAAGATTATGGGCATATTGTGTTCTAATTTCATGTAATGAAATTTGGGGTGGGTTCCTGACATGCAGTTCTTTCCCACTGTTTAAAATTTTGTGCGACACGGCAACTTATTGATAAAAAAGCCATGGTTCCATAATGCAAGAGGTACTGCAGCAAAAAAGGAACGTTAGGAATCGAGACAAAAGCACTAGCATTGTAACCAGTAAAACGAACACAATAAGCCCCACATCTTGATAGGCAGAATACCATCTGCATGTGATTTCTTCTATTTCCACAAATAAAAGAGCTAGAAAAGTATCTGTGTTAACAATTTGTATGGTAAAAGCATTTTAATCCCTGTCCTCCTTCCTAGTTTGACTTTCCCTTTTTATTTGCTATTTGTAATCTGTAAAAAAAAAAGGGGGTGAGTATGTTCTTGCATCAATTTTTTTCTGCACACAGGAGCAATCTAGTGTCTTCGAAAGAAAAAGGCTATAAAGGCCAATTCCTCTTTTTTTTTTAAAGACACAGTTTGTCTTTAGAGTTTTATTTCTGAATATATCTTATGTCATTGTCTGCATTTGTTCAGCAAAAATCTTCAAGTACCATTAGAGCTTGTAGGATTAAGTGGATAGAATCAAACCAATTCTTCACAGACTTGCTAGGAACAAAAGGGAGAAGGAGGAGGGGAAAAGCCTATATCCAAAAATGAAGATTAGGCTCTGATTAACACACAGTCAGTCACATCTGTGTCTTAAAAAGGATGAAAAGGTTGATGAAAGGCCATTGTTGAAAAATTTCCTGTTAAAATTTCACTTCTGCCTTGTAGTTTGAATACTGAATGGATAAGGAACTGCCTTGTAGCGGGTAAGACTGAAGGCTTCTCTATCCCATTATTGTCAGCCATGCCTGACAACAGATCTCAAGAGTTGCAGCCATTCATATTGCCATTCAGAGCCTTTGTAACTGGAGATGCCAGGACTGCAGCTGGGATCTTGTGCATGGAAAGACCGTGCTCTGCTACTGATATAATTCGAAATGGCGTGGAGAGCATAGGCAAGATCGTGGCCCGCCCCCCATGATAACACTAGAATTTAGAATTTCTCAATGAAGTTGAGTGGCGAAAAGTGAAAATAGTCTGGCTGGTGTCATTTTTAGATGGCCATAACATGGAGTGTGCCTTTTCTGTTCTGGAATCCTTGAAAGCAGTTGTTGGGCCTGGTAGCTAGAGATGCAAACTGCTTTGACCATTTCAGACCCCCATCTTGTAGCTGCAAAACCACAGCCTGGGTTAGTAGCCATGAGCGTCATCCAAATCAATCCCCCAATCCTATAACAATAGTATAGTATAGTATAGTATAGTATAGTATAGTATAGTATAGTATAGTATAGTATTACGGTTACTATAGTATAGTATAGTATAGTATAGTCAGTTCTGCGAATTAAACATATTTTAAATTGATTTTAGATTTCCGCAAGGGACCAGAAGGGTCTAAAATGTGTTAGATTAATATATATTCTCTCTTGTCTATTCCCATTGCTCCCCCACCCCCATTTCCAATTATTGTATATGCCTAAGCGATCACAAAGTGTGCTGAAAGTCAGCCATCTCACACATAAGTGGTTGTGTAAAAATTGCCCCGAATTGTTTTTGGAAACAGGATGAAGGTGAGAGTTTGGGGTTCTATAAGAGCATGTTTACACAACATACTTAAATTTGCTGCTCTGCGAACCAACCATAGTCCGAGAAGCGAGCTAAGAATTCAGTGCCTAGGACAACCAGATTTCAGCAAGGTAGACGAACTTTACTGTGCCGTGTTGTTTTACCTTTTCATGCAGTGTTAGCATACCAGAGATCCCTGACCCAGACGGTTTGCTGCACTAGTGTGCCAATATTGCATGCATGGCATGTAAGGGTTACTTGAAATGAGATGCAATGGGTGAGTTCTTGCCTACATGCCATCATGTTGAAATGGGGCCTTGCAGAGAGTTCTTAGTTCCTACCCTGAACTACAGTTCCCACGATTCTTTAAGAAATTGCATGGTCATTTTGCCGGCTGAAAGTGAATGGGGCCTCAATGTAATTGTGTAGGGTAGTTTGGATATTGAGGCACTGGTGCTGCCACTATTGTGTATGTGCATGCTCACATGTGTATTTAATATGAGTGTGTGCGTGCCTGTGCCTGTGAGGCAATATTTCTTAGAATTTGAGTGCTATAAAATGCTCCGGTGCACTATAGACTGAAAAGTGGCCATAAAAATAACACTGTGCATTTTTCATGTTTCTAGCCTCTTAGCGGTTCCTTGTTACATCTACTTAGTTTTATTAGGCATCAAATATCAATGTTTGCTGCTGTGGGTGGAATGGAGTTCTCAGAGGAAAAGCCTAAATGTTGCAAGAAATGGCTGTTGGGTATAGGAACTGCTGAACAAATGACCTATTTCGGCAGGCTTTGAAATTCCTAAGGAAGCTTGCTGCTGGAACATCTCAACGCTTTTGGCTTAGTGAGAAGGTGGTCACTAGCTGTGATCATTAAGCAGTTAGCCAAGATCATTAAGCAGCTGACTGTACTTAAGAGAATTGCTAAATGTTCTAGCCCAGTTCTGGACAGGGCAATTAGATTTCTTCTTTCAGTACCTCAGATTTTTCCTCCCATTGTAGAATATTATGGTACATGTTATTTCCTAGCCTTTAGTCTTCCCTTGAGAAACGTAGGGTTGGAGCAAAATATTGGCCTAGTTTGGACAATATTCTTACCCAGGCTTCCTCAACCTCGGCCCTCCAGATGTTTTTGGCCTACAACTACCATTATCCCTAGCTAGCAGGACCAGTGGTCAGGGATGATGGGAATTGTAGTCTCAAAACATCTGGAGGGCCGAGGTTGAGGAAGCCTGTTCTTACTGTTGCTTGTGAATGGGGCCAGTAGCTCACTTAGATCTGGTAGCTCCATGTTCCAATCTCAGCTCAGCCATGGAAACACTGATAAACCTTATGCAAACTGTAATCCCTCTGCTTCTGTAAAATTGGAATGACAATAATCCACTGGCTTAAGATGAATATATACAAGATAAGTAAAAACAAGCTGGTATAGTTCAGTGACACATTATATATTAGGGGAAATTCTTGGACATCACCAACTTTGCCTTCTCTCACTTCTCCCCAATAACATGTAGTAGGAAAATACTCATAATATGATATTATCATTTCCTTGTCCTTTTGCCATTTGCAAAATGTGTGTGGAAGGCTAATACTGTATAAAGAGGTCATTTAACATTTAGCTTGAACCTAAAGGTTTTAGCTGTGAACCAGTGCTTGGATGCTATACAGTGCAATACAATCTCTTAAGTTTTGCTGTTGTTGTTAAATGAAATGATGAAAAATATGAGTATGAATATTGTTACATTAGAATTGGAACTATGATCTTCCCTGAACTTGGCATTCTTTTTCACTCATTTGTCTCTAATTATTGTTTCGTTGCAGAAACTGGAACACAGAGAAGTTCTAGTTGGCCTGTTGTTCCTGGTTTTCCCCTTCATACCGGCTAGCAACCTCTTCTTCAGGGTGGGATTTGTTGTGGCCGAGCGCGTCCTGTATATGCCTAGGTAATTTTCACACATTTAATTCTTTTGAAATGACACTCTCAATTATGATATTTAAAAACTAAGGTCTTCAGCCCATATTTATTCCCACAAGTAAATATGTACAAGTATTTAGAACTATCGCTTCAGAAATTCTGCAGAATTTGTCGAGGAACATCTATCAGGCAGTGGTAGATAGAATTGTTCAACTAGCTGTACGCAGTGATGCAGTGTAATCCCATTCATTTGTAACTACTTTGCTGATATTCGTGGTCTGCTGCTCATCAAGTGCTAAAGTAAATCTGTAAAAATGAGATTTGGATGGTTCAATACTTAGATCTACTCAAGGGCTTTACTGAAAGAGTTGCTATGCTGGCAGTGATTTTCAAACAGCTTGACTGTGACTGTTAGTGACTTCATGTAAGGATTGTATATGTGGTCCTTGTTTCTTGTACAGTAACAACAGCCCTTTCTCAAGGTGCCACAATTACACCAATCACAGTGATGGATAGGCCCAGTGTGGATACTGCTGTGACCATGAGCTGACCCGAAGTCTGGTCAAAATGGTATCTTCCTAGATACTACTATAGAGGTGAATTGTTGTCTTCTTTATTTGTAAACATTAGATAGAACTGGGAAAGAAAGAAAAATATTGGATTTCTATCTAGATCTGTTACTTCAGCCTGTATTGGGTATATTATTCTTAGAAAAACTGATTGTAGTTTAGAGTGAAATTTGGGTTGGGAGAAATGAGCTTTGGTAAACTATAGCATTCCGTTTCAAAATGTACTAGATGTGATACCTAGTCCATTGTCTTACTGTAATTTGGATTCCTGGGAATGTCAGCTATTTTGTTTGGATATAAAGCATTTGAGTCACAAGTTCTTCTTAGTTCAACATAAAAAAAGGAGGATACTGGAAATGTCAGATTAAGCCACAGAATGAGATCTAGCCTGACATTTTAATGAATGAAGACAGGCGTTTTGTTGGGTAGACATCTAGAGAGATACTGTTAAACAACAAACAAAACGCACACCATTCTGGGAAAGTGGAAAATGTGGCCTATTATCTCTTAGAGCGGTGTCTTTCAACATTTTTAGCTTTAGGGAACATTTTAATTTGCCAAGGAATTCTTGAACTTCTTTTCATGGAAAGCCAGAGGATTCTGGACTTGTTTTCTGGTGTGCACACAGAGCCAAAGCAGATGACATGCCAATCACACAATTAGCAATTGCATGAATGACTTAAAAATAAATAAATTACAGGCACAGTCTCCCCATTTGCAGTGGGATCCTGGAATTGGAGGGGTAGGTAGGGGGGGATTTACCCCTTTGTCCTCTTATGGTCCCAGTCTGGATTGGGGACGTTGCATCTACATTAAAAAACGTTCCCAGTGGGGTAAACTGACGCTCCCCCCCCTCGACAATGCAAATTGCAGGGTTAGTGCTGTTGCAATGTATAACTTTGCAGAGAACACTCAATAAAAACCCAATTTCAGGGCCTTGATTTAGATTGGGGTCTTTGCACCTGCAATTTACTTTTTGAAACAATTATCACACAGTTGTTTGATTTGTGTCTCATCTGGTTTGGCTTTCAGTTCATGTGAGGTACTGACTAAGATGGCTGAAAATGACAGTGAGGCACATCCAACGCTCTCATTGTTGGCGTGATCTGTAGCTTTGGACTCTGGCAAAGCTCCCTTTGAGAGGAAACTTGTCTGCCATTATTGTTTTTTTAAAAAACCAGGGAACCCATTATAAGCTTTCAGGGCATCTACAGTTCCCCAGAGTGCATATTGAAAACCACTGTCTTGATCAGGAGATATTGGGCGATGTTGATTGCTCCCTAGTGTGTACAAAACAATGTTATGCTTATCTCACAAATTCGAATTGATTTAATCAGTAGATGAGTTGCTAAATTGGTGTGACTGAAGTTGAAGGGCTAGTTTGTTTTTTTAAAAAACTTAGGCTCATTTGTGTTTCTGTAATATGGAATGAGAACAGAACACGTCTCAGCAGCGGTATGAAGACGTGTCAGATGAAAAAAACAGAGATGTATACAAAAATGAGAGAGAAAGAGTGATACTAAAACCTCATTAATGTTGATATTGCATATACTAATAGTGTACTTTGTGCTGGTATTTATGTATCCAAAACCACACCGCCCATTCACAGGAGGGAGGTAACAACAGTGGTGGAATGTGAAGGAAATCTCTGTTTGTAGCATGCACTTGTGGGCTGCCACCAACCCTTTGTTGCTGTCTCATCTCTGACCCAGAGTGTCATATCACGGCCGATGACAGGAGGATGGCACTGCTGTTCCACCCTCCCCCTCATCTCATGTACCACTGCTGACCAAGAGGCTCAGAGCAGTCCAAGGTTTGCAGAAGTACAAAAGACTTGGCAGTGGTTGGGGTGGACACCCACCAGAACAGTCCAGTGAGGAATTGGCATGCGAAGTAGGCATGGAATGTGAACTGACTATTGGGGAGGGGGATAATTGAAAACTGGGAAGAGAGGATAGCACAGAGTAAGTACCCTGGAAAAGGACCCTGAATATCCACACTGCAGTATTTTGTTGCAGACCCCTATACTGAAGAGAGCACTAAGCTTCCATTTGGGGTCAGATCTGTAATATTTTCCTTTTCATGGTCTATTGCACTAACATGCTATTTGTTAATGAGCATGAGTGCCTTTAACTTGCTTCAAATGGGTTAATCAATTCAATCTTTAGATGTTTAATCTATCGATTTAAAGCTTGCCTCCCCAGTTTTTAAAAAGTACACTTCAGATCATTTCCATATTGTATCGTGAGGCTTGGTGATTAGCTTGTATGGTTAGTTGCCACCAGAAAGAAGATTCATGCCCATGGAAGGGAGACGACCCTGCAGGAAAAGAACAGTGTTGGACAGCAAGAGTATTGATCCACAACAGCATCACTGCATCGGGCAACTGTCACTGTCTGTTCTTAGTTTCCATTGTGACGGTCCACCTAGGACACCTGATCTCACCTGTCAGGGATGCTGTGGCAGTGGATTTCCTGCATTGGCAGAGAGCTGGACGAGGTGACATTTGAGATCCCTCGTAACTGTATGATTACACAAGAAAGTTTAGCCTAGAGGGACAGGGGCACATTCCTTCACACTCTTTGGGAAAGAATCTGCTCCCTTCCCGTCCCCGCTCCTCAGAGCTTACTGTGCCTCTGGGAGCCAGGAGCTCTTGCTTTCAGCTCTTGATTGCTGGGTCCTGAATTTCCTTGGGAGAAAATGGTGCGTGCCTCAGATTGACAGAGAACTGGGACTTAAATCTAAAATGAAAAATGTGCATGGCAGTCAATTCCTATGTTATGTTTAAAATGGCTAGATCTTGTTTGTTGTTCTAAGGTTCCCCCCGGAAAAGGGAGGTGTGCTCTGCTCCGAAAACTGATACCAGGCCTAGAGGATTGAGGGGGCTAAATATGACTGCTCACAAAATGACTGAATAGCAAGCAATGATCTCTTTTGTTTTATTTCGAACACAGTCTTGCAGCACTCTCCTCAAACAAGAATTTGTAGCCACTGCAAAGCAAGAAAGATTCCTCCCACCCCCTCTTTATAATTTTGCTCCAAGGGAGAGCCTGGCAATAAAATGGTTGAGCAAATAATGAGAGCAGGGACGTATAACATTATTGAGAACTTTCTTTAGCAGCAGTTTCGTCTCTTGCCAAGCACAATATTCATTTCTTGGATTTTGTTTCCACCTCTGCTCTTAAGTCTCAGTTATTGAATTAGAATAAGACGAGGATATCTAACCAGTGTGGTTGGGGGCAATGTACCCATAGGTATGTAGTGGTCCCATAAAGCTTTCTTTGGTCTTCTTTTCCGAATGAAACATCTTTTAATAAAAAATTCTGTTCATGTAAATGCAGAGGACAGTGTAACAGTCTCTGCCAAATTCTAGAAGCCTTTACATAGCAGTTGGATGTTGTTAGACCTGAGTTTCAGGGCCAAGTTACATGTTGTGTGGAAGATCTGTGACTGTCTCCCAAATTTACAAATTCTCATATTTTAAATTGTATTATTGTGCTTTTGGAAAAAAAAATCTTGTATAAAAGCTTGCATTGCATCCCTCTGGTATTCAATAAAAGGTTTTGATTTCTTTTTTTAATTAAATGCTGATTGGGAGGTTTGACTTGGGAGGGGCTGCTTAACCCTTACTCTCATGGTGGTTTGCCAAACAAATTCACTTTGCCCTAGGCTACAGGTACTCCTATTCTCCCCACTCTCACCTGGAAGACAACAACCTCAAGCGAGGGAGTTTTGACTGGGAGGGATTTGGTATGTGATTTTTTTATTATTAAAAAAACTAGCTGGGGGGTGGAGAGGGAAGGCTTAAACGCACACACACATGCTGGCACTGCTACTCCAATCAAACTGACAGCCCCCATGGCTGTATTTAATTAAAACAGGAGGAGGAGAAACGAAAATGTCATGAGGTTCCATCATGGATCTCTTGAGTTAAGTTTAGCTGGCAGAGCAGAGGCTCATTGGGTAACCCCTAGGTTACTTGTGACCTCACACCCTGTCAGGAATTGCTGACCACTGCCCTCTGTGGTAAGCTATGCCATTACAGAACCTTCTATCTAGACTAACTCTATCCAGCCTGGCCATTGGTTCCTCCTGTGCAGGAAAGTGTATAAAGGTCTTCTACAGGAACATAGGAAAAACCCGCTTCACACTGAGTCAATTAATGCAGCTCAGTATTGTCTGCACTGACCAACAGTGCTTCTCCAAGGTTTCAGAAAGAAGTCTCTCCCAGTCTTAGCTTGGTATGTTGGGTATTGGACCTGCAATCTTCTGCATGCAAAGCACAGCCTCCTGAGCCCAGATGATGCAAATTTCTTTACCATAAAACCAGGGTACATATTGGCACCTGGTTGCATTTCAATGTCCATGATTCTCCTTGATCTCTGCAAACTCCACTGTTGTCTTGCAATTATTTGGAAAGCCAGTAAACGTGGGTGTCCTGGAATGGAGTAAGGAGCGATTAATAATTAAAATTTAAAACGTTTCCTCAATTATTCTTCTAGGTTTTGCAGGTTAACCAGGCAACATCCTGAAATCTTAAAGTCATAGCAAGCAATACCCTCCATTAAAGTCAGTAAGATTTTAAAGTGCTTAGCTTTGATTAGATTAGCCTTCCCCAACCCGGTGCTCTCCAGATGTTGTTGGACTACAGCAGGGGTCGGCAACCTAAGGCCCCTTGGGCTGGAAGCGGCCCCTGGAGGTCATTTGACCGGCCCATGAGCCAGCCCCGAACCAAGCTGGCCGCTCACGTGCTGCGCTACACCGGCGCAACGCAGTGCAGGGACTCACTTCTGAGGCGTAGGAAATCGCGTCTGTGCAGATGCCGAAAATCACGTGCATGTGCCCTAACACGGGTCCAATCCAGCCCATAGAGGGATCTCTGTGGGACCGATCCGGCCTAGGCAAGATAAATCTTGCTGACCGCTGGACTACAGCTCCCATCACTCTTGATTGCTGGCTACACTGGCTTGTTGTAGTCCAACAACATGTAAAACATGTAAAGGGAACTAAGTTGGAGAAGTCTGGACTAGAGCATGATCAAATTGCCGGTTCTGCCATATTCCTTAGCATTGATGAGCATGAAAACAAACTCACATTAACACAATAGCTGCAGTACACTAAACAAACTTTCACTGGTTTCAGAAGGATTTGCTTCCAAATAAACAGGTTCAGACTTGCATTACATCTGCCTTAGAACTAAAATAGTTTTATATCTCCCTAGCTGCTAAGATTCTGCTTAAATAACAATACAGTAGCTGTATCACATATTGGTGAATGTTCAGGAGAAGGTAGTTCAGAGCTAGATGCATTGCCTTGACACTCAAGGCTGGTGTTCTGCCTTTTTAGAAGAGTTCTTGTCTCCTAACTCTGAAAGAACTTGTTTCTCAGAAAACTCCCCTGCTGAAAACAATAGTGGGTTTCTTCGGTATTGCTAGTGTGGTTTCAGAATTTCCCCATTAAATGCCCACATCACAATGAGCAAATTACAGAAGCGCTCAGTTATTGTTTCCTGGTTAATGTGCTTAAGTCATTTCCCCCCTTATTTTTTATCAGTCTTGGGAACTTTCCCTCTTGGACGGGATCCATGGATTTTGCAACTGTGATTGTCGTAAGAAGGCACATATTTATATGGTAGCAGCTACTTAATCCTAACATTGCAACTTGCATGTTAGCCAGCGGTGCTAGAAAACTGCTTGCTTATTTAACTATCACAGTTTTGTCCCATGAGCACACAAAGGAATGAGGTTACGTAATAATCTCTATAAGTATTCATGCCTGTGACATGTTTGGTTCTGTGTTTATTTACAAGAACGTCAGTGGTGCCACAGATAGTTGTAGTATCTGGCGCTTCCTGATGGCGTGCTTGGGGTTATCAAATCCGTCCTCATAAGTGCTTCGTGGGTGTCAGGTCCCTGTAGTGGATTCAGATTGACTTTATGGTTCATCTGACAACATTTAGGCAGGCTGGTACTATAGCCTAGATCACACAATTGACCCACAGAGTTTAGTCTGCTGAACTTGTTTGAGAAACTGGAACCAACTTGTTTGGGCAGACCATGCCACACCACTTTTTCGTCCCAAGAGGTGGTGCTCTGCCTCTTGGGACTTCATTGGCATTCTGCAGCATTTGATCTTCCACTGCCTATGACCAGCAGTGGAGGGTCAAACATTTGCTGTTAATATGGTACGCTCTGCTAAAGGAAAGCAGTTATGGCTCTGCTGTACATGTTGTATGATGATGATGATCTTGGGAGCCTGTATGTGTGTGCGCTTAATATTCACAAGGCATTTTGTCAAGGTCTGCGAGAGATCAGTTTATCTAAATAATGCATATTAGTGAATGTGAAGTTTTGTGGTGGTTATGGAATATTCAGGTCACCATGGAATGTTTTGAGATGGCTTGGGGTCTAGCACTCGGCATTAAATGATACTTACCTATTATTTTTCAAAAGCACATATTTGTATTCACCATGTCCTCCTTAAAAAGGAAATTGCTTACATTGTAATGAGCCAAAAGATGATTTGATGCTTTTGAGGGGGGTGGGGGGAGGAACTGGAAGTAAAAAGAGAAATGGATTTTGTAGCCATTTTACTTCACCTCTTTTAATAGCATTTTGTTCGATAGCAATTAAAATTCATAGTGTGATGAGGATGTGAGAATAGAGTTAAAATTTTTATGAGGTTGTGACCCTTTAAAATCACAAAAGAGCTCTCTCCCTTTTTCTCCAGCCAAGTATTCATTTGAAGAGAATATATTATTATTCACTTGCTTCTAGGGGATATTTTCCTCCTAACTTCCTATTACGAATGCTTATTTGGTGTGCTGTTGGCCCAATCTAGTCTTTTTCCATTTTATTTTTTTCAATTTACTCCTGGAAATCTGAATTTCTCCATGCCTCTGGCAAATCATTGGTAATGCTGTGAACATGACAAAACCTCTACTTCGATGAAAGCCTTGTGTGTCGTTCCCCCTGCAATTGAAGTCAAATGCAATCCCTCTACTTTTATACAACGTACGTTTTCTGTAGATAACTGCTTAAGAACACCCCCCCAACAAAAACCTTACACAAAAGGATTAACTACTCATCAGTTGAAAACATATGCAAATTTTATTTGTAAATGGCCAGAATTTGATCCTTAGATCATATTCCTTTAAGTCTCACCAGTGGTTGCAGATTGCAACCTCACTTGAATATGAGAGAATAGGGATTGGCACATCGCTCTGTCATGAATTACCACTGGCAAGGTGTGAACACTTACTCTCCGTTCTCTGAACATAAAATGGGGAAAGTTGTGACTTACCTCAAAGGGTTGTGGTGAGGTAGGCAAAGGATTGTGACATTCTTGTGGCTTAAAAGAGCTGTCAAAAGTATTGTTAGATAAAAGTTCTTTCTAAATAGAAAGGGCACGATCCAGCCTGCATTGTGCACCTTTAAACCCTGTAGATTCCATTGGGATAGCATGCTTAAGGGTATCTCCTGTTGAAATTAATGACACCTGTAGCTGCCCTGCTGCATTTATTAACAACATTTATCAATGAATACCGAGGGTACCGCAATCCGGAGGTATTGCAGGCTGAGGTTAATTGTAGTCAGGCTTGTTTTTACCTAAACAGATCTTATAACAGTGATTTTCAGTTGGCTGCATGAATTTTAATGGGTCATTTGCAGCCTAGTCTGATGGGCAGCAGCTCTTCTGGGTCTCAGACTGAAATCTTTCCCTTTACCTGCTCCCCTATTCTTTTTTAAAACTGGCGATGCCAGGGTCTGTGTCTTTCTACGTGCAGAGCATGAGCTTTACTCCTGAGCTGTGATCCCTCCTGTATAACACTTCCATTCTCTGTGCTGCATCAGCAGCCTTGAGGTGGTAAATTTCCATTATCCATTTTTGCGCTGTGCGAAAAGCTGCTTCTTTTTGTCGCTCCTGCATCTACTGCCAATCAGCTTAATTAGGTGACCCTGAATTCTAGTACGATGCAAGGGGGAGAAATGATGTTTTTCGATTCAGCCTCCCATGCCGTCCATAATTCTGTATTTCATATTCCACACATTCACACACACACACTATCCTAAGTAGCTATTTATTTTCTAAGCTGACAAGTCCGAAAACCTTCAGCCTTTCATTCTAAAGAAAGTGCTTCAACCCCTTGATCATTTGGGGAATTTGGCGTACTCACATAATGTATCCAGTTTCCTCAATTCATATACTCTAAGAACATCGGGCTGAACTTCCTGAGGAGCTGACTTCCCGCCACTTGGTACCAAGGCAGCACCTGAAAAAATGCCACACACTAATGCATGCTCCAAGTATTTGCATTTTGGTTGATAGCCTTGTAGGCAGAGTGGTCATGTTTCCTACTTTACAGAGGATAGTCCACTGTTTGAAGGAGTTGTCTGTTTGTCGGTCAGTCCGGTCCAAGTCCATTTGAAACTTGATGGAAACTAGAACCCTCAGAAGGGAGAGCAGCAGGGGCACTGAAGTTGCCCATCAGCATTCAGGCCACCAGGTTACAGTCTTCCCCATTATTGTGAGATGTGTTTCTGCTTAAATTTGCATCCATACCTATAAATCAGCATATGGAAATTCTTTGAACATCTGTTATCTTGTTTTTTGGTGGCACATTTCCTTTTGTTGTTGTTGTTGCTGTTGATGATGTGCAAGTGAGCTCTCTGCTCTTACGTAGTCTCCTGCAGAAACACATCCAGGAGCAAATATATGCAGCCTTGCAGAAATCAAGTGTGAAACAGTCTCAATTCCCACATATGTTTAATAATGGAGGAAAGAAATAATGCCATTATAGCATTTGGGGTTAGTTCCTGTTTCTCTAGCTCTCTGACCAGATAAAAGATAATTAAGTTACTAAGCATTGCAAACATCCTTTCTTTGAGATTATTCTTATCCAGAGTCAGACTTTGAACGTTTAGCTGTTTGCCCATTAATATCAAACACTCTGAAGAGAAATCAAATAGCAAGTTTGATTTCATAAAAAGTCAGGATACTTGGATGCTGTTGCTTTATAATAAACACACTGGAATAAAAGCAAAAGAATGTTAGACAACAAAAGCAGATTAGCTTCTGGTGCTATCTGCAGGGACTGTCAATTTAGCAGGGACTGTAGATTTAGCAAACAGCTCTTTGGGAAGAAAATTATATTTTGCCAATATGTAAGATAGAGTCAATGCAGTGTTGGTTGTTATTTTAAATATGGAATGGTTTAAGGAAACACATGAAAATTGTATAAAAACTATATTTGTAATTAAAAAAAAAACTGAACCAGAAGTTCAGTGTGAATGTTTTTTTATTGAGCGTATTACGAGACTTTTGATTCATAAGATCATTTTAACTTGGTGAATTTAACTAATTAAGAGTTCACTATTAAGGCAGCTTATTGTAGATTCCCCCCTTTCCTTTATAAGCCCCAAACAGCTTATATTAAAAAGAAAATGCTCCAGACAAAATGCTCCAATTAAACAACAATACATTAAAAAGCTAATACATAATTATAATAACAATGATGCTAAAAATTATATTAAACCATGTTAAAAACCAATTCAGTTTAGCATGGGAGAGAGGCAGTAAAAACCAAAACAGGGCAAAAGAAATGGCCTGGTTCAAGATTATGTTAAACCATATGTCAGCATTAGGCAAATAAGTGTGCAGAAGACAAGAGCAAGCAATAGCAAAAAAGACAGAGCTATATCTTATTTTTACTAACAGAATGTAGTGTACTTAACATATTTTCCCCTCATTATGTGGCATGTGGGAACAGAGCTTTCCTCCCATTGTGAATAGCAAGCTTGTGGGGTGATACCCAGCTGTGAATTGGAACATTACTGACAAAAGGTTAACCTCCTCCAAAAAATATATATCCCATGACCTTGATCTCTCTCCCCTCATCCGCACCCTGGCTATTTAGTTGTTCTTTTAAAAGCTGTGGCACCAAATGGATAGTCAGAAAAGGCTAAAGTCTTAGAAGTGTCCTATATTGTTCTGAGTTTCCCAGCCAGTATGAGGTAGACCAAAGTTGAGGATCTTAGTTGAAGGAGCATTTTCTTCCAGATTTAAAAACTTTGCCAAGGGCAATAGTTGAAAACCTTGACCTTGGACAATTTCCGCAGGAACTATGACTTGGGATCACACCCATGGGGCGCTGCTTCCCTCATTATTTTTTCCAACACAGAAGTTCTGTGATGGGGAGAGCATGTATTTTACAATATGTGAAGGACAGAGTATATGTGCTTGTTTGTGTTCTTTTGTCCCAGGTACACTGACTACCTGGCTTCTATAGCCATGGTGGAAGCTACTCTCATACAACTTTATGTATTGCAGAATTACAATTCCTGCCCCCGACAGTTAAAACCAAGGGTAGCCACCATTAGCTGTTGCTAAACTAAAACTCCCTGTAGAGTTGATGAGAATTGTGGTCCAGCAACACTTGAAAGGCACTACTTTGGCTACCCCGATTTAATATTTGTATCATAAAATTGAACTTCTGGAGTTGCCTAATATGTTCTACAGGTTTTTGAGAACCAAAGTGCAACTAGATGTTGCCAAGAGAGAAGGAGCAGGAACCACACTGAGTGTCTTGGCACTTTCTCCCTCATAACATTCAACTAAGGAATGAAGACCCCAGGATGAGGAGACTCTACCTCCCATCAGATCCAGCCAGGCTGGCCAATTATGATGGCAGTTGCAACATATGGAGAACCAGGACTCTAATCTTCCTTCACCACTGAGCTAGGCTGGTTGGAGTTGATGGGAGTTGGGGTTCAGTAACATCCAGAGGGCCAAAGGTTCCTCATCCCTGGTCTAGCTTAACAAAACATCTGACAGGATGTCACCTCACCGTGTGTTACCCAACCTCACATCATTGACTTAGGCAGTGGAAGCTGGGCAAGATGTAGTGAAATTGCAGCATGCAATGTGTTAAGTTAGTTATGTTGAAGAATGAGCAAAGAGACGCAGAGGAGCAATGACTCCATCTAGCAATATCTTGCTCCACTGTGAGAGAAGACCAGATAATGCAAGGGACCTGCTCTCTTGCTGGTTATGCTAACCTCTGTGGAAGAACCTCAACCATTGCATCTTGCTATAATTTTTTCTCTCCCTCCTCCTTCCCTGATTGCTTTTTCAGTATGGGGTACTGCATCCTCTTGGTCCACGGCTTAAACAAGCTTTGTATGTGGCTAAATAAATGGGGAGCCACTGCAGCGACCCTCTCGGCTTTGCTGCTGTTGCTGTTCTCATGGAAAACAGTGAAGCAGAATGAAATCTGGCTGTCAAGAGAGTCCCTTTTCAGGTAAGATTGATCTAAGGTGAGGCGCGGGCAGCAAGGCTGGGGAAACACTTTGGCTTTGTTGGGGTTCTCCAAGGCCCACCAGTAATATTTTTCATACCTTACCTGAAGAGTACATAATACTTGGAATGTGAACAGTACAATATGTGTTTTAGCCACTCTATAAGCAGGTGATAGTGTGGGACAGAGAGAGAATGGATCGCTAGGCAATGTCTCTCCTCCACTGGGGATTAAACCTTTAAAATGGTGCTCTTTACCTGTCTAAAAATAGCTTATCCTTAATCAGTAAATCTGCTCCGTGAGCCAAATGTGCTGACTAGGAATGATTTCCCTCTGCACCCCTGAAAAGACACTTTTGCTTCTTTTTATTTATGCACGTTAACTCTGCAGAACTAGCAGCGTGATGCATGTAGTCCCACTTGTTTTTTGTGCTTTGCAAACAGAATTATGTAATAGGTTCCAAACACATACACTTGGGAAAGATCAATGGACAGCAATTTAACAGGAGGTTGCACAGCAAACGGTTTATCATGGTGGAACACTTTATTACTGGCGGTGATGATTTACGGAACGGAGGGGTGATAATGTCACGCTCAGTATGGATGCTTCCACATGGGTATTTATTGGGGGATTGGTGCTGTTGATGTATGCAAGGTTTTATATTGTGTGCACATGACATCATCAGCATCAAAATACCGGTTTATATTTCCCCCTTATTTAATTCCTCTTTTTTTTTTTTTGCAGAAAATATGCAAAAACCTGTCACCAAAAACCCATTTGAGATACTAAGCCTCCCAGCTAGAAGCACCTTAAATTTTTCCAGTGGTACCCAGTTTTAATTGGTTTAAATTGTATGCCACATCTCTCAGCACTGGGAATTGTAGTTTTGTGAGAGTGCTGAGAATTCTGTTTTTGGCAACCTCTTCTATGATCACATGTGCCCTAAAATGTTTTTTAAAATCACCTGTGTTGGCTTTATTAACATCATTGTAGTTTATGCCAACGCACTATATTGCAGGTTGGTCTGTGAGAAACTCCATAGCAATCAGTGCGGAAGGAAACCACACTGGGACATTGTTCTCAAATCTGTGGTGTGTGTTTTTTCCTCCCTCACCCCCAGCCAGTTCAATTGCTATGTATTTTCTGGAGCAACAATATTAGAGTTTAGGAATTCATGTTGGGCAAATGTGCATGGAAAATATTAGTCGCAAGATTGAAGGAAATAGAAATGGGAAAAACATTTTGTGTTGCCTTGTAATTTGTTCCCCACCTTTCCCTACTTGGCTGGAGGGTATGAATATTTATTATTTCCTCTTTTAATTAGAGAATAATTTCCAAAGTGGGTCAGGAACCAGGTTTCAGGCTATGAAGTGTGTGCATACAGTATGATTTTGGCAGTGATGGCTTGGTGGTATATTTCTAGTTGAGGCATTCCTAGGAGGATGGGGGAGACTGAAGAAGTGTGCATGCACACGAAAGTTAATACCAAGAACAAACTTAGTTGGTCTCTAAGGTGCTATTGGACATTTATTATATATATATATATATATATATATATATTTCAACAAAACTACAGTTTGGTTTGAGAGGTACACCCTGTTTCTTCCAAGTATGTGGTTTCCAGTATGCCTCATTTTTAGTACCCTTTACGGCAAACTATCAAGAGGCGCAATCCCAATAATAAAAAGCAAAGCTGTGTTTGTTACTGTTCCTATGTGGTTTCTCGTTCATAGGTCAGGCATCCAGACTCTGCCCCATAATGCCAAGGTGCACTACAACTATGCCAATTTTTTGAAAGACCAAGGTCGGGACAGTGAAGCCATCTACCACTACAAAACAGCCCTCAAGTAAGTTCTTAGGAAGGTTCTATTTGCTTTCATTCTTGCCTTTTTTTGATCAATGACAAAACATGACAGATGTTTTCAAATGAAGTATTTCCCCCTCTGCAGACAAAGCGGCTGGGACTCAGAGCACTTTGTGGAGGGGGAAGCGCTTCCTCCAAAAGGACTTCAAAGAGGCTCCCTGTAACTGCTGGTCAGCTGGTTGGAAGTCACAGTGAACCTCTTTGAAGGGCATGCTCTCAAGTATCATTAGGACACCAAGGGGTAGACAGGTGGGAAGGCCCACCCAGCTGTGGGGATTAAGGGAATTCTAGATCTGGCCCACAGGCCAGTTCCAACACCCTACCTCTAATGTATTTTGCGGCTGTTATTCTTTACTCTCACATGCTGTGCCTTCTCACAAGCTGGTTGGTCCAGGAGGTCCATAAGCATCTTTATTACTAGGAAGCATGTTTATTACCAGTGATTCTGGAACTTTGGGTATATGCCTTGTTTTTATTCTGTACAGGCCTGGGGCATGTGCTGTTTTGTTCTGGGACCTTTTCTAGATGGTGTTCTTTGCCTCAGGTACATCACAGAATGTCTTAACAGAGAGTTAGGCTCTTGCATTTGAAGCCACTACAATCTATGGAACTGTGTGTGTGTGTGTGTGTGTGTGTGTGTTTCAAATGGGACTCCTAGCATGAGGCTCTAGTACCTTACCTCCAAATGCTCTGTTTCCACTGGAAGCCTGGGAGACTGAGCTATTTCTGTGAGTGTCAGGCACACAGAATCACCCTACTTGATATATGTAAGTCACTGTGCAGTTCCCCTTACTGATTACTAGTCGTCCATGCAGACAGAATCCAAGCAGACATGATCAGTTCAAACAGCAAAGAAGTCCCACGCTGAACCAACTTATTTTGCCCTAAACCTTCATGTTAGTTCAATGGGACTGACTTCCTCATAAATGTGTTTGGAAAATGCTCATAGCTTGTGCCCAGCTCCTTGTTATGCCTCCTGCGGAGTGTCTTTCTTTATATTCGGAACCTAAGTATGCAGGCAGTGTATCTTGCCTCGGACAGGATGCTCTGGGGAATCAGCAGTGAATGCTCACTCCTCTAAAAGCTTTATCTGCATAAATTCATACGACAGGCACAAGAGTTTTTCATTTACATAGACAACAGGTTGGTATGAATTAATGTTTCTCATTGCAAATTAGTCTGTTGGCAAATTAATTCCCAGAAAGAGATAACTGCAACTCTGTGGGTTTTCTGGAATTCATAACATCACATAAACCCCCTCAGAGAGTGCTTATGTTTAAATATAGTGTCTTGATAAAATATCTTCCTGGACATTTCAAGTTTACAAGCGTACTCACAGAGGATTCTTAAGTTTAAATGCAGTCTCTTTAATTACACAAATATAGCTGCTTTGGTTCTCCAGAAGTGGCTTAGTCATGCTGGCACATGACCCGGAAGCTGTACGCCGGCTCCCTCAGCCAATAAAGCAAGATGAGCGCCGCGACCCCAGAGTCGTCCGCAACTGGACCTAATGGTCAGGGGTACCTTTACCTTTACTTAGTTTCCAAGTAGAGCTATTGGGACACGGGTGGCGCTGTAGGTTAAACCACAGAGCCTAGGACTTGCTGATCAGATGGTCGGCGGTTCGAATCCCTGTGACGGGGTGAGCTCCCGTTGCTCAGTCCCTGCTCCTGCCAACCTAGCAGTTCGAAAGCACGTCAAAGTGCAAGTAGATAAATAGGTACCGCTCCGGCGGGAAGGTAAACGGCGTTTCCGTGCGCTGCTCTGGTTCGCCAGAAGCGGCTTAGTCATGCTGGCCACATGACCCGGAAGCTGTATGCCGGCTCCCTCAGCCAATAAAGCAAGATGAGCGCTGCAACCCCAGAGTCGGCCACGACTGGACCTAATGGTCAGGGGTTCCTTTACCTTTTAGAGCTATTAGCAGATATTGCTAATTGTGTGTCATATCACACCAATGGATTTTTTTTGTCTTTTTAATAATATGCTATGTTGACCAACCAAACATAGTTGAAATGTTTAGTTTAGTTTAGTTTTAATTTAAACCCACTGAAACAAAGTATTGGTAGCCGTGATTAGAAGTAGAAAAGCATCTCTGTATTGCTCCTCTCCAAGCTGCTTTTAGAACCCTTGGGAGTTTTGTGTGGGGGGGTACTCATTAAGGATGTTGATTGTGAGCATACAAATAGCAGAAGGGGAATGGGTTAAGCAACCCCTCCTGCCTCTCCTTCCTCTGCTCAGACTGGCAGCCTCCCACAGCTGCTTTTCATTCAAAAAATAAATAAATAAAAGCTAAGGAACTGTTCACGCATCTCCTGTGTAACTCTAGTTTGGCTCTGGGCCAAATGCCTTTAAGGTCACATGGAAAGCTTTTACATACAGCAGGATGCTGCTAAGAAATTTGCACAGCCAACTATTTGCATTTCATTACCAGACATTTAAAAAATGTTGAATGTGGAGCCCAAATGAGTCTATCTGCTTTTCCTCCTGGATTTTTGTCCTTGCTTGTGGCCAAAGTACAAAGAATTAGGAAGGCTAGCTACCCTAATGAGCTGTGCATAAGAACAAGCCAAAGCAGGCATTTCAGAACAGAATTTCTCCTGGCTTGACTGATCAGTTCCCCTTCATTCTAGTGGCTGAGCAGAAAATGTTGAAGCTTTGAAAAATCACTGAGGACAAAACAAGCTGTGTGCTTCTGAAAATGCTTTAGAAGAATGTGAGCTGGCCAGTTTCACACCTCCCAGACTAATGCATGACTAATGCTACTATCCTTCATATTTTGCAGTTATCTGAAATTTGCAATACACCTCTCTGCTCAAAAACCATACTAATGTGCATTACAAAATGCACATTTTAGGATAAAATACTTTTAGAATTGTGTGCACTGAGAAAAAAATGTATGTATTTTCATTCATTTTTTAAAGGAAACTCACAAATTAATGCAGAAAGAGGGCAGAGCTGATTTAGGAATGAGCATATACAGAATTGGCCAGGGCTGGTAATAGACTCATCCATCTATCCATAGCACTGAGTTATTGTGATTACACCCTTCTGTTGCAAAGCACCTTGCAAATCTGAAGTGCCGCGTAAACTGGCAGGTAATATTTATTAAACACAAGTATGTATTAATTATAGTTCTGTAATTAAGCCTGTCAGCCTCACATTCTGGAGAATGAACCTGGATGTTGACAGCTGACAGAAGCAGCTACACAAGTGCCTTCGCCTCCTCTTCTCTCCCCCATAACATCTAGCAATTTGAAATGTGGCATCACCACACCCTCATTTATCCCACAAGGAGCAGCCAATCTCACTTGGGAGTTAATTGGTGTGGTGTTGTGTGTGTGTGTGTGTGTGTGTGTGTGTGTGTGTGTGAGAGAGAGAGAGAGAGAGAGAGAGAGAGAGAGAGAGAGAGAGGATATTGAAGCAGTGATACCCCTTCATAGTGAAGTCCCCTTTCATTTCTGTTCAGTGGCTTCCCCATACCCTTCCATATCCTGCAATGATTCCCATGTCTTTTCCTTTAAAGCTTTCCATAGCTTTTCCTCAGCTCTCTTAAACGGCTACTCCCATCCATCCTTGCTGATGCCCCCTTATAGGAAAGATTCTTCCATTATGTGTTTGTTTCCTTCTTTCAAATCTCTCCTCAAAAACCATTGTTTCTGCCTGTACTGCAGCTTGTCCTCATGTGAGGAAGAAGCTGCTGGACCAGCCATTTGCTCACAAGTAGCTTTTCCAGTGATTTTCCCAGAGGGGCTGCGGGTGGGTAAGGGGCAGTGGAGAACTAGCGGCAACCTTCCAAACTCTTCCTCATGGCTTACCAGCCTCAGAGGGAATCAGGGGAGGGGAGCAATACCACATTTAAAGCGATATCACTTCAAACAGCCATGGCTCCCCCTAACAAATTCTGGGAACTGTAGTTTGTTAAGGGTGCTGAGAGTTGTTAGGAGACCCCTATTCCTCCCCACAAACTACAGTTCTCCAAGGTTGCCTGTGAAGAGGGATTGATGGTTAAACCACTCCGGGAACTGTCCTTCTTTGAGGGGAACAGGGGTCTTCTAACAACTTTCGGAACCCTTAACAAGCTACATTTCCCACAATTCTTTGGGGTGAAGCCATGACAGTCTAAAGTGGTTCCACGGTGCTCCTTTGGAGGCAGTGACCTACCTGTTTAGCTTGTAAGCTTGTATGCTGATGGCAGAGTATGAATAGTAAGTAATCATGGTTTTCGCCTGTCCCAGGCTTCTCTGATGGAAAGCTAGCCACTGCTCGACACAGCCTCTCTATTCATCCTGCTGACAGTAACGTGCAGTCCTCCTTCACTGGCGCTTAAGTGCAACCATCTGCTTGTGAATTAGTCTAAGCACACAGTAATTGCTGTCAAGAGTCCCCCCCTCTCCCTCGTTTCTTTTTCCTCCCCTAATTCAGCAAGCATCAAGTTGCCATAGCTCCGGTGCTGTCTCCTCCTTGGCAGAGTTTTAATTATGAAGGAGGCTGTTTTTAGGATTGATTTGCCAGGAGTGTTAATTAAGCATCATTAGATATATAGCCCACAACGATCTTGTTTACAGAGCATTGTGAGCATCATCCAGCTCGGTGCTTTATGGCCCCATGAAGGGCCAGCAGTGCCGTTTTCCAAAGTTGCTGGTAGCGCCGTCTGAAAGTACTTCACTGGCGGATGTGCGGTTGCCTGGCAACTTGGAATTAAGCCGTGGTTGCCGGCTCTGATCTGTTACCTTTTCAACTCAAGCAACTAAGTTATGTGGGCAAAATAAACATAGCTTCATGCTACTATGTCGGTTTCCTTGCAGCTGGAAGATTGGTGCTGGGAAGCAAGTAGCCTTGGCCAGATTGTCAGCAGACGTAAATCAGGGATTCAGCACCAGGAGTTTAGCAAGCAACAGTCAGTGTTTTAGGAAGCGGATTTGCCACTGAAGGGTAGATTGCGAAGCCTGGCCATAGTTCGGTCCCGTATTGGGCAGGAACATGGGAATAGGTCATGGAAGAGCACACAGAGGCTTCAAGTACCATTTAGGTTGCATGATTCGGAACAGAAGTTCCCCTAGAGCAGAGGTAGCCCACGCCATCCCTTATGATTGGGCCTGCTGGCTGGGACTGATGGGGATTGTAGTCCAGCAGCATCTGAAGGGCATCACACTAGCCCTGTGCTAGAGATGTCAGGCATTTGAGGCACAAACCAAGGAAACTGGCAGCAGGGGCCCGGCATTTTACCTTACGGATATTTGCTGTGCTGCAGCACCACCCAGATAATGGTTGGAAATCGCTATTGCAGCTCATGCAGGCAATATGATACTGGAAAGCTAAAAGGTTACCTGGCTGGCCATATATAACTATTGATTCTTGATTTCTTCCCCAAACAAAGTCACTTCTCCAGAGACTCTGCCCCCTCTGACTAACTGCTTCCAGGCCTCCACGGGGCCCAGACAGAAACAGGAGTTGAGAAAGGATGCGGTTCATGTTCCTACCACCTTGCCAAACTCGAAACTTCATTGGGATGACTTTTTGAGACATGTCAGTACAGTTGATGATACTTAGGAGCTTAAGCAGGGTAGCTATCTCTAACCTTTTCGTTTCTGTCTGACACCTAGAAACAGAGGCGGGGGGGGGGGCTTCTCCCCTCTATTCCTGGGTGTCTGTTTTCTGGCACCTGATCTCTTCCTCCTCTTGCATCTGGGGTTGGCAAATTTCCATGATTGATTTATTATTTTATTATTTTTTAAATTTATAAACTGCCCTTCAGTTTAGGCTCACAGGTTGGTTTGCAGTATAAAAACACAGAAATACCTAACAGCAAACAAAACAGTGCTGCCCCAACAATTTACAAGGCCGCAGATTGTTTAATTAGCCAAGGGCCTGAGAGAAGAGGAATGTTTTTGCCTGGTGCTTAAAGATATGCAATGAAGGCTCCAGGCAAGCCTCCCTGGAGAGAGCATTCCACTGCAGAAAAAGCCTGTTCTCATGCTCCCATCCTCCAGACCTCTTGTGGTTGGAGCACATGAAAGAAGAGCCTCAGATGATGATGATCACAGAGTCTGCGTCAGGGAGAGGCAGTCCTTGAGGTATTGCAGTCCTGAGCCATTTAAGGCTTTATAGGTCGATTTTGGGCTTGGAAACGAATTGGCAGCCAGTGCTCTTGGGCCAGAGTTGGTGCTGTTATAAATGGCATTTCCGTGTGCTCTAGCTTCTGTGGACAAATGCCACAAATGGCCTGAAGAGAGATGAGCGCCACACCCCATAGTCGCCCTTGACTGGACTTAACCATTCAGTCAATCCAGAGGTCCTTTACCTTTACCTGGTGCTATATGCTCAAAACCATCTTGCCCCTGTGAGCAACCTGGCCGGTGAATTCAGCACCAATTGAAGTGTCTGAACTGTCTTCAGAGGCAGCCACATTGCGGTAAACTAACCTAGAGGTTAGGTTATGATGTGTTGTGTGAAGTAGTAATGCCCTTTGGCTGTCCTAAATTTCTGGCCAGTTGGTTTCATTAGATTCTCATATTATGGGAAAGAGTGAGAAAATTTATATCTGCTTTCTCAGGACCATGCACAATTTTATGTATCTCAGTCATGACCCCCTTAGACGTTTCCCCCCTCTGCCCACACAAAAAATGGTCTCAACGCTGTGGAAGGTGCTCCAATACCCACTTTCTGACATGATATCTCCCTCAAAGATTGTGACACGAGACAGAACACAATGTTCACATTCCAAACACAAATCCATATTTCTGCTGCAAAGGCCAGCTTAACACTGGCATCTGTTTTCAAAGGAGAGGGACAGGCTTTAAATTGAATTGTAATGCTTACATATGAAGTAAGGCTTCTAGAATGCTGTTTTCCACTAGTGTAGCTAAGTCTAATTAGGAAATGCATATGCTGGCCATGGTGACAGTCAGCTTTTTAGAAAAGGCATAATGTGGAGACATGGTAGGCCACAAAGTTGCTCTACAATATATAACACCAAAGATGTTTGCAAAAATTGTGGGGGTCTCAGAAATGGAACCACATGGGAGGGAGCCATAATTAAGGTAAAGCAAACTTCTACATGCAAATTTATTGGTCTGGACAAAAACTCTTTTCTTGTGTGCCCAGCACAGATGGTGGAAATTAAGTGTAACTTGAAAGCCTCATTCTTTTGGGGAATGCAAACTGAGCTGTGTCTAAATCAGAGTTCACGAGCGGTTGATATTCTGGAATGGTGATAATGGTTATAAACCTTTAAGCTTACTTGCAGTGAAGCAATAAAGAGAAATCATTGCAATAGAGCTCTCTGGTCGTTTGCCAGGTGTGCTGTAGTTGGCCCCAGAAAAGAAGAGAATCATGCTATTTGGCAGAACTATTTTTTAAAAAAAGAAAAGAAAAGAAACTGAGAGAGAGGCTGCAAAAAAAGAAAAGTGCAGATTGTTGGAAGGTGAAGGTTATCCCCTAAGGTTAATTTTAAAATACTTGCCACTATAGCGGGTTTTCTGCTGCCAGCTCTGCAGGAGACGCCTGCAGCAAGGAGATCAAAGAGTATTCATCTGAGATGAAACAAAGTACGACTAATCATCGCAGTGTGTGCATATTAATGTGTGTAAGACTGAATAGGAATATTGGGGTGCTCAATTTCTAGTGCTGCGCTGAATGTTTAATGTGTCATTGAAGCCTTTCTTATTAAAATGTGTGCAGGCTCTCCCTCTTCATTAAAACGCAGCATTGCTAATAAGCAGCACTGCACACTCCTTGCTTTCTAGCTGCAGCGCTTGGTGCGGCTATCTCTGCCTGCTGTGGCTCACTGCTGTGCTGCCATTCCTACGTGTTGGGCAAGGGTCACAGCTCAGAAGCAGAGCACACACTTTGCTTACAGAAGAATCCATTCCTAATTCCCTGATTTAACTTGGGCTGCAGGATTTCTCAGCTTGATCTCCTGGGGAAAGACTGGGAAGGGGCATAGCTCAGAGGTAGAGCACCTGCTTTTCATGCTGAAGGTCCCAGGTTCAATCCCCGGCATCTTCAGGTAGGGCTGGGAGAGTCACCAGGCTGAAACTCTGGAGATCCACTGCCTGCCTGTGTAGGCAGTACAGAAGTAGATGGGCCAAGTGTGACGTTACCATATATGAGAGAGTGCTGGAGGGGAAATAGTTAAATAGGTTGCACAGACAGGACCCAGGGGGGTGGAGTCAGTGGGTCTATAAAGGAGTTCCGGGAGGAGTTCGTTGGGAGTTGTGGGTGGGTAGTTGGTTGGTTTGAGTGGGTTGGCTGGTTGGGAAAGGCAGTTGGTAATAGAGAGACAGTGCAGTTGGTCCTTGAGTGTGGGGCGGTAGCAGAGATAGAGAGAGGAACATAAGAATAAGAAAGTAAAGAGGAACACTGTTTGGAATGCCATAATAGTTTTGTTTTAAGTCTGAAATAAAATAAATAGGACTTCCGGGTTAGCGCCAGCGCTGAATGGCGGATTTCTCCCGGAGCTCCGGGAGAGATCTGCTTCGCGGGTTCGGGTCCCGTAGCTCACGGCGGAGCAAGGACCCTCAAAAGTCACAGGCGCGTAGCCTGTGAACCGGAGACTCGGCGGGCACCTTTGCCCCCCCCCGACGTTGTGAAATAGCCTTTTTAAAGGCTATAGATCAGCGGAGGGTGCGTGGAGCGGTGCTGAGAGTCGCTTTCACCCAGCCTGCGAAGCGAAGCCGCGTCGCCATTAGCGGAGAGCGCTGACTTCTTCCGAAGATTTTGGATTAAAAAAGAGCAACTTTCCGTGAGTAGGATTGAGCTTGCATTAAAAATTGGACACTAAAATTAAGGAATTTGGGCACCGAGACGGATAAGTATTAAAAAGGAAGTCTGCTTTCCGTCCTGCAGCAAGATTAAAGCGAAAGGCAGCTAAGCTGTAACTTTTGACAGGAGAGTTTACGAGCCAAGAAACCCAACACCAAGTAAAGAACTCCCCCCCCCAGAAGGCAGGAGAGGGGGGGAAGAAGATTTTAAAGGGATTCCCTGCCTGCTTTAAAGGAGATTGAACTGTTTACCGCTGCTTATCTACCTGGGGGTCGGACTGCCGGAGGAAAGGAACCGGCTAAGGACGGTCGTTACAAAAAAGGTTAGAAAGTAACTGATATATAGACTTTGGTTACTCTCAACTTGAAACATCGTATTTGGCTACATAGTAAGTTACTTGCAGGACACTATTGATTTGGATCTTTTACAAAGAAAGGGACTTGGAGGGCTTTTGCTTTTTGGAAGTGTGGGAACAATTTAAAGTTTAGGAACTGACCTTACGCCCTCTAGAGGATTTGGACAGTTTCAGCAACCAAGTGGAATTTAAAACCTGAGAACTTTTCTCTATTGACAGCTTAAGAGTGTGGGAATGACCTTGAACGAAAGACTTTGTTATGGCAGATGGTAAACAGAAAGAAGATTCACAAGAAACAACTTTGAGATCTGGTAGACAATACAAAGTGGACTCTTCTATGCAAAGAAGGGCCTTTGTATCAGGGGCCTCGGGAACTGCAGCTGTCACAAAGGCAAGAGTGAAAACAATGTCTTCGGAAGAAGCGTTTACAAAGGCCTTGGGAAAAATAAGTGATTCTTTAGAGGAATTAAAGAAGCAAGGTGCTGAAACAAATAAGAAAATTGAAGAAATTTCTGGGAAAATTGATTTAAATACTAAAAGTATAACTGACCTCGGGAATAAAGTGAACTCCAACGCAGAAGCAATTGGGAAACTACTGGAAGATTCATCTACAACGCGAAAGATAGCTGAAGAAGCCAAGGAAATTGCTACTGCTGTTGAAGGGAAACTTCCACCGGTGTACAGGAAACTGGATGAGTATGAACTGACACTTTCTATGCAGGATATGCAACGCAAGGAGAAAAACCTAAGGATTAGACTTGTGCCGGAAAAGGAAGGAGACAACTTGGTGGATTATTTGACAAAAGAGTTTTCTGACTTCTGGAAGCAAGATTTGAAAGAAGAAGAGTTCAAAATAGAGAGTGCATTCAGGTTGGGAATAAGGCAGAGGAAGAATAGACCCAGAGATTGCTTGATAACTCTAAGATCCAAAGAAGAGAGAGATAAAATATTGAACCTGCACTACCAAACAACCCTTCGAATTGAGGATTTCCATATTGAGATCTTTAAAGATATCCCTAAAAGTATCTTGGATGCAAGAGGTCCTTACAAGGATCTGGTGACACTACTGAAGAGGAACTACATACTATTCAGGTGGGAGTTTCCCCAAGGCCTGTCTTTTAAATACAAGGGGAAGAAAAGAAGAATAAAAACAGTGAGTGATAAAGACAAGTTCCTGGGAGAACACGAAGAAGACCTACAGAAAGAGACCTATCCAGGAGAAGGACATCCTTCAAGACTAGATACGGACACAGAACCACCGACAAAGGACGAACAACAATTGGGAGCTGTAGGAGGAACTAAATAACCCCATCATGGCTTTGCAACTTCTAACTTGGAATTGTAATGGTCTAAACAATCCCCGAAAAAGGAAAAATATATTTCATGCTTTAAAGAAAGACCAATTGGACTTGATTTGTTTACAAGAGACCCACGTGACAAGAGCACATAGAAAACTATTAATAAATAAGAGATTGGGACAAGAATTTATATCTTCAGACAAAGTAAAAAAAAGAGGAGTGGTGATCTACGTAAAGGAAAATTTGCAGCCGAAACAAATTTTTAAAGATGACCAAGGAAGATATCTGGCAATTGAAATTCAATCTCAAGGAGAAAAATTTTTGATAGTGGGGATATATGCACCAAATGAAGGGAAAGCAGAATTCTTTAAGAAGTTGCATGAGACTTTAATGGACTATATGGATTACAAACGGATTATGATGGGAGACATGAATGGAGTAGTTTCAACAAATATGGATAAAGCACAAAGACAGGTAGTTACAAAAGATGGAAGACTACCAAAAACTTTTTTTGAAATGACTGACAATATGGATTTGATAGACATTTGGAGAACAAAACACCCATTAGAGAGAGAGGGAACCTTCTTTTCTGAAGCCAAAATGACATGGACTCGGATTGACCAAATTTGGGTGACTAGCAACATGGCGTCGAACATAAGGAAAGTGGAAATCTGCCCCAAAACTCTCTCCGACCATAACGCAGTAAAGATGGTGATGAAGCAAACAACAACTGGTTCCTTCAGATGGAGAATGAATGACACCTTATTCAGAGACGAGGAGATCTGTAAAAAGGCCCAAAAAACTTTGAAGGATTATTTTGAAATTAATCTAAGATCTAAAGTAGAAAAAAGAATAATATGGGACGCAAGTAAAGCCGTGATGAGAGGGTTTTTGATACAACAAAATACATTAAAGAAAAGAAAGCAAAATGAGAGGAAAGAGAAAATTTTGGAAAAGATAAAGGAAGGGGAAAGGAAACTAAGATTGAAGCCAAAATCGCAAGTGGTTTTAAGAGAAATTAAACTGTACCAAACACAATATATGGAACTGATGAATCAAGAAATAGAATGGAAAATTAAACAAATGAGGCAAAAGACCTTTGAATCTGCAGACAAATGTGGCAAATTACTGGCTTGGCAAATAAAGAAGAGACAAAAACTCAACACGGTAACAAATTTAGAAGTGGAGGGAAAGAACATATGCAACCCAGTGGAAATTAGGAACTGTTTCCAGAGCTACTTTAGACAATTGTATACACAAGGGCCGCAGAAAGATAAAGACATACAACAATTCCTCGAGAAAAATGGGCTGAAAAAGATTTCTCAGGAAAGTAAGACAATTTTGAACCAGGAGATATCAGCACAGGAAATAGAAGATGCCATTCAAAACATGACGTTGGGCAAATCACCTGGACCGGATGGATTGACTTCCAAATACTACAAAGTTTTGAAGGAAGGGCTTATACAACCTTTGAAGGAAGTCTGCAACGAGATCATGGAGGGGAGAAGGGCACCCGATACGTGGAGAGAGGCCTACATTACACTTATACCAAAGACAGAGACTGAAAAGACTCAACTTAAGAACTACCGACCCATCTCCTTACTAAATGTGGATTACAAAATCTTTGCTGATGTTTTAGCAAAGAGACTGAAAAGAGTTTTGATGGAGGAGATTCATGGAGACCAGGCGGGCTTTCTCCCGAAAAGGCATTTGTCGGACAATGTAAGGAATATAATTGACATTTTGGAGAAGTTGGAAGTGAACATAAACACTAAGGCTGTTTTGATATTTGTGGACGCCGAGAAAGCCTTTGACAATATTTCTTGGAGCTTCATGTTGAAGAACCTCCGGGGGATGGGGGTAGGCCAAGGGTTTGAAAATGGTATAGGTGCAATATATTCTGAACAGAAAGCAAAATTAATTGTAAATAATGTGGTAACAGAAGAGTTTAAGATTGAAAAAGGGACACGACAGGGGTGTCCTATCTCCCCATTACTTTTTATATCGGTCCTGGAGGTTTTGCTTAATATGATCAGGAGGGACCAGTTGGTTAAAGGGATTCAGGTCGGAGCTAAACAATACAAACTGAGAGCATTTGCAGATGACCTAGTACTTACATTGCAAGAGCCAGAAGCTAGCACGAAAAGAGTTTTGGAAATAATTCAAGAGTTTGGTCAATTGGCAGGATTTAAATTGAATAAGTTAAAGACTAAGGTATTGGAGAAAAATTTAACACAGATTGAAAAAGAAAGGTATCAGAATGAGACGGGGCTGACTGTGGTTAAAAAAGTGAAATATCTGGGTGTGAATATGACAGCTAAGAATGTGAACCTATTCAAAGACAATTATGAAAAAACTTGGACAGAAGTGAAAAAAGATCTGGAGATCTGGTCAAATCTGAAGCTTTCCTTGTTAGGTCGAATTGCAGTTATAAAAATGAATGTATTGCCAAGAATGTTGTTTCTGTTTCAAGCATTACAAATTATGGACAAAATGGACTGTTTCAAGAAGTGGCAGAAAGATATATCTAAATTTGTCTGGCAGGGCAAGAAGCCCAGAATAAAATTTAAGATATTAACGGATTCAAAGGAAAGAGGGGGGTTTGCCCTGCCAGACTTTAAATTGTACTATGAAGCGGCAGCTTTCTGCTGGCTAAAAGAATGGCTGCTTCTTGAAAACACAGACATTTTGGATTTGGAAGGATTTAACAATATTTTTGGGTGGCATGCATATTTGTGGTATGACAAGGTTAAAGCGCATAAAAGTTTCAAAAATCATATTGTCAGGAAAGCACTATTAAATGTCTGGGTTAGATATAAGGACTTGCTGGAAAATAAGACTCCAAGATGGCTATCACCAATGGAAGCTAAGGCAGTTAAAAAGCTAAATATGGAGTCGAAATGGCCAAGATATTGGGAAATCTTGGAAAAGGAAGGGGACAAATTGAGATTGCAGAGTTTTGAAAAACTAAAAGGGAAGGTGAGAGATTGGTTACATTATCATCAAATAAATGAAGTGTTTAAACTAGACAGTAAAATAGGCTTCCAGGTGGAAAAATCAAAATTAGAGACTGAACTGTTAGAATCCAGTACTAAGAATTTGTCAAAAATGTATGACTTGCTGCTGAAATGGAATACACAAGATGAAATGGTAAAATCAAGTATGATTAAATGGGCTCAGGACATTGGTCATAACATCATGTTTGCTGATTGGGAAAAGTTGTGGACCACCGGGTTGAAGTTTACGGCGTGTAACGCCTTAAGAGAAAATATAATGAAAATGATTTATAGGTGGTACATAACCCCAGTCAAGCTTGCAAAGATCTACCACTTGCCTGATAATAAATGTTGGAAATGTAAAGAAAAGGAAGGTACATTCTTTCACCTCTGGTGGACGTGCCCGAAGATTAAGGCATTCTGGGAAATGATTTACAATGAACTGAAAAAGGTATTTAAATATACTTTCCCCAAGAAACCAGAGGCCTTTCTCTTGGGTATTGTCGGCCAGGGGGTGTTAAAGACAGATACAATTTTTTTTATGTATGCTACAACAGCAGCTAGAATACTTATTGCAAAGTACTGGAAGACACAGGATCTACCCACACTGGAAGAATGGCAGATGAAGGTGATGGACTACATGGGTTTGGCAGAAATGACGAGCAGAATCCGAAACCAGGGAAGAGAAGCGGCGGAAGAGGAATGGAAGAAGTTTAAGGACTATTTAAAGAAATACTATAAAATTAATGACAGCTAGAATGATGTTGGGTTCAAAATAAATGGTTACTATTAGTAATGGTTAAGACAAAGAGAATAAGGATGATTAACATAAATTTATAGTAAAATAAGGGAAGATTCGCTGAATAATTATAAGAACTTGGAATACAGAAACGGGAAGCAAGAGGAAGTCGAGGAAGTAAGGTTTAAGAAATTAGGACATGAAATGGTACTTGTTTTTTGTTCTCTTATTGTTTGTTGCTTGTTTATGTATGTTTTGTTTGTGTTAATATAAAAATTGTTTAATAAAAAATATTATAAAAAAAAAAATGAAATAAAATACACTCTTCTTTATGAATTGAAAAGCTGACTGAGACTGAAGTGATTTTACCAGGGAGGACGTGGTTGGTGGCAGCGGATTAGTGGTGTACGGGTCAATAGTCCGTGAGACGACCGGGGGCTCCGTACGAACGCCACACCAAGTGTCGGATTTGGCACAAAGAAGCTTCCTATTCAGGGTAGACACTACTGGGCTACATAGGCACCAACTCTATGGGACACTGGTCCCTCCCCCCCATAAAATATTTAAACCCCCCCTTGGGCAGCCACCTCCCCCCCCCCCAAGCTGGGTGCTACACTCTTTTCCCAACTTGGCTCTCAGCTTTCGGCGCCATTTCCGAGCGTGTCTGAGCCCAGGGTAGCTGGGCAGAGGCAAGTGGGTTAGCAGGCTGGTAGGAGAAGCAAACAGGTGTGGGGCAGGTGAGTAGGCAGAAACTTCTTGTGGGGGACTGGGGGAAGGGGAGATTTGTGCCTAGTTGCATGTCGAGGAGGAAAGTGCTCTTCAGAGAAGTGTGGGGAGAAGGGAGGGTGGGCAGGTGCCCCCCGTATTTTGTTTAAGTTGGCACCTGTGCTGAGCTTTATGGAGTGGTGGTTGAAATGCAATTTATGGCATCTTCCATATGATTAAATAGTCCTTCAGCTGCAGGATTTGGGCTAGGTACTTGGGCTAGGACAGCATGTTATGTGGGGAAGGTTTAAAGCATGGTTGTTGTTTTTTGTTTTTTTTTAAACCCTCTCAATATGGTCCTGGTGAAAATGGCCTTATGCTGTTCTTATTAGGAGGGATTTTTCATTGGGATCAATGGATATTTCCCTCCCAGAAAAAATAGCAGCTGGGTGACAAGGGCTTTTCGTGGAGACTGCAGCAGGAAGGGAGGTGTTTGTTTTTTTAAAAAAATAAAATCCCACTTTTCCTGCACACCACAGTCACAATACTATTCCCCGGGCAGCTTTTCAAAGAGGAAAAATGCTGGACGTATTAGCTGCAATGATACAATTAACACCACCTCTTATTGGGCCTAAAGGGAAGTGGGGAAAGCACACCAGAGTTTCTAGACAACCCTAAAATGTAATCTCCAGCCCCCCTACTGCAAGTAGAAAAGGAAATTGTCTTTCATCTCCCTGAGTTCTGGCTGCAGTTGCCTGTCAACAGCAAAAGGCTGCTTCTTACCAAGTGATCTAACGCAAACGGTCTCGTTTTAACCGTGATGAAATTCAAAACACAGTGGGCACTGCTGAAACAAAATGAATTCATTAAATGCATTTCACTCATTTGCCCAGACTTGGAGTTGAGTCACATTGTGTCACAGGCATTCCTCCCTGAAGTGTTGAAAATTTCAAATGTAAACACTTCTTATGTTGGGAAGAATGGTGAACAAGGAAATGCCGACCATTTCTATTGCTTATTTTAAAGATTATTTTAGCTAGGAGTAACCTACACTGAACACAGCAAGACTTACTTCTGAGTAAACATGCATAGGATTGCACAGCACAGGAACTTTTTCTAGACTGCAGATTTGGAGTGCTCATAAAAATAGGAGAAACAGTAGCTTAAGCCCAAATGTTGGGACCTAGATTTACCCATACAATTTTCATACATTTTCCTTGCTCAAATATATAAAGTCCTGCTCCACACCATTGAGGTACTTAACATCTCTTATAATATAGCTTTTACTTAAGGAAGAGCTACTGCAATGTAATGCCTCTTAAACATTATTATAAGCATCAGTGCAAGGACACCAGCTTTCTGTATGTCTTCAGTTGCACAGCAAATTAGTGAACTTTTTAACATTTGGCTCAGGTTTTCTGCCATCTGTGCTCTTCTTATCTATTCATCCTTGTTATTGGTGTTTTGGTAGACCAATGAGCCAATTGCCCCTGAAGCTGGGTTGGAAGACATTAGGATGTTTCTCATGGGTAACCACAGTCACCTCTCTATCCCACATTTTGACCAAAGTGTAGTAGTGACTATGATGGTGATGATGATTTCCTGGCAACTATTCATAAAGCATTCTAGGTGCTGAGCAACTCCAGATCATCTTGATGTCCCCTCCCCTGAAATCTGTGCTAGTGACTAGTGGATTGGGAAATCCACACGTTGGAATAAAGCTAGGTATGAAAATCTTCTTCACAGTAATCTGTGAAGGAGCAGAAATTGCTGAAATTCATTGGAGGTCAGGAACAGAAATCGACTTTATAGTTCTCAAATGTTATGTAAACAAGGGCATTATTTTCTGCATTGTTTTCAATGTTTCCCTTCCATTTAAATTGATTATGTAATAAATTATGTTAGTTTTGGTCATAGTGATGCGAACAATGTTGGTTTTAGCAGAAGCCAATCTGTAGCAGGGGATGCGGGTGGCGCTGTGGGTAAAACCTCAGCGCCTAGGACTTGCTGATCGCATGGTCGGTGGTTCGAATCCCTGCGGCGGGGTACGCTCCCATTGTGCGGTCCCAGCGCCTGCCAACCTAGCAGTTCGAAAGCACCCTCGGGTGCAAGTAGATAAATAGGGACCGCTTACCAGCGGGAAGGTAAACGGCGTTCCGTGTGCTGCGCTGGCTCGCCAGATGCAGCTTGTCACGCTGGCCACGTGACCCGGAAGTGTCTGCGGACAGCGCTGGCTCCCGGCCTCTAGAGTGAGATGAGCGCACAACCCTAGAGTCTGGCAAGACTGGCCCGTACGGGCAGGGGTACCTTTACCTTTTTAATCTGTAGCAGAATAGAAACAGCGCTGTTGTGATGAACACAGGATGGGACAGAAATGTACACGCAGAGCTCAGCACTGTCCCATTCTCCTTTGACGTGAGAGACAGAGATGGCACACACATTTTTTCCAATGCTGAAAATGAGGAAATGTTCACTTGGAGTTTAGGAGTTCCATGAAGCTTTCAATGAGATTCTAGCCTTGGACAGGATTACTTTTTTCCATCTTAATCTTCAAAGTACTACAGCAGTGTAGGGATACTTCTGAAATAGCCAATTTATCATTTGATTTTGGAATTCCAAATCGCCCAAAAAGGGCCGGTGCTCATTGGCAGAGCATGCAGAAGATCCCAGTTTCAAGACCTGGCATCCTTGATAGGGCTTGGATGTCTCCCTCTGAAACACTGGAGAGATGCTCTTAAGTCAGCGTAGAAACAATACTCAGCTAGATGGACCAGATGAATCAACTGCAGCTTCCAGTGTCTCTGCAGTGGAACTTGTGCATCAGAAATCTCTCATTTTTAAGGTTTGGTTTAGTTTCTGAATTTTGTACAGACTGCTGTGTATATGTGGGTGTGTCACTAGTAAAAAGCATTCCTAATGTGATCATACGCATGATTGCATTAAGATTCTTATGTGGGTGTTTCACTGATATATAGCACAAAAAGAAAAGAGGAAACCTTGATATAATTCTACATAGGTTGTGTCTGGATTCTTTCTATGTGCTTATTTACCAATGCACAGGGACAGTTCAGTAAAACATGGCACAAAAGGAATATTGGTGCAGTCCCACGTAAAATCAAACCAAGGCCAAACGCCAATAAATGATTCCAAAAGACTGATCCAGGTCCCATAATAGTACTTAATGCATTAGGAACAAGGATGGCTATGGCTCTCATAAATGAAGCTGCGGAGAACATTTTGAGTTCTTGTAAAAAAAAAGGAACAACAAAAACAGAAGTTGACTAAAGGTGTTGGCACTTTAATTCTTTGCAGAAATAAATCCCAGATGGTGTCCAAGGTCACCTGCAGCCCTTTGCTGAAACGCATTCAGAGTGTAAAGGCAGAGAGAGATTTAATGAAGTTTAAATGAACCCAGACACGCTGGTTTCAAATATAAATTTTTAAAAACTCATGGAGAAGCTTTGAAGGAAACTGGATCCTCTGCTGTTTTTGTGTGGGTGTTATTTTAAAGAACGGGAAGGTGTAGCCTGGTGTTAAATGGTATTTTATTTAGTAATCCTATGGCTCAGCTCACCGCTTTCCTCCCCCGCCCATATTACCATGGCTGCTTTCTCTCCTACCTCATCATACCTACCGTGGGATGTCAATTTAGAAACTGCTGTAAAGTTGGGAGGGGCTGTGAAGGCTGTGGATATGGTTCAGATTACCTGAATATGGGGGCAAAAACAGAGGGCTATTAAAAAAAGGCTAGGGACTCTGTTCATCATCAATGCCAGAGGAGAAGAGGCTGCTGGAATTCTGTCTCATTGCAAAGGCATCCACAACAGACTGGGGCCCGCTATTCATGAATGTATATTGTGCTGGGGAATCAAGGCAGGCTGGACATTATAGTGCTGCCTAAGAGAACCCCAAGGGACGCAGGCGGCGCTGTGGGTTAAACCACAGAGCCTAGGGCTTGCAGATCAGAAGGTCGGCGGTTCGAATCCCTGCGACGGGGTGAGGTCCCGTTGCTCGGTCCCTGCTCCTGCCAACCTAGCAATTCGAAAGCACGTCAAAAATGTGCAAGTAGATATTGTATTGATAAAACTAAGTGTGTGAAGGTTTATAAAATGCAATATAAAATTAGGAAATGCGTATTTAAAAATTTGCGTAATGGATGATTGTCAGAGAGGTTGAAGGAAGTCTAAAAGAGAAAATATGTGACAAATTTAGATTGGATACTATAAATGTATGTTGGAAAATTTAATTAAAAAATTAATAATAAAAAAGTGTGCAAGTAGATAAATAGGTACCACTCCGGTGGGAAGGTAAACGGTGTTTCCGTGCGCTGCTCTGGTTCACCAGAAGCGGCTTAGTCATGCTGGCCACATGACCCGGAAGCTGTATGCCGACTCCCTTGGCCAATAAAGCGAGATGAGTGCCGCAACCCCAGAGTCGGTCACGACTGGCCCTAATGGTCAGGGGTCCCTTTAACTTTACTTTAAGAGAACCCCAACTGAGCTGAGTAGTTGCGTACTGCACTTGGTGTTGAAAACCCCCAACTTGATTGTACAGGGAGGAATCAACCACTCCACCCTTTGAAGAGTCCTTGATTGACACAACTCAGGATGCCAAGACAAGGATGGGGTTGTTGCGCAGTATTTCAGGTCCTACATAAGTAGGACGACACAGTGGATATGTTGTTGTGCTCCTTGTAATGTTATAAAGAGAGATGTGATGTTCCGTCCTTTACCTATGGGTGAAAGGAGGCAGTAATTTAAACACCTACGTGAGTTCAGAGAGCTGTTAAATAGAAGGGCTGAGTCATTCACACTTGGGGATGGCCCCAGTGCAATCACTTCAGGTTTGCACAGGCTTAATGCCACGCTTATAACTGGGCTGGACTCACATGGGGAAACACACATACACCCACCCACCCCATGCACAGGTTCATACAAACTGGCCTTGACATGGTCCAGTATAAGAAAACTACTTTTTCCATGGAAACCCTACCCAGTTCTTTTTCTGATTAGCTTTTAAACAGACTCCCCCCCCCCCAATCCAAACACCTGCCTATCTTTTAACATAAAGAGTGCTTTCAGGTGGGTTTTCATTGTGGGATGGATGTTCCTCATGCATAAAATTTTCTTCGTGCAGCATTCATCCAACATTGTTGGCATAAAAATGTCAGCTTGTGTCTTCCTCTGTTTAATCCATCATATTCCTCTCTGGGGGAAATCCGATGTTTAAAAAACGTCTTCTACCAATGTCTCGTTTGCAATATCTGAACAAGCTGTTTACAATATCAAACCCCTGTCTGAAAGCATCCAAAAGTGAATGAATGGGTTTCTTATTCTTGCGCTTGCTTGCTTTCTTCCTTGTTGGTTTTCTTTTCTAAAAAGTGCTAGTATGAGAAGAGGATTGCAATATCTGGCATGCTACTGCTACATTTCTGAATCCCTGTCATTACACAAAAAGGATGGGGGAGGGGTTCAGGATGGAGTAAAGAAGGCTACTCTACTTCCTTTTCATGCTTGCCCTCGTGAGCAACTGGATGCTGCACCAGCTGAAGTTTCCGAACCGTCTTCAGAGGCAGCCCCACGTATAACATGTTGCAGTAATCTAACCTAGAGGTTACCAGAGCACAGACGGCAGCAGTTAGGTTATCCCTGTCCAGATAGGGGAGCAGCTGGGTCACCCAAGCTGATGGAAGGCACTTTGTGCCACCGAGGCCACCTTAGCCTCAAGTGACAGCAGTGAATCTAGAAGTATCACCAAGCTGCATAACTGCTGTTTCAGTAACCCCATCAAGAGCAGGCAGTCCTCCCATCCATCCAAACTAGGGAACCACCCATTAATAGTGCCTCAATCCTTATCTGGATTGAGCTTCAGTTTGTCGGCTCTCATTCAGTCCATTAGAGAGGCAGGACACTGGTCCAGCACTTCCGCTGCCTCACCAGCAGATGTAAAGGAGAAGTAGAGCTGTTTGTCATCAGCATATTGCTGACAACGTACTCCAAAGCCCCAGATGACCCCACTAAATGACCCTTGGGAATTCCTTCCATTCTTACAGTTCTGTTATTCTTTTGACCTAAATTCAGAGCTCCTTTAAACTTTGGCCAGTTCCACAGCCCGTTCTTACTGCAGCGCTTCCTAAGTGGCGTCCTGACACAAACGAATGATGAATTCATACAGTATATTTGCTTGATGGTATCCATGGCAACAAGTTCCTCCTTTCTCCCTTCCACCCTGGTTGAATTTGGCATTGCCTTGCCACCACCAGTTTAACTGAGATGTCAAACAGCAATGGGGGAAAAAAAAACTTTTAAGTGTCTCAGATAGAAGAACAGTTAACATTTCTCTAAAAAATTAAAATCCATTTCTACTTGACATCTTTTTTGTGTTGAAGCTACATTTCGCCATTCTTTGGCAGCCAAAGAGACTTCTTTTCTCCAGCAACAATGGTTGCTACAAAGGACTGCGACAATAATTGATACTGGAAGTTTTGTGCAGTGTATGTGGTACCTCTAATAGTTCAAGGCCCGGCTGCCTAAATTTATCCTGACAATTGCAGTGGCACCATTGAAGGAGTCTTCTGAATAATTCATTTGCCCCCCCCCCCCGGCCACATCCTGCTTTTCTTGTGTACAGAAATCAAAGCTGAACCTGATTTAAAGTATTACTTCCATTTCTTTTTCTAGTGGCATAATGAATTGCACTGTTTTGAGCCTTTTGCTATAATTGTGAAGGAGATGGAAGTTTTTAACACAAATGCCTAGGATTTCAGAAAGATGGGGAAATTGATTGGTTTTTTTAAAAAAATAAAATAAAAATAAAACAAAAAAACTGGATGCCCCAGTGAGAGTGTTAATGAAATTCAGCTTTCTTTCATAAATAATGCAGCACTTGGCACTTGATTAGGTGAAGCGAAGAGGAGTTTGTGCCTAATGAGATACATAGCAAGAGAGATATTGCTTGCAGATGGTTGCCATTACCGGTGACATATATACCGTTGTGCATGTGCCCGCGCATGTGTGTTTTCAGAGAGACTTCAAATGGGAAAGCTGTATTTTGTAATAAAGCTGACAGGATTAAATGTAAACAGGCTGTCTCTCCTTTCAGGCACCGGAGCTGTAGATTAGAATGAAGGCTGTATCCTGTCCCATAATCGGGATGCAAGATCACGTCAGGCAGATTCTCCCCTTCAAAAAAAAGGCAGAGTAGTAATGGAGCCCCAGTAATCCCCTGGCAAACTCCTTTGAAATGTGATGTTTTGGGCAGCTTCCCCCAACTTTGTGCCTTCCAGATGTATTGGACTGCGACCTCCAATCAGCATGCCCAGTGGTCAAGGACCTAACCCTGCACCATAATGGGAGAAGCTTAGGTTTGGCTTGCCATCATTGCTGCAAACCCTGGAGCTGCCTGGCCTTGCTGTGCCTTCTCTTCCTGTTGTCTTGCTTTTGCGAAATTCCAGTTGCTAGCCCATCCTCTCTGAGCATGTGAACATGGAGGAGAGCGACAAGATGGAACAGCATCCTCCACCTGCCTTCTCTGGGTGGCTGCCTAGATCAAGCACAGAGGGAGAGGGCATACTGAGGGCCTCACCGACAGGCAATGGTGGCAGAGGAGGAGCAGACATTCTGATGTCATAAGAACTTAAAAAGAGCCCTCTTGCATCTGGACAAAGGCCAACCTTGTCTTGCAACCTGCTTTGCACAGTAGCCAGTGACCATCAAGATACCCATGAGAAGCCCACAAGCAGGACATGGCAGGCAATAGCAGTCTTCTGTTGAATCCAGGCAACTAGTGTTATTCACTTTCATATACAGTGGTACCTCAGGTTAAGAACTTAATTCGTTCTGGAGGTCCGTTCTTAACTTGAAAATGTAATTAACCTGAAGCACCACTTTAGCTAATGGGGCCTCCCGCTGCCGCCGCGCTATTTCTGTTCTCATCCTGAAGCAAAGTTCTTAACCTGAGGTACTATTTCTGGGTTAGTGGAGTCTGTAACCTGAAGTGTCTGTAACCCGAGGTACCACTGTACTTGCATATAAAGGCTGATGTTGTCTGCTCAGTTACCTGGGACTAAGCCCCATTGAACACATTTACTTCTAAGTAACAATGTATGGGATTGCACACTGAAGCAGGGAAGTAACTGGGCTGGAACAGCTTTAGGGTTTGTAAGAGTGGAGGCTGTGTTGAAATGGGTTTGATGGCCTCCTTTGTTTACAACAAGACAATCAACTTCCTTCTTGTACCCTCAGGTTGTACCCACGTCATGCAAGTGCCCTGAACAACCTTGGGACATTGACCAAAGACTTGGCAGAGGCAAAGGAATACTACAGCAGAGCCCTCCAGCTGAATCCACAGCACAACCGGGCCCTCTTCAATCTTGGAAATCTGCTCAAGTAGGTTATGGTCTCATTCAGTCCCCCGTAGGTTTAAAATTGGAAAATTGTTCTTGCAAATCAAAGCCAGGTCTGACTGCCTTGGGAGGATGTTTGAGTCCTCAGAACCTTTCCATCTTCAGCCCTAGGTAAGTCTTAATTATTCATATGCATATTGTTACAACTTCTAGTCAACCACTTCTTTGCTAAGTACACTGCTGGGGAACCTCTGAGCCCTCCAGATGTTGCTGGACTCCAGTTCCCATCAGACCCAGATAGCATAGGGATGATGGGAGTTGGTGTCCAGAAACATCTGGAGCTCTGCAGGTTCCATGTTGCATCTGAGGGCATGCCCAAACTGTTTTGTAAGCATATCACTAACTTCCACCATCAGTATGGAGCTTAGATGACTTGGAATTTCAGAACTGAGGGAGTTGTGTTTATGATTAACTTTTGGATTTTTGGCTCCCATGTGCGTTCTGATAACCATCAGTCATAATGACCTATGTTTCCAGAGAGAGTTACCCTGTAATCAGTACATTTGTTTCAGATAAAATATTTCTGGCTAGATGCATTTTCCCTTTTGCAGTGAAAACAAAACCACTTCCAGTTTTCCAGTTTTGCCTTAGGGCCCATCTGTGGACTAGATACTGCACTTAGATCGGAAGCGTGTTACGAATCCTTGGCTTTGTTTCCAGCTATCTTCTTAAGAAAACTTGTGATATCATTTTCTTTTCCTCCCTATGTGATAAAGAGTGAAGAGGAAGAGAATCAGTGCAGAAGGTCATCCTGGTGTAAAATAAAAAGAAAGTGCTCTCTGTTCTGTTGGATTTTGAGATAGGATGCCCTGGATGAGGGGGCAGCTTATGTGTGAATATTCAGCAAAGTTTGAGCAGCTTTGAAAGAGTAAAGGAACACTAGTTGTCATTCTTTCTCCTTACCTTTGGCCAGAGCAGTACATTAAGCAGAATGTGATAGAACTGACTGTTTCACCTGAGAGTCCAGGTAGGGGGATACTAGTTTTGAGTGTTGCATAGTCCCCCATCCAAATGATAACTGAAAACTGAGACATAATGAAGGGAAAGAGGTTGTTTACCAGACATCCCCAACCTTCGGCCCTCCAGATGTTTTGGACTGCAATTCCCATCATCCCTGACCATTGGTCCTGTTAGCTAGGGATCATGGGAGTTGTAGGCCAAAACATCTAGAGGGCCGAAGGTTGGGGTTGCCTGTTGTAGACCAGCATTCTCGTAACTGTGCTGGTTTTCTACTAGCAGGAAATTTTTCATAGTTGAACATCTCTTTTAAAAAAATAAAAATCCTCCACCTGCAACCTAAAGTGCTACAGTTAATTCTGCCATCTTATTCCACATCACTTAGTTTTAGTAGCTTAGTCCTAGCAATCACAGCTTCCCATTCTCCCCAGCAAGACTATTAATTTCCCTCTTTCTCAGAGTCCCCTTTCATGCCTCCCTTTCTTTTCTCTGATTAAACTGCTGCTTCTGTTTCCTCTGCCGTCTCCAGTTTCAGCATCTCTTACTGGAGCTCCCAGACAGCTCCAGTCTGGATGGGAGGTGGGCAGGTGTCTGTAGTGCACCTAGCATTCACCTGCACACTAGGAGCTCCTTGTTATGACTGCAGTGTCAGCAGCAGTATGGAGAGGAAGTGAGAGAGATACCTCCCTCTTTCTGTCTCCTCACAGCTGGAGAGCTACTGGCCTAAGTGGGCATGTGTTATGGGGAGAAGTGGGGATTTGGGGGATCAAGGGTTTCTGTGACTCAAATTCAGCTTGACTTAGAAATAAACCATACTATTTCACACAGAGAAAATAGTTTAGCTTGTTTCCAATCCAGAGGAAATGATGCCCTTCTCTTATTTTGATGTGATTGTCCATTGCATGCCCTTATGGGAGCCAGGTCTAACAGCCAGTCAGTAGGAGACTTTAGAAGCCCTAGTAGGTCAGGGAAATCCAACAGACAAGATGGGCTAAGTAAACTGTGAAAAGGTATCATAGCCCCGGGAACCGTTTATAGGGCAGCAGAGCACAGATCTGGAGGTCCCTGGTTCTGCTCCAGCAGCTCCTGGCAGGAGGTCACTCAGTGAATTTAGAAAAGGTAGGAAGTATAGCCAGCCAGGTTCTTTGTTTTCCTGCAATATATGTCTTGCCCTCAAGAAACAAACACATACTCTAAGTGATCCCCTGCCCCCCATGCAGCAGATCCCTCTGTCAGAGAAAGGAAGAGCTTTGTAGCCCATAATTCTTTGGATTTCTGCTAAATAATGTTTATATGCTGTTTGACTTTGCAGTGTGTTGTACAATCATGTGCTTGTGTTTCACCCTCAACTCTTTCATATGGTGGACCAAGCAGATGGGCAACTTAACACTGAAAGACAGTTGCCCTGTTCAGCAGAACCTGCACTAGTAGGCCTCGGAGGCCACATGGAAATGCCAGCAGGCTCAAAAGCCCGGAAAAATTCCATGGAGATACTAGTTGTATGTGTTAGCAGCTGTGGAAATGTATGTGTGTAAGTGGGAACAAGAAGCACCCCCCTTTCAGACTGGCACCATTGTGCGAGGTGTGGCAGCCCTGTATCCCATGTGAAAGAGCCTGCTAATACCATCATTGCCTTCACAGAACCCTCACTGGGTTGTGAGCCAGGCAACAGCCTAGAATGTTCCCAGAGGTGGACGGCAAAGGGGGGAAACTGTGGTTGGTTTAAACCATGGTTTATTGAAACAAGCTAAGAACAAGCTACACTTTATGATTCTGGCTTGTTTCAACAAACCAGAATTTAAACTAACCAGAATTCCCAGTTCAGATGTAACAAGAAAATCTGGTTAGTTGAAACCAAGCAGTGGCAACTTCTAATTTCTTCCTTGTGACCACACCAGAGGGGTGGGGGGGTCACTCTAAGACTTGTTCCTGTGTGGCAAAACTATGTTTTATCATTACATCTGAAATGGGCCAGTGTTTGTTCTTGAGTAAGCTAATGCACCAGCATGTAAGCCCAAGGCTCATTCCCATACTTTATAAACCATAATTTAGAGTTAGGTCCAAACAAGCCAATGTAGCAGAAGCAGACTTCCGAATCTAAATCCAAATTCCTGCCTACTGGACCACATTTATCTAGTCTTGATTATAATGACTGGTTGTGTGCAATTGTATGTCAGCTGCTTCTCTGCCTAAAACAGAGCCTCTGTCTGGAATGGGGCCAGAGCAACATATGTAATTCAGGCTGCCACATAAGGGATGCTATAATCTTTTTATTATCTCTTTTAAAAATGCACATTGTTCTCTGTTCAAATAAAAAAAAAGCCATTAACAGAAAAAAGAGGATAATTGAGAGGACTACATGGTGCTCAAGAAGCATGCCTGTGGGTAATAAAGATTTTTTTACTGCTGCTGAGTGGGTTTCTTAATCCTTTAACTTCTGATACTGGCATTTCCTTCACTCTTGCCAAATCTTTTGCCAGAGCAGTCATCAATTTTCCATGTCACTGAAATGTTCCACAGATACTCAAGCCGGTGACCTCAGATGCTTTAATTTGAATTTTTATTCATTTATTACATTTCTGTAGCGCCCTGCGTCCAAGGATCACAGGGTGGTTTGCAGTATGAAAACAGAAAAATACATAACATGGTGACAAACAAAAACAATAACCCCCCCCCAAACAGTTTCAAAGGCCATAGATTGTTTAATTAGCCACAGACCTGGGAGAAGAGGGATATTTTTGCCTGGCGCCTAAATATATGTAATGAAGGCACAAGGCGAGCTTCCCAGAGGAGTGCATTCCACAAGCAGGGGGCCACCACAGAAAAGGCCTGTTCTCCTATTGCCACCCTCGTGGAGGAGGCGCATGAGGAAGGGCCTCAGTTGATGATCTATAAATTGACAAGTTAGCTGACCTTTCATTATTCAGCAGGATAGGGGAAGGTGCATAGGCCTTCATTTGACAGGGCTTTGATAAGTTAGTTTCAATATTGTACTGTGGCATTCCTTCCCCAAAGCAACTGTTGTTCACCAGAGATGCCTAACCTATGGTTCTTCCTATGTTGCTAGACTACAACTGCCATCACCTCTAGTTAGTGACCATTATTACTGGGGCTGATGGGAGTTGGAGTCGCGCAGCTTCTGGAGAGCAGTAGGTTAACTATCTGCTGCTTTATAAAGAAAGAAATGTCCCTGCTGTAAAACTCAGTGGTGGTGGTGGTGGTGGGGCAATATATAATATTTGCAAAGCCACAAATATGATCTTCTAAATTTCCCAGCTTATTAAAAAAAAAAAGAGATGATAGCTTGTCTGTGTTGTTGAGTGCACCCCTGATTTTATGCATCATGAAAATGTATGCAGCAGATATAACTGTTCTGGGTAGTCTATCATGAAAATGTAGATGACATGCCAAGTGTTAAACAACCAGGTATCTGCACCTGCTTGAGCCATGGGTGTTTAAAGATGCAGGTGTATTGTCTGTACTTTAGTGTGCCATTAATTTTCTGATAACAGTTATTTTGTAAGTGTAAAGTAGGGGATATAGGCTGATGGAAGTTGTAGTTCAGTAACATCTGGAGGGCCACAGGTTACTTGCGAAGCTGCTTACCCAGAAAAAGGATTATTCTGTATTCCCATCCCTTGTACATACAATGTATTACAAGCAAAGAGTAGTACATTGAAGAGAACCTGCAGAACAAGTGAGTTGGTTCAAAGCCTTGTACCTTCTGCATTTGTGCATCCAGCTCGGTATTGTCCGTTCTGACAAAGAGTGGCTCCCCAGGTTCTCTAGCAAAAGTCGTTCCTCTCACTTGCTACTGGATCCTTTTAACTGGAGGTGGCAGGGCCTGAACGTGGGACCATTTTCAGGAGAAGAATATGCTCTATTACTGTGCTGTGGCCTCTTCCCATGTTCTACATTGGAAGCAGGAGATGAAGGGACACGTTCTGGCATAGTTGTCTCTTTTTTGGAAGTAGGTATGGGAAGGGTCTATGCACACAGGCCAACTTCTAAGAAAGAAAATGTTTTGCTGAAGCATCTGTGTATATAGTTTTTTCTTGAAGCAGCACACACACAAACCATTCCCTCATTGCATTTTTAAATGTGGGAGTTGCTTGTGAGCCTGCTCCAGCTGGTTTAAAATACGCTCTGGGGAAAAGTCCCTCAAAGAGTAAAACCCCTGGCTTTGGATGTCTGAGAGGAAGACTGCTCATTACATAGAAATGTATGTCATAAAGCTAAGACAGCTGAGATGGAGGGAAAATGGCTGAACAGAAGGGCACTTCAACACTCAAAATGATTCCCTCAGCCATTTTCCTTTACATGCCTGTTAGTGCTCTGTTTGCACATGTTCGCATCTAACTTTAGAAAGCCTTCCTCACACACAGACTGGGAGACAATCGGTAGGGAGTCCAATGTCATATTATGCTCTTCATTCGTGAGCGGCCAAGATGGCGGCATGGGCAGGCAGTGACAGAAGCAGTGTCATTTCCCTCTCATTATTTCCTCAATTACTGTTGAGCTTCATCATGCTCCTCTCTTCACTTTTATATCCCTGCTTTTCCCCATGGCAACCTCAGACGTGGAAAAAAATGGGGCCTGTTTGAGCTTACCATGCCCTGTGCTGATTTTATAGATATGGGAGTCAGAAGTAGAGAGGGAGAGAGAGACTACCAGTAAATGACTTTAGTCCAAGATATTAAAGCTAATGGCTCCCAGAGGGCAAGTGTGCTCCTTAATCAGTGCTTCTGGGGAACTTTTCATTTGTTGAGCCGTCTCCTGCTGATTCACGGGAGGCCCAGGTCTCACTAAGCAATTTGTAGTTTGCCCTTCTCAGGGACTTCAATTCTGAAGGCAAATATTGCAGCTGATTTTTTAAAAGGTGGACCACAGTGGAATTTATGGACAGTAATAACTTGGAGCAGGTGGAAAGCCAAAAGAAGGTAGGCATCCTATACCGGATCCTTGTAGAGTTAGCGTTTATCAAAATGACACTAGCTGCATTTAATCGTAACAATAAACTATGGTTTGTCATTACTGAACGTGCTTTGGGCCTGCCAGCTCCTTTTCCCACAGTACATCAATATTCCGCCAGCATCTGGAGCTGTTAAAGGGTGGCATGAACATCTGAAAGAAACCGCAAACTTTCCCCTCCCCGGTTAAACATTTGCACTTGGCAGTATATGACTTTCAACGTGTTTTCCTTTGCTGTCAGATTTACATGCAGTAGGCTCTGATGTATATAAGTTGACCTATTTGCATAGCTGGGCACAATGTTTTCTGTTTCAGTTTTACTCCTTTTAAACAGGAAATGGCGGCTGCAGGTGTACTGAGGCTAGGACACAAGAGAGGCCTGTCTGCTTCTGAAAGCACCTGCCCAGTGTCTCCCCCGCAGTAATGTCTATAGTAATACAAAACACGTGAAGCGTGATGAAGTCACATTCTCAGAATAATTCTGTATTCTTTATTAATAAAATGTTACAGAGAAAAGAGAGGAGGTGGCACAGGGCTGTCATTTTCAACTTCGACCACATATATGTCATAAACTCTAGCTTTAACCCCAGATACCCAAAGAAACCTGAGAACTGTAGCCTGTGGTGGGTGCGGGGAATTATAGCTCTGTGGCAGGTGAACTACAGTTCTCAGGATTCTTTGGGAGAAGCCATATAAATTTGCTTTAAATGCACGATGTGCGATTTGACTAGCTATATGTTTTAACGACACCAACCCAGCTCACTGCGGTCCTCTTCCTCTCAGCATGACGCTGGAACACATATGGAGAACCAGCATGTAAAATTAGACTGCTAATCATCTCTAGTTTATGTGGAGTTTCAGAAGTAGAGAAAAACGATTCCCTCTGCCTCCTTCCTGGAGTACCAGTCAGAAACTGAGAAGATTGGGTTGCACGATTCACAGTGAGAACCACACAGTTCCTTATACAGAACCTCATCTCTCCCTCCACCTCCAGTATTTTGACTTTTCCATCAGCCTGGTTTGCTTCACTCAGGTTCCCTGGGAGATTTGTGTTGCCCCAATACAATAGCAAATGGAAAGAAGTGCTGACAAGGGAGAGAAGGGGCTTTTGTAGGAATTGCATGTGCTGCCCAGCAGGCTACAGAAAATGTTGCCAGCAGGTGCCAAGGCACACAACGTAGCTCATATCCAGTGGCTGCTCCCACTCCTCTTTGTGCTGTCAGGCTGTGCAATATGATATTGCCCCAGGAGACGCTCGATAGAAGAAAATTTAATTATCTAGCCCTTTCTGAAAAGGAGAAGACAGGCACTTTCGAGTCTGTTAACGGTATTTTTAATCAATTGGTGAGCTGAGAAAGTTGTTAAGAGAACTGCCTTCTCTCACCCCCATCCAAATTCCTATGACTTACAGGTCCCGGGGGAAGAAGGAAGAAGCTGTTCTCTTACTGAGAGATTCCATTCAGTATGGACCAGATTTTGCAGATGCTTACTCCAGCCTCGCTTCACTGTTGGCTGAACAGGTAACCAGTTCCATTCCAGTTCACCACCTATGCTTTGTACTGTATACTAATGCTAATTTTCAGCTCTGTTGGACACATGCCTGTGATAAGAGATGTCTACTTTCCACGCAGGAAAAAACCATGAAATTGTTAAAAATGAAGGCAATTCTATACTAACCTAGCCCCAGTTGTGTGTCGGTTTCTGTACCTGAATTATACCACCTGTAGAAATGATGCATTTTATATTGTGGTGGTCCCCCCTCCGTATTCTATAATTTTTTTCTATTCTGTTGCTCAGGAGAGGCATGGAGCTGTGAAGGCAACAGCTGCTAAACTTGCATAATCGCCCACCAAAAGTCTCATGCACACCAAGGGATGTTAGGCACATTCATGTGTTCCTTGCTGCACGTACAACATGGGAAGCTGTCGTTTGTGGCTCATGTATCTCAGTACTATTTGCACAGACTTGCAATATCCGGCAAGAGAATATTTCCCAGCCCTAGTTAGATAATACCTGGGACTGAATGTGGACTTTGTGCATGCAAAGGGTTATAGGGTTAGTGTTAGGGTTGGCAAAAAGCGTACAACTTTTGAAGATATACCTCTTGCCTGTCCCAATGAGGCAGGTGCCCCATTTTGCAAATATGTAAAACATGTCAGAAGCATCTCTGAAATGTTTTCATTTATTTGTGTTTACCTATGGAAAATGAATGATTATGTCAATAAAAGCACTGTCGTAGGCAGGAATCCTTTCTCTCATTCACTGTAGGTATACTGTTACATCTACGTAGGCATATGGAAAATAGTGCAAGGATAAGGAAACCACGGCTTTGCCTTTGGGATTCTGATGCTGGGTTGCTTTATCATCGCATGCAGAGTTGGGAGCCAGTGCCGCATACTGATTTTTCCTCTTTGCAGGTGGGGCATGAGTAAGGCTGTCTTCATTTTGAACCACCTCCAGAGAATAAACGAAATTAATTGCTCTCAGTGACAACAGACTTAAAGAGTATGGATTTTCAATACTGTGCAGCACTGGTCATAAGGCCATTAGAGCAATAACTAATATTGAGTCAAAGAGGTTGCGAGTCAAAAACAGTTGTCCCCTAGCAGCAGTAAACTTCTTGTCTGCAACAACGATAGAAAAGGTAATAGGAGAGGCTCATTCTCAATCTGCCTGTTCCCTCAAAACATTATCTCATCTGAGGAGGTAATAACATGAAGCATCAGTAAAGAATAGTTTGGTGAACTGTTAGAATCATAGGTTTGGGTCACTTGTGAACCGCCCTGTGATCCTTGGATGAAAGGAGATACAGAAAATTAATCAATAAATAAAATACACGGGTCTTCACTGACTCATCAACTTTTAATTTAAAAAATGGTCCAGGGCAATAGATGTGCTGCAAGTGGATAGCTTAGTCGGTAGAGCACGAGACTATTAATCTCAGGGTTTTTTGGGTTGAACTGGATGACCCTCATGGTTGGGGTTGCCATTGCCCCCAGAACCATTGAAAGGTCCTTCCCCACAACTTTGTGGCATGTGAACATGGTGTCCACATTGTGGGAGGAGCAGCATTGGCTCAGTTGTAAATAGATGAGGAAAGTATCTTCTCTCAGTAGCTGCAGGGGAGCCCCAATGTCTTATTAGATCCCTACCCACTGGGATGGGAGTCACTGATGCACTTCTTCTCCTCCCACCATGGTAACATTCCCCAACGTGGTGCCCTCCAGATATTTTTTTTACACTTCAGCTCCCACCATCCCTGACCATTGGCCATGCTGGCTGGGGCTGATGGGAGTTGTAGTCCAGGAGGGAACCAGGTTTGGGGAGGCTGCACTCTAGCAACGTGTGCAGCTCTGACTCCTTCCTATTGCCAGTGCCATCCTTTGGTAGACTGGGTTAGTTTTGGGAGTGCACAGGAGCTGCAGCAAAGGCTCCTTCTGCGTGGTGTGGGGCTTGGCAAGTTACCTGGGGGTGCACAAAGCAGCAGCGCTACTAGCGCTCCCACGCTGCCAGACTAACAGGAGGATCAGGTCAAGCAGTAGAAGTCACACTCTCTGCAGCTACTATGAAGTAAGCAGACTGATTAATTGTGGGTTCTGGAATTATTTTTATTATAATCTGGGAAAGGGAGGAGGAGGGAGCTTTCTGATTGATTCAGTTGATCCTGCACGGCACGTTTCCCCTTGCAATGTAAGAATCTAAAATGAGCCTTGACGTTCCTTTGCTCCAGTAGTTGTAAAAAGGGGCACTTAAGATTAATGTTCCATGCTCAAGGGAGTTGGGTTGTAAGTCAGCGTAATTACCCTGTCCTCCCCTCGAAAGGTGATTTTCAAATGAGAGCCGACTTGCAAAGGGAGGACGATTACACAAGCCAGTGTTGTAGTGAGCCCCAAACTTAACTGCGAGCACTTCGCTGCTTTTGAAGATTCTGTACCTTTAAGAAAAGCTGCTTCTCCTGTGATGCTTGTGGAATTCAAAGCGCTATAGGGATAGCTCAGAGATAGCATAGAATCATAGAGTTGGAAGAGCCTCTGTGGATCATTTAGTCCAATCCCCTGCAATGCAGGAATATGCAGCTCCCCCTTACGGGGATCGAACCTGTAACCTTGGCATTATCAGCACCAAACTCTAGCCAACTGAGCTACCCAGCATGAGTCTCTTAATCTCAGGGTTGTGGGTTCAAGCTCTGCGTTGGGCAAAAGACTCCTGCATTGGACCAAATGATTATCATCCTTTCCAACTCTACAGTTCTGTTTCTCTTCTGGGTTCCCTAACCCAACGAAACTTGTTCTCATTGGAATGCTTAAGACATCAGAAGTTCAGAAGGCGGTGCTTGATTTGGTTGTATACTGGCATTAGGCAGCTGACCTTGTGCCTCTGGTTGATCTAGAACAGGGGTAGGCAACCTAAGGCCTGCGGGCCGGATGCGGCCCAATCGCCTTCTCAATCCAGCCCGTGGATGGTCCGGGAATCAGCGTGTTTTTACATGAGTAGAATGTGTGCTTTTATTTAAAATGCATCTCTGGGTTATTTGTGGGGCCTGCCTGGTGTTTTTACATGAGTAGAATGTGTGCTTTTATTTAAAATGCATCTCTGGGTTATTTGTGGGGCCTGCCTGGTGTTTTTACATGAGTAGAATGTGTGCTTTTATTTAAAATTCATCTCTGGGTTATTTGTGGGGCATAGGAATTCGTTCATTTTTTCCCTACAAAATATAGTCCGGCCCACCATATGGTCTGAGGGACGGTGGACCAGCCCACGGCTGAAAAAGGTTGCTGACCCCTGATCTAGAATCAAATGAGGTTTTGCTTTGCTTTTTAATGAAGCCAAAATGGATGCCTTAGGCAGGAATCCTCCTTCAGAAGCATATTGTATTATTGAGGCCTGAAAACTACAATATTATGATTCAGGCAACGTAAATGGGGGTGGTGGAGACTTGGGGACTCCATTGTTTGCAGTTCATGCAGATTTTTTTTGCAGAAAACACCTTCTGGAGTCAAAGGGGCATTGGACACTGCCTTCCAGCTGTTATCCATCTAGCTCAGTATTGTCTCCTGCGGCCAGAGTCCCAACTAGAGGACTCACCCACAACTTGATAGCTGGTCCTTTAACTGGAGATGCCAGGGATTGAACCTGGGACCTTCTGCTTGCAAAGCAGGGGCTCGGAGCTGTGGCATCTCAAGCTTCCCTGCTGCAACCATGGCAAAGCAAAGATGGAAGGCTCATGTAGTGCATTTTAAAGGGCCACAAGAGCTGTGAGGTGTGGGTGCTTTAAAAATCCCTGAGGGGGAGGAACGTAACAAAAAGCGTGCAGGAAACAGCTGCAAGAGGCCAATGCAGCTTCCGCACTGGAAATTAGGAAACATGTTGTAGCCAACACCAGTATCTGGGGCCTAAACCAGGAACATTTTGATCTATGTCTGGGTCCTTCTCTGATGAGCATCTTGGAAAACTATCTTGGGAAGACTTGCCTTTTCGTCCAGGCTTTCCCTGGCCTGTAAGACAGGACCCTGTTTGACATGTCGGCAATGCCTCTATATGCTTTTGTGTGTTTTTCTATTGCTATTTTAGTTGCATTTTTGTTTTAATTGTATATTGTTTAAACTGTACACTGCTTAGAAGTTTTTGAAATACTAAGCTGCATGTAAATGCTTTTAAATAAAACAAATATATTTGCTTGGGATGAGTGAACCCACCCAGTTCCATTCTGCCGAGTTTTCCTGGATTGTGAAATGAATAATTATTTCCTGCCAAAACTCCAGAGTGGTACACTTACACCAACAGCCAATTTTCCTTGTGTCCTGAAGACCTTTGTGCCTTGTTAGGACCTAGCAGCTCCCAAAGCTTTTGTCCCTCCTGAAGATTAACAGAAGGAGAATAAATCCTGTAAAATCCTTAAATGTACAGATATGCTCAGTTTGCATAATTCAGATTCAAAAATCTGAGCACAATTAAATACAAAAGATTTTAGCACATCATACGCCCCCATCTAGAATATATGCAGCTTAGCTGTGAAAATCTCTCCTGTGGCCTCAGATTATTCTCAAGCTCACCATGTGTGATGATGATATCTCACACAGCACCTGCCTGTCTACTTCTTGACCCCGATGAGTGCAGACCCTTTCATGGATATGATTCAGCGTTATGCCTCACAGCGCACTGTTCTTTGAAGTGCAGGCGCAGCTGCCGTGCAAGCAGAAAGCGTTTCCCTCTGTTCTTGAGCCTATCTGGGGCAGCGGCAGCATCATGCTCACCTTCAAGCATATCACAGGAGCTTCTGTTCTCATGGGAACATTATGTTTTCATCAGTGCTATTAATGTACTTCAGTCTCTTATATGGCAGTCTCTTTCTCCAAGGAGCTCAGAACGGCTTGCATAACATTCTCAAGCAGTCTCCTATGCATTCAGAAGGAAATATCCTGAACCCTTCCCCAATAAGCCCATAAGTATTTCCAGGAAAGAAATGTTCAAGTAGCCATGAGTAGCGAGGCTGATAGCCCTCTGGGTAACCACGTTTGCTAACTCTTTTTGTGTTAAGGACCAATTAAAAGAAGCAGAGGAAGTCTACCGGGCTGGAATAGAGAACTGTCCTGAGAGCTCCGATCTGCACAATAACTATGGGGTTTTCTTAGTAGACACAGGTAAGTACACACTGCACTGGGGTTATTAGATATATTCTGGTTGAACCAAGAGGACAATTAGTTTAATCTGTGTAATTCAAAGTGCCCGAAAGCGAATGTGCCCATTCTTGTTGCCATCTGTGAAAATGAACCAGAACGTCTCAATTAGTCTTTAGTTAACTTTCGTATGTGTTGAAAAGTTATTCCCATTTTTGGCAGTTTTGATACCTGCTGCAACCATACCCGAATTACTTCAAAATTGTTCAGCAGCCTTTTGGTCCCCAGTTCAGCTGCTGCTCCTTTTCTGCATTTTCCTTCTTTTCACTCTTGCCCTCATCTGCCTCACCTCCCGCTGATTAACTGCAGCGACCAGTCCGGTTTTGTCTATGATGTTGCAGTGTTACATGTGACTTGGTGATGTCATGGACATTTGTAAATGAAACCACATGGTTCACCACAACCAGAGAGATTAAATGTCAGGGAGGGTAAATGAGGCCAAGCATAATGAAAGGAGAAGAATTGTAACAGTACAACCCTACACCCCCCCTCCAACCTTAACAATGGTGTGTATATGTGTGTTAGCATAGTCCCTCCCACCTGCAGAAAGATGCATAGCTGGTTATCAGGGCAGGTGTGCCGTGAGCACTAGACATTAGGGTCCTTAAAACCCTAGGTACCTGACAGTGTAAACCTGTGCATGCCTTTTAGAACAAAGCACCATTGAGTTCAAGAGGGCTTACTCCCAGCCAAGCAATCACATGCACACTTTCCCGGGAGTAAGTTCCATTGAATTCAGTGGGGGCATATTTCTGATTGGCATGTATAGGATCACACTGTAAATGGATAAATTCACGAGTCAGCATCCACATCAGGTGGTCATTGGAAGTGCGCTTGGAAGGGTTTGCAATTAGCAGTGATGTCCAGCTGGCAACCTTCCTGGTATGTGCTTGTCTTTTCAAGCCAGCAGAGTGTTGTCCTGCTTTCTGTCTGGGCCACCAAAGGGTTGGTGATGGTGATGCACTATGACCACTTTGAAACCATGTATGCTTCGGCCACTTCCCAGGCTTTCCTGCTGCAGCTCAGTGGTGGCTCAGAATTGCACATCAGCTCCCAGAGGAAGAGTGCAGCTGCTACAGAAGAAAACCTGGCTTTGCAGTGGGCTTGTTTTGCCCAAACACAAATGCCGTGACTTGGAAAAGGAGGCACGTATGTTTTCTCAGCAAAAGACTCATGACAGAATGCGGAGTCTTTCAGATCCAGCTTCTGTAGCTTTGGTTCCCTCCTTGGCACAAACGTAATAGAAGTAGTCACTGCAAATGGCACGTCTTACATTGACTTGAATTTGAATAGTGGACCAAGAAAGTAAGCCACTCCTTTTGGCTCTTAGGTTGCCCATTCCAAAACAGACTTCAGACAATTGGCTGAGCTGTTGACAGGGAAGGTTACATAACTATCTGGGCTTCCAACTGCTGCAGCAAGCATTTCTCAGACATAAAATAAGGGAGAAGGTGCATATTAACACTTCTGAAAGCCACAGCAGGAAAAGTAAATTTTGGTGATCCTCCTCCCTTTGTATTGTGGTGACAGGCACCCTGTGGTACAAGAACTATCAAATCTTGAGTCCAGCCAGTTTTCCACCAACCAGAGAATATGCTAGTGATGGGGTAGCCAGAGGGAAAAGAAATATGCCAGCTTTAACGCTGCTGTACTTCCCCACCCTCAAACCTATTCCTGGGTGGGTTTTGGGGGTAGGATTTGAGGGAATGGAAGAACATTAGATCCAGCAGATCCAAAACCTCCCCAATTCATCCTGGCACACATACACTTTGGAATAATACCGCCTTCTCTGTCTTCCACCCTTATTGTGTTAAAATAAAATAAAAAATTCAGCCAGTCTGAAATCTAACTCCCCCCTCTTTTTTTTACTGCAATGAAATAAGCTGTGTTCTATATTTTGCTAGATAGAAATGTAGGGTAGATGTTTTCTATATATGTATTTTTAATATCCCTACTTTATTGGGGTTTGTTCCATTCTCCTCCTCTTAAGCAGCTTATTGTAGCCTCAGAATAGCCCCTGGACACCAGTGCCAGAGTTGCTTTTCTGTGGTGGGAGAAACTCTTCCTCTTTGCCTTGATCTGCATTCTGCATGAGAGGGCAGGCACCTGCTCCTTAGGCTGCAAGTCTGTTTTCTTCTGCATAGGTCTTGGATGAGGTCAGGGTAGAGAATCTCAGCGCTTTAAATTTAGAAAAATAAAAAGAAGTTTTCTGAAAAGCCCGTTGCATGCACAGCCTTGCCTCAAGAAGCCTGGATAGGTGATGAAAGGGGCCATTTTTATTCCTTTCACGGACTGTGATTATTAGCATCATCTCCAAAGTCAGAGGCATAAGAAACACACGGACGGTTTGAGGAATATGTCTCTCACTCAATTTTGCCCTCATACTGTCATATATCTCCTTGCTCCCACACTCCCCAAAGACGCTTTTGACAGCACAGGGGGAAAGCGCAGCAATTAAAAGTGCTGGGGATTGTGACAAATCTTTCTGTTGCCATCTGAGCTTTCCTGCCAGTGGAGGTGACTGAGAGGCCTGTCACTGTCAACCCCGACTCTTCCGAAACTGCAAGTTAAGGCATTGGGATAAAATGCTTACAATAATATGAAGCTTTAACTAGCTTAACTGTGGCTCAGCCAGGAACATTTTAATTTGCTTTCAGAAGCTGCTCAGGTTTAACCTGCTCCTTGAACTCCAAACACTTGGTAATTCTTTTGTACATTCCTCTTGTTACATGGATTCAGTATTCAGATGGATTGTATAAGAGATACTCTTGAGGAGTCCACACTTAACTTTGCTCTGCATTTCTTGGCATTTCCCGGTCAGTGTCCAAGTGCTTTTGTTTGTTTTGGTTTGCCCCTTAGCTTTCCCCCAGGTAAGGCCACTCTTTAATGCAGAATCGGAACAAACAGCCTGACCCTACCTTGCAGGGTTGTTGTTGTGATTAAATTAGGGGGGATAACCATGTACTCCACTTTGAGCTCCTTTGAGATAAAGGTGGAATATAAGCACAATGAATAAATAAAAATAAAATAAGTAAAGTCGAAGTGGCTTGCACCTGGGGTACCTTGAATGATAGTCAGGGGTGCCGTGGGCAACACTGGCCTCTGTCCCTCTTTCCTTCCCTCCCTCTTCTGATTCCCTCTCGCGTCTCTGCCTCCCAAAGGCTTGCACAACTGATTGTTGCAGCAGCCCTGGCTACAAGCTTCCCAGGCGAATGGAGCCTCTGGCGCTGGCCAGGGGGTGCTTCCCTGGCCCCTGTGGGGCAATGTGAAGAAGCACCTCTTTTTGGGGAGGGGGCAGCTCAGAGACCAGGGGCGGCAGCGGCGGCTTCCCAGAGAAGTCCCAAGGAGAGGGGATAAGAGAGGAGGCTGAGGGAGCACACCACAAGGGAGAGTGCTTGGAAAGGACTGAGGGGGCTGTTGGCTCTGCAGGCAAAGGGTGACATAATTGGGCTCCTCAGCCCCACAGGGGTGCCACAGAAAGAATGTAGTTGGTCAAGGGAGCTGTGGACTCAAAAAGGATGAAAATTTCTGGGCTAAGACATTTAGAGGTTTATAATCAAAACCAGAATCACAGTTCATATCCTGAAAGCTACAGAACACCAACACAGGTACAATAGGCACAGACGGCATTTCTTCCTAGCACTCTTGCCAAGAGGCAAGACACTTCGTTCTGTAACCATTGCAGCTTCAGAGTGGTATTCACTGCTACCCCTACTCAGAGTCGACCCATTGATGTTAATGAACATGACTAGCTTAAGATAATTAATTTCAGTAGGTCTGCTCTGTACAGGACTAGCATTGAAGGTAAGCATAAAGGGGAGCCCAAGGTAGAGTTCATTACAGTCATCTAGATTGGCCTGGACAGTTCCCTTAATTAGAGTGTAGTGCTGATAACGCCAAGGTTGAGATTTCATACCCGTATGGGACAGCTGCATATTCTTGTGTAGCAGAGTGTTGGACTAGATCAGTGTTTCCCAAACTTGAGTCTTCAGCTGTTCTTGGATTACAACTCCCATCATCCCTAGCTAGCAGGACCAGCAGTCAGGTATGATGGGAGTTGTGGTCCAACAACAGCTGGAGACTCAAGTTTGGGAAACACTGGATTAGATGATCCTTCAGGGTCCCTTCCAACTTTATAATTCTGTGATTCTATTGCTGTGAGAGATGTGAGTTTGCAGTGAATAAAACAACTGAAGGGTCTTGAATCACTGTAAATATGCTTTGGCCTTGAGGGCATGACTGAAAGTTTCAAATAAAGTGAAATTAACAAGAGGGCCCCCCCTTTTATTTTACAATTCTTAAACATTGGTTATTTTTAACCTTGACGTATTTATTTGCATTTCACATGCAGATTATGTATGCATACTACTGTGGAAGATGTTTCCATTGACAGGCAGTGGATTCATGTACAAAATTTATCTTAAATAGCTGTTTGCTTCCCAAGGCTAGCAATCTGTCACTTTTCTGCAGGATGAAATTAACATCAACACATCGGTTGTGGGTTGTTGGCTTTTTTTTAAGCATAAGACACTGATGAATGATACTACTTAATCAGTTTACACACAGCTTGAGCGCTCTCTTGCTCTCTTCTTCTCTGCTGTAATGGATTTCTCCAAAATTTCATCTGTCACGTCTGTCCATGAAAAATACAGTCAAGCAGCTCCATCCTGTGGCGATGCATAAATACAGTCTTAGGTTTTGCCACGAAAGGACACTTTAAACTAAACCAATCTATTTATTGATAGAAGGAATAAAATACCTGTAACTGTGCTGTTTTGTTTTTCCTATTTAATGTTAGTGTCTTTAAAAAAATGTTAGTGTCTTTTAAAAGAAAAGCTTTTCTTGCAAGCTGCTTTTAAGCATCATTAGAGGAGTATGTTGTGGTTTTATTTACATCATAAATAAAGACTACCTCTGTCAAGTGCAGATGGTTACCTTGAGCAAGTAATCTCCACACCCACTAACTTCCATGAACAATGCATTTCCCCCCCCACACACATCAGCCCTATGGGGTCAGTTAGGCTGGCCTGTGTGGTATAGTGATTAGGGATGCTGCACTTAAGTGTCAGGTTCAAATCCCCACTCTTCTATGACAGCTCTTCTCTTTTCATGGAGGAGAGGGCTATCAGTGGCTACTAGCCGTGAAGGCTATGGCCTACCTCCACGGTTGGAGGCAGCAATGCTTCTGAATACCAGTTGCTGGAAGCCACAGGAGGGGAGAGGGCTCTTGTGCTCATGTTCTGTTGGCTGGTTTCCCATAGGCATCTGGTTGGCCACTTGAGAACGGGATGCTGGACTATTGGCCTTCTCCAGCAGGCTTTTCTGAAGGTTCTTAAGTTGAACTGGGTAACCTTGGACTAATCAGCATCTCTCCGCCTAACCTCTCTCACATAGTTTTTGTGAGGATAAATATGTTTGTGTGTATTTGAAGAATCTTTGTATATGAGTACTCTTTGGGTTTGGTCAGTCAACCAGCTACAAATCCACCTAACAGTTACCTCGTTCAACCCACATTTTACCAGCTTCCTCATGGGGGACTTTGTCAAATGCCTTACTGAAATCAAGATACACTATGTCCACAGCATTTCCCTGATCCACCAAGTTTGTAATTCCATCAAAAAATGAAATCAGATTGGTCTGGTGTGATTTATTTTTGAGAAACCCATGCTGGATCTTAGTAATCACAGCATCCTTTTCTAAATGCTCACAGACCAACTGTTAAATTATCTGTTCTAGGACCTTCCCTAGTATTGTTGTCAAGCTCACTGGTCGGTAGTTGTCTGGGTCTTCCTTTTTCATCTTTTTGAAGATGGAGACAACATTTGCCCACCTCCAGTCTGTAGTGACCTCACCTGTTCTCCAAGAATTCTCAAAGATAATAGACAAAGGCCGTGAAATGACACCCGGAAGCTCCTTTAGTACCCTTGGATGCAGCTCATCAGACCCTGGAGATTTGAATTCATTTAAAGTAGCTAGATGTTCCTTACTACCTCTTTTCCTATCTTGGGCTTCAGCTCTCTCCTTACATCATTTATTCTGTTATCACCAGGCTGGGCATCACTTTCCTTTTGGGTGAAGACAGAGGCGAAGTAGGTGTTGAGTAGTTCCGCCTTTTCTCTGTCACCCAATAGCATTTCTCCATGTTCTCCACGCAGCTCTTCAGCTCCCTGCCCATAGTCCCTTGCTATGTGTTGAAGGCTATGTGTGGCATCCTGGTTGCCTTGGAGGAAAGGTGGGTTTAAAACGTTCTACAAATAATGCAAGAGATGCAGGTGACCTAGGGTTGAAGAACACAGTTTTTCAGACTCTTCTTGAAGGTGTGGTTGGAATGTAAAGAAGCTGAGGGAACATTCTTTCACCTTTGGTGGACATGCCCAAGGGTCAAGGCTTACTGGGAAATGATATATAATGAACTCAAGAAGGTATTTAAAAGTACCTTTCCTAAGAAACCAGAGGCCTTTCTTTTGGGCATAGTTGGCCAATGGGTGCCAAAGAAAGATAGAACATTTTTTATGTATGCAACAACAGCAGCAAGAATACTTCTAGCCAAATACTGGAAGACACAAGATCTACCCACCGTGGAGGAATGGCAGACGCAAGTGATCGACTACATGGAGATGGCTGAAATGACTGGCAGAATCCGTGACCAGGGAGAAGAACTGATGGAACAGGACTGGAAAAAGTTTAAGGACTATCTACAAAAATACTGTAAAATCTTTGAGTGTTAATATGATGTGGGAAGTGAAGGCAACAGGGTTTGTGTGACTTTGGTTAAATGTGTATGAAAAGAAGAACGTTAAAAAAGGATAGGGGGTTATGAACAGAACATTATTATGTCATACTATATAAGATGAGGTATGGACTAAAATAATGGAAAATGGGGACATAATAATTAGAATATAAAATTAAGTATGGTTTAAACAAGGTTTTGAACTTGCTGAATTTGATTGGAACAAAGTGGAACACAAAAAAGGGGGATGTGAGGAGGTCAAGACAGAGGGGCATGGAACTCTATAAATTTAAGAAAGTGTGTATTTCTTTTTTCTTTTTTCTTATTTTCTTCTTTTTTCTGTCATATATTTTTGTTTTTTTTGATGTATTTGCTTTTTATATGAGCTTTATGTATGGAAACGATACATTTTGAAATGATGAATCTTTTGTTTTGTAAAACCTTAATAAATATTTATTTAAAAAAAAAAAAAGAAGGTGTGGTTGGTTTTCATATGCATTCCCAAATATATGAGCACGAACAGAATCCATAATAGCTTTGCAAGATATGTAAAGAGAAGCCGTAACCAAACCCTCTTTATTTCCTAGGATCTCCAGAGACTGCAGTTTCCCACTACCAGAAGGCCATTCAGCTTAGCCCCAATCATCATGTGGCCATGGTGAACCTCGGCAGGCTGTACCGCTCCTTGGGGCAGAACAAAGATGCTGAAACTTGGTACAAACGGTAAGGCAAGGCAGGATGGGGGAGTGCCACTTTATAGTGTCAAATTCCTTTCTTGGGGTTCAAGGCGTCTAATTGTAAGAAATCCCAGATATGTACAAAGGAAAATGTAAATGCCAATTTTATGAACAAATGATGTAAGCGATAACTTTGTAATGCACTTGGCTCATGCCATTTATTGCAACTGTAGTAATTTGGGTTATTTCCTGAAATGCAGAATAATGTAGTTGTTGCCATGGAAGTAAAGCCACAAGGAAGGCATCAATAGGTGAGGGAAGTAGAGATTATGATGACAGAAGGAGGGGCAGGGGGAAGACTGGATGAAATATCCTCCCTGCCCCCGATGGCAGAAAGCCTTGTTGTGAACCTTAGGAAGGGCTGTAGCTCAGTAGGAGAACATCTGCCTTGCATGCAGAAGGTCTCAAGCTCAATCCCAATGGTATAGACAATACTGAGCTAGGAGAACCAATTGTTTGACTCTGTATAAGGCAGCATTGTATATAACTGCTCATGTATTTGTTTTGGAGCCTAACAGCAGGCACATTTCAATCCGTGCTATTTGCTTCCTTGTTTCCACCGCTCCCCTCCTGGTTGCCAACATTTAGGGCACTGAAAGTAGCACGGAAGGCTGAAATATTGTCTCCTCTTGGAGCTCTGTATTATAACACAGGGAGATATGAAGACGCCTTAAAGGTGTACAGGGAAGCTGCAGCACTTCAACCATCCAACAAGGAGACTCGGCTGGCTCTGGTGAGTGTGTGTGTGTGTGTGTGTGTGTGTGTGTGTGTGTGGCAGAGGAGGGGGAGTTATATCATACTGACCACTGGAACCATAGCAAGGGCAACTGTCCTTCCATGTCAAAGGAACAGTTCCTCTACTCCTGACTCTGTGAAGGTCAGTGGATTTCAGCTTTGCAGTTGCTTCCGCTTGCAGTTAGGTCTGGGAGAGGAAGTGGACTGTTTGGATGTACCGCTAAACCATGGTTTTGCATTATGAGAATGAGCCATCCCCAAGCCTTGGGTTTGCACACTCCCACTTTTCTTCCAGCATGACTATGAAGAAGAGTTTGGAGACTCCTGCTTCTGTTTTCAGTTAAGCACAGCTTGCTGTGTCGTTCAAACCCCACAGACTGTCGCTAATAGTCACTATGGTTTGTTGAAACAAGGCAACTTCAAACTATAGCTTAAGAAGTTGGCTTGTTTCAACAAACCATAGTTAAAATTAACCACAGCTTATGGTTTGGATGTAATATTAAACTGTGGTCATTCTAAGAAAAAATGCAAGCTTCTGATTTCTTCCTTGCAGCCATGCTGGAAGAGGAATGTGGAAGGAGTATATGAGTCCAAGTTTCCCAAAGCTGATGTTGAGAAGTGATCTGACTATCAATGCCCGGGCAGCAGCTAGTCTAAACAACTGTAATGCTGGTACTTAGAGATCTTGACTGGCTGTCAGCTTGCTTCTGGGCTCAATTCAAAGTGCTGACATTAGCCTTATAAAGTTCTAAATGGGCTAAGACCAGAGCATTTGAAAAATGGCCTGCTCCCATATAAACCAGCCAATGGTTCAGATTATTATCATCCAGCTCTGGTGCCCACTCCCTGAGTTGAGGTGTGTGGCTTTCTCCATGGTAACATCTCATCCAGTGAGCTTCCAGTGTTGCAATGCTCACTCACTGAAAAGTCATCCCCCTTTTTCAAAAAAGATTTTTTAAAATTAAAGTAAACATTTATTCAAAAGTTGCAATGCAGCTTTGTCCGCTGCCATAATACCACAAAATGATCACTCCACTCCTCAATCCCACATCACTGTCACGTTGGCTTGCCAAATATCCTCAGTAGGAACCCAGCTACCAATCTGGTTGGCTGGACATTTTGAATAAATATATCCCCTCCACAGACACCCCTCTGTGGTGATGATAGCACTAAAATATCCTGTTCTTCTTCAGTAAAAGAGAAAAAGGGAGACAGATCATGTCAGAGGTATCGTTTTGGGAGATGCCTTTGATTACCGTATTTCTTGCACCATAACACTCACTTTTTTCCTCCTAGAAAGTAAGGGGAAATGTCTGTGCGTGTTATGGAGCGAATGCCTGCGGGGGGCGGGGGGGGATCTGCTGCAGTCATGAGCAGAGGATCCATGGTTCCCCTTCCTTCCCTCCTCCGTGGTTACAAAGCATGGATCTACATGGATCCTCAGGATTTTTGCATTGGGCTACTCCAAACTCACTGTCAGATCACATGTCTGTGGCCACAGCATGAACCACAAAAATCATATATCCACTATTTCGTTTAGAATATTTTTTTTCTTGTTTTCCTCCTCTAAAAACTATGTGCGTGTTATGGTCTGCTGCATGTTATAGAGCGAAAAATACGGTAGTTGCCATCGGTATGTGAGGCATTCTGATAGAATTGGAAAGTCATCCTATAAACTCCTGTGATGACACAGAGTGCTTGTAAATATGAGGTCCTCCAATCAGAACACCTTTTAGGGTTTGTTTGTTTTGGGTTTTTTTTGTAGGCTCAAGTTTTAGCAATGATGGGGCAAACGAAGGAAGCGGAACAAATGACCAATCATATTGTGACTGAGGAGGCAGAATGCCTGGAGTGCTACCGCCTTTTGTCAGCCATCTACAGCAAGCAAGAGAACTACAACAAGGTAGGAATGCTGCTCTGGTGGGAAATCTTCCAGTCAAAGCACTTGGTTAGGAGATCAGTCTTTGTCCACCCATCAGGTGGAGTTAGTCCTAAAATGATGGATAGCAATAACCCTTAAGCCAACCCAGACATCATGTGGCTTTGTGCATGTATTGTCATTGAGTGTTAAGATCTCAGCTTGGGTCTAAGAACCGTTTGCAGAAGAAATCTGCTGGAATGAGTTTTTCTCATCCCCTCCTTCCTTCAGCAATCTCAAGAAGCCTCTCCATATGTTCAGGAGACCATCCTCAACTCTGCCTAGTTTGATGTAATTCCACCCTCTCCCATCAACCTCCCATCAACCACCAATCTTACCCAGTAGGGTTCCCTGATTCTCCGAAGAGACTTTTCTGGAGAAGTAGAGGAGAGACTCCATTTTCCAACTTCCTTCAGCAAGTGGTACTGAGGATCCAACTGCTGGTGAAATGTTACTTTTCTTGCCAGAAAAAAATGGCACCAATTAGCTACACAAATTGCCTGATCAGTAGTGCAGCAAAGGGAAGGGTTGTATGTCCAAGAACAAAAATATTGGTGCTTTCAGTATGAAGTAGGGATGTTTTCCTCAGTGTTAAAAGGGGACAGGAACATCAAGGTACAGACTACTGACAAAATATTATGAAGTCTGCAAAAGCATTTTCACCCATGTTCACCTCTGACTTTGGATCTGTTCCACACATTGTGGAGAAGCAAAACCAAGTTTGTGACCGGCTGGACACTTGTCAGAAAACCACAGCCAGTTCTGGTTCTGTGATGAGAATACCTGTATGATACAAATGTGTCTCATTCACACATTACATGTGTTTATGTGTACACCTAAAAACATGTGTGAATCAGCACTTAAGAGTAAATATCAAAATATTATAGGAGTTCTGCTCAAATGACCCATATTTATCATTGTTTGTGTGTTTGTTCAGGCACTTGAAGCCATAGACAAAGCTCTACAGCTGAAACCAAAGGACCCCAAAGTCATATCAGAACTCTTTTTCACTAAAGGAAACCAGCTAAGAGAACAAAATCACCTGGACAAAGCTTTTGAGGTAAATATAATAATAATAATTAAAAACCACATGGCTGTCTTAACTCACCAGCCACCTGTTTTATTTAATGTAGCACACAGCTCTTCAGATTGGTTGGTATACATACAAGTGGGCCCCCACACAGCTGAGGATGATGAGGCAAATGGGGTGCCCCATGAAGAAGGCACTTTAGCAATCCTGTATCCCTGCTCCCCCAGTTGGGTGCCCTGAAACTGCTGCTCGATTTATGTGGCAAAGGGGTGAAGCCAGAGATGCAGGCAGACATCCTGTAAATCTGGTCTGTTTAAGATTCAGCACTGTGTGTCCTCATTGCTATGATCAAGCACGTGTTTTATTACCCAGTCTTCTGGAGGAATGTTGCTGACACTCCTTTCTAAAATCTCTGTGATTCATAATACTATCCTCCAATTCAGTGCAAGCATTATAACCTCCCGAAGTTCTAGTTTGCAATCTGTGCCCCTGCCTCCCCCACCTGCTCTCCCAAGAAATAGCTTTTCAGAGCCTTAACGGAATGGTACCATCCTATTGTAAGCACCTAAGACTGTGAAGCAGTTTTTGAAACCACTTGTAGCTCTGAGGAGATTTCAGAAAGGCATGTTAGTGACATTCCCTTACTGGCCTCTCTTGAGATTTCCACACTGTGGGCAGGACTGTTCCAACATTTGGGCTTTGTTTTGTTTTTCATGTTAATTTAGAGCTATAAAGTTGCTGTAGACTTCAACCCGGAACAAGCACAAGCCTGGATGAACATGGGAGGGATTGAGCATATCAAGGTAAGAAGATTTGCAAGCTCTGCCAATGGATGTGGTCCTTTGCTGAGGAACAAAGAAGGGAAGAAAGTGATTCAGAGATAACTAGGCAGGGTTAAGAAAGGAGTCAGAGGTCCATCAAATCACTCATTTTGGCATATATATTAGAATATTCTATTCAGAGTATACTTTGATGGTGTAAGGCTCAGAAGGGGTTGAGTAAAAAGGTGAAGGGACCGCTGACCGTTAGGTCCAGTCGTGACCAGTGACTCTGGGGTTGCGGCGCTCATCTCGCTTTATTGGCCGAGGGAGCTGGCATACAGCTTCCGGGTCATGTGGCCAGCATGACCAAGCCACTTCTAGCGAACCAGAGCAGCACACGGAAACGCCGTTTACCTTCCCGCCGGAGCGGTACCTATTTATCTACTTGCACTCTGACGTGCTTTCGAACTGCTAGGTTGGCAGGAGCTGGGACAGAGCAACAGGAGCTCACCCCATCACGGGGATTCGAGCCCATGACCTTCTGATCAGCAAGCCCTAGGCTCTGTGGTTTAACCCACAGCGCCGCCCACGTCCCCTAGGGGTTGAGTAAGTCCCTGCAAAAAGGATGTGGTGTGGAGGGGGGCAAGCCAGCAGTGGGGGACTTATCCCTATTCCAAACTCCTTTCAGTTTGGTCATAGGACCTAGAAACTCAACAGAAGTTAACCTGGCAAAAATGAATTATTTTAAAGGCTTGTATTCCATCTTCCGGGCTCAGGCTGGCTTGGTTGACAGTAGCACTGCTCCTGAAAGGTGTTTGGAATTGGGGGAAATTACACTTGCATAATTTACCCCAGCGTAAATTACACTGGCTTTCTATAGCGCAGATTCCTCTGCCCAACAACCACCTGAGACATAGGTCTGCGTAGTTCCTACTTTGTCAATCTGAACCAGGGACAAAGTTTGGTGTCCTGGCCACTAGGCTACACCCCTTCACTATTGCACAATTCCATTCTGGTTCTGCCAGCACATTTGTAGCTATTGGCGTGTGAGACTAGGACAGGGCTGTTAGGAATGGCATTTCAGCAACAGGAGCTTTGCAACGGGTGCTATGATTTCCTCCTTCCCCCTTTCCTTCTGCAGGGCAACTACATCATGGCACGTGGCTATTATAAGAAAGCTTTGCAGCTGGTTCCAAACAGCAAGCTTCTGAAAGAGAATCTGGCTAAACTGGATCGCTTGGAGAAACGGCTGCAGGAAGTTCAAGAGAGGGGATAAAAATGGGGGACAGCCAGTGGAGTGCAATGTCTCCTGGAGATGAGCAGAAACTGTGGAAGCCCCGAAGCCCACACAAGACAGAAGTGAACTGAAAGGACCTAGCGGGGAGGCAGTGGTGACCCAGACTAAGAAGGGTGCACATGGGAATCATGCTGGAGTCGCCAGAAAGCTATGGGGAGTCCTGTTGCTTCTCTCTGGATGAGCCGAAGGATGGGCGCAAAGCTCATCGTAATCCAGAATTATATTTGGGTTTGCCTCATGCTACTTTCCATTAGTGCTGACAGTAGGAAATGCTTATATAACGTCCATGTCTCTCACTTGTTAAAAATCATCATCATCATCAAGCACTGGGATGATTATGAGAAGTGAAACAGTGGCCTGATTCGGCAAGGAACGGAGGAGGCAGCCCCCACCATTCAGTCTTGATATAAAGAATATTTTACCATAGAGGCCTACCAAAGCCAGGCACCTGATTGGCCAAGAAGATAGTGGGCAGCAGCCAAAGAGGTAAAGAAATAGCAGCCCCCTTCTAGGCCCCAATAGGGATTTTGGTTGCATTTCCCGGAAAACAATTCTCCATCACCCAAAGAGGTGGGTGCAACTAGCTCTCAGCTGAATATTTCGATCATGAGGGCAGTTCCAGAAGAAGTCACTCATATGAAAAGTCTTTTTCATTGCCGTTTGTACTGAAGGTCTCACACAGTGTTAGAAGTTTAGTAGCTCTGCTTTTCTTCGATCCAAATAACAGGGTGGTTGCTGTTTTTGTAGAGAACGAAAGCGCCAGATGGGGGAAGGGAGGGAAACAGCTCTGGAAAACCCCTGTCATATGGCTTATTCCCATATCGATATTAGGGTCCCAAGTTGCGCTTGAACACATGCACACTGGGTGTCCCCCCCCCCAAATCATAGACCCTTGTTTTGCCTCAGAGGCTGACCTCAGGAGCAATCCTAGGTTTTCAGGACAGCTTGTAAGGTAGTGGCACAATAGGGAATATATGGGAAGCTGCCTTATACTGAGTCAGACCAGTATTGTCTACACTGACTGGCAGCAGCTCTCCATGGTTTCAGACAGGGGACATTCCCCGTCCTACCTGGAGATGGTGAGGGTTGAACCTGTCTGTGTGCAAAGCCAATGAACTGAATTTCCTCCAAAGGAGGAAGGAAGGCCTTAGAAGGTCCACTAAGCACACACCAGTGGCTCTTTGGATCTCAGCTGAAGACAGAGATGATGGGATCATTTTCCAATGGTCTTTGGACTTGATTTGTGCACGAGGCACAGGGGAGTGAGCGAAGAAAGGGATTTTGAGGCCTATTCTGCCCATCTCCATATGGAGATTCTCTTTCTCCCACTGAATAAAAAATGAGATAAAAGATAAATATGGTAGAGAAGAAGGAAGCTCACAGGGATTTGGTGTTTATTTTTGAGCGTTATTTATTTAACTTTTCTCTGCAGCATAAGTGATATCTTTCACTACTGGGAATGTAGCTAAACTTGTGGATGTTGCTCTTATTTTTATGAAGCCAGAGAAGGTAGCAACCACAGAGGGGGAATGTATGTGAATAGTTGTTAATATTTCTAGCCTATAAAGGGTGGCCGACATGGTGCTCTCCAGATTTTGCTGGACTGCAACTCCCATCGGGCCTACCCAGTATGGCCATTGTTCGGAGATGACAGGATTTGTAGTCCAATAGCATTTGAAGGGCACCACATTGGTGACCCCCTCTTCAGAGCATATTTCAGATGCCTCAGAGCTCTAAATATTCTTGTCTTCTCAACCCTTGTTTGCTCCATTGATTGAATAAAGTTAAATCCTACTAAAACGAGGATTCCGCATGCTCGATAAAGAGCTCAGACGTCGTGTGCATTGACGGGGTTCATGACGTCACGTAAAGAGGCTCTCCGTCAGCAAGACCTCTGCTATGCGAACAAGTCTGCAGCCGAGAAACAGGCAGCGAACGCTTTACTAAAACACAAAGCGCTGTAGTCCAACTTGTTCCTACCTCTTGCTAGACATTGGCCTCAACGAGGATTGTGTCTGTTTTGTTTTAGAGTTTCTGTCAAACGAATACTGATGACTGTTTACCAGTTAATAATTTAATCGCGATATGCATGTAACTACTTTCTGCGCCCTTTGTTTGGTAATTTACCACACTTTAAGGAATCTGGAGAATGGCAGATGCTCATCATTTGGCAGGGCAATACCTTCCCCCCACATATGCACTATTTGGTGGCTGCTGGTTGCCAGTACTTAATCACTGTTGTCTGCAAAAGGGCAGCTTAGGAAACTTTGGCAGAAATTGTTAAATGCCTCAAGGCATTCTAGAGTGGCAAAGGAAGTGGACCTCAATATCTTTATTGAAAAAAATATCATTACTCTGAGTGGCCTTAATAATTAGATAGTGTGCCCCAGTGGGTTGAGAGTTTGGAGGCCTGGGTTCAAGTCGCACTTCTGCTATGGACTTGGGCAAGTCATTGTGTGTTAGCTCCCATTCCCCATCTGTGAAATGTGTATAGCGCTTACTTAATACATGTGGTTGTTGTGACGGCAAATGCAGCAAGACACTTCACAAGTTAAGAATGCTGAAAAGAGTAGATATGATGGGGCATCAAGAGATGCAGAAATAGGTTTAAAGATTTACTGGTAAATGTCCTTTTGCTTGCTTAAATTCTTTGTACCACCCTGAGCTTTCAGGGTGGGGCAAAAATCTAGAGGGGTTTGGGGGTGGGAATAGTTTTCCAGCAGTTAATTTTTGGCCTCAAGGCAGCTGAAGTTGGTTAACTTTTATCTAAGGTCCATTTTATCACCTGCATTTCTTTTAGCATGCCTTTAAATGTTGTTGTTCTTGGCAAAGCGTGTAAGCCCAATGATTATAGATATTCCCAGTAAAACTATTGTGGGAGACACGATACAATCCAGCATGAAGTTCTGGATTGATATAACTCATTGGTAGATTGTGCAGCTGGGCTCTGATCCAACTTGTGCTGGACAGATTTCACATCCATCCGCATGAACTTTACTCCCATTGCTGCGATGCCTGGGGGAGACAGGAATACAATTTTTAAATGTGCTTGTATCAGTCATTTAAATTGATTGACAGCCATGGAGAAATATGGATTTACAATCACCTTCCAACCTTCCTGGGTTTTTTTTTATCACCTGTGAACTGATGCATTCTAGTTGACATGCATTTTTAATCCTCCGCCTACCTTTTTCTGTCTCTCTCGAATTAAACACATTTGGGATGCGCTTTTCACATTCTCATCTCTCCTCCCTGCACCAAAGCGCGGGAGAAGCATTGTCAGTTTCATCCATAAATATTTATTGCACTACCCCCACCTGTGTTCTACGGAGAAATTGATATTGGGGTGGGGGGGTGGGGAATGCTTATCAATCTCATGAATGCATATTTTCTTCACTGTCCCTGCCCTCTCTGCTTTCCAGTGAAACTGACATAATTGTGGACTTATTTTTCTCTAATGCCGGCCCTTTCTCCTGTCTCCAGGCTACTGCTGAAGAGAGGGGAAGTTTCTGATTTTCCTTTAGGAAAGCATATACAGTGGTACCTCGGGTTAAGTACTTAATTTGTTCTGAGGGTCCGTTCTTAATCTGAAAATGTTCTTAACCTGAAGCACCACTTTAGCTATTGGGGCCTCCTGCTGCCGCCGCGCTGCCAGAGCACAATTTCTGTTCTCATCCTGAAGCAAAGTTCTTAACCTGAAGCACTATTTCTGGGTTAGCGGAGTCTGTAACCTGAAGTGTATGTAACCTGAAGCGTATGTAACCCGAGGTGCCACTGTACGTACATGCAGCACACACTAATTACTTCAGTAAGGGAGAAGGAAAGAAAAACTGGCAAGGCAACTTTACAGTTTCACTGGAGCATGGGTGGTAGAAAGTATGGTAAAAAAAAAGTGGTATATGGAAAGCGACAAGAATTTGTGTATGATGATATCCCAGTCTAGTTGCAGGGCAATCTACATAGATTTGCAACTAGAGTAGCTGGTCGGGGAAGGGTTGCAGTGACATTTAAAAACCAGCGGAGCATAACTTTTGAAAGGTAAGATTTGCATTAGCTGGAGTGAGAGAAAAATCCAGAGTGAAAATTAAAATCTCTTTCCCCAGTGATAATTAAAATGCACTTGTGATTTTGGCATAAGGTGTGACTACAGCCCACTGAAAATAACGGAACACGTTGTGCCTAACTTATGATTTGCTCACTGCAGCTGGATCTGTACCATAGTCTTTGGAGACCTACAGTGCCACAAATGTATATTTCATTTTCAAGCATCCATACTCTACAGTGCAATCCTATCCATTTCTACTCTGTAGTTAGTCTCACTGAGCAGACCCAGGTGAGTGAGTATGGGATTGCAGCCCCTATAGCTTTCCCTGTAAGCCAATACTTCTTGATAATACTTAGAAACCTAATTGTAACATATCTGAGAACTGAAAGACAAGAAGAAATTAGATTTGTAAAACAAGATAAGCAGTGCTTTTTTTCCTGGGGGGACGCAGGGGGACACATACCCCTAAACATTTTGTGAATCTTCATACTTTTGTCCATTTACTGTATTTATTTCCCCCCCGATTTGAACTATAAAATGGTGATTTTCTTGAGTCAAAATGAGAGTACCCCTAAACATTTTTTAAGGGGAAAAAAAAGCACTGAATATAAGTATCATTATTTATCATTCTACGTATCAGCTGCATAGATCCAGAAAGTACACATTGCGTTTATTTTTATAACTTAAGGAAAACACATTGTTTTTTTAAGGAATGGCATCCTGAAAATCTGTCTCCTTGATCTGAGATAACACAAGTTTTTTTGTTTTTGTTTTGCTAGTTTAATGATAATGATTAAGTAAAGCTTTCCTGTCTTAGTATGGTTACCACTTTCTAATTCATCCAGTTACCTTTGCCAGGTGTTGACACTGGGGACTTAGGGTTGTATTTGGTTACGTAACTGTGCAAGTGGAACGACTTCTGCTTGTGCAATGCTACTTTCTCCTTTCCCTGGCACCCTCCCCCAAGTATGCTCTGGGGGTTACCCCACCCCTCCAGAGTAGATTTGGGGAATGGCACAGGGTGTGCACAGAGAAGGAGAGGAAGAAAAGTTCCGTAAGTGGAATCATTCAACTCACACAATTATTGAGTTTAATATCACCCTGAATCTCAAAGGGAGGCAGAGAGGGCTGATGAAGGGAAGGCTTTAGATTTGGTCAAATTTGTATATTTAATCAGAAACCATCCAAAATTCATTGTGGCTGCAGAAAAGATAGCAGTCCCTCTGTACATTAGACCTGAAATAGTATTAAAGGATTGTAGTCCATGAACTTTTACTCAGAGGTAGATGCATTGAAATCATGGTTATTACTAACTTAGCCCCGTTAATTTCAGTGGATCTACTCTAGAGTAACAATTGAATACAACCCAAGGATGCCCATCAGAGCCGTCATATGAGTTAGTCTTAACTAAAAGGCATCCATGTCACAATCTTTTCCTGTCAGCCTTTCTGTCTTCACTTTTACATGTTTTGGCTTGCAAGTCTGATGGCGAAAATTACTTTTAATCCAGCTTGCTCACAGCTGTTTTTCCCAGGGGTTAAAACCAACCCCTCCTAAAACAAAGCAAGCCACTTTCAAGCCGTGTACATTCCTCAATATGTTAAGATTTTGCAGTCAATAAGCAGAAGTGGATGCTGTCTTCTTCCATGCCCCCCAACCCAGAATAACCTTCCTTTTGCATCTGCTACCCAGCCACAATTATGGCATGGGCCAGCTACTCACTTTAACCTACCTCTCAGGGTTTTTGTTAGGATAAAATCGGGAGGAGGACAAAATCGGGAGAACTATGTATGCCACCTCGAGCTCCTTGGAGGAAGGCAGGATATAAATGCAATATATATAAAATAGTCAATGCAGTTGACATGTTTTGGAAAGGCAGCTGGGATCAGACAAGCTGTAGTATTTCTGGAGAAAAGAGATGAACACTCTTTAGGATTATACTTCTTGTTCTGCTGCACCTTTCCTGCAGTAACAGTTTATAGGCTTAAAACCTCATGCCAACTAATGCAGCAATTCATTTAATTGTGTATTGTCTCCCAATGCCATGACTGCAGTTTTACCAAACTCTATATACACAAGAGAATCACGTGTGTTAATTTTTTAATAACAGGAATGGTTCCATTGATGGTCTGATTCGGGCCCCTTTGCTAGGTGAATCAGGAAAGTCTTGGTGAAAGGCTCACTTTTAAATAAGGATTCATATTTGTCTAATTACATTACAATGGATTTCTCTCCCACTTCTGCTGAACTAATAGAGCAGGTTAATTGGTAATAAAATTGATCTTGTTCTCATAGATACAAGGCAGCTCTTCCTCTCTGTTTTTTTCTCATAGCTCACCGACGTAATGCAGCTATAAATATTCTGGCTCCTTTCCTGCTACTGCCATATACTTAGCCTGCACAGCATGTATTATGGACACCTTTTTTGCATTGCAGATAATAATAATGTTGCTTGGCAGTTTTCTTCTTATATTGCTTAAGTACTGTTTTCAAAGCAGACCTGTACAGACAGATGCTGGCCAAATCCAAAAGGAAGGGATGGCTCTGAGGGAATAGGATAAAATTTCAGGGTATGGAGATTATATATATTTCAATATCATATCAAGTGGCAAAGTCATTGAAAAGGGAGCTCCTGCTTCTCTATGTCACTGTGAAGACTAGGATTATATTTTATTTAAAAAGGAAATCAAGCTATTGAGGGGGAAATTCTATTGCTCCAGTCTACAAACAGCATACGCACAGGTCCTGCTATCCGAACGCAATGTGCTCTCAGGAAAACATTTGTTAGGTGAGCATAACGAGTTGACAATTTCCATTGATTCCTATGGGGAAATTTCTAATGTGTTCCCAACCATGGAATTATGGCCATAAAATGATGTGAAAACCCTCTGAAACCTTGCAAAAAGCTAACAAGGAAGGGCAAAATGCTCTCTTATTCATTTGATCCCTCCCCCTCTCTCATCATGGTTTCTGATGAAAAAACTGCCATGGACCAGCAAAACACAAAAAAATAAAGCTTCTTTAAGTCTGTTGATTTGTTTACACTACTACACGCAGGTCTGGCAGTTTGGAGTTCTGGTGTGTATAGCGAGGTTTGGGTACTAATTCCTTGTGTTTGGATAAGTGAATTTCTCTATAATGGGCGTTTGAATCGCAGGACCTCTGTGTACTCCCCCCCCCTTGTTCTTAGTTCATTTTCCTGAGGTCTTCAAAGTGCTGCATTCATGTAGCCCAGAGATAGAAAACCTGAGGCTCTCCAGATGTTGTTGGACTACAACTCTCATCGCACTCAACCAGCATGGTGCAGCAACATCTAGAGCAGTACAGCATGATTTGGTGTGCCAGATGTGTGTGCCTGTGTAGCGATGGTTCTCTCTGTAGTCTTCAAACTGCTGTCTTTAGGGACTCTTAGGGTTCCTCTGAAGCACATGCATGTTTCCTTGAACAGAAGATCAACAATAGGGAGGGGAATCCCCCTGAAAAGCAGATTTCTCATGCCTATTAATCCTGCTTTGCAGAACACCGGGAAGTGCTAGGAATTTCTAGGTCTTTCTCCTAAGTGGCTATGGCAACAAAAGATTTGACAGTAAGCTCTAGGGCCTGCTGAGAGATGGAATACATGTGTTTTTCCCCCTATATAGAAGGTCCCAGGATCTATCTGTGGCATCTTGAATTTAAAATGTCAGTACTGCACCAGGTACAGGGTAGGGGTGAAAAATGTCTTAATTTTATGGACACCATTAATACGAACATAAGAAACTGTCTTCAGACCATTGTTCCATCTAGCCCAGTATGTCTGTTCTGATGGACAGCAGCTGCCTGGGGGTCTCATGTAGGGATGGAGGAATCTATTAATTTCTGTTCTTTGGTCTTCTTATTTGTCAAATCTTGAATTTAGTTCTTCACTTTCTGCAGCAATTTCCTAATTTCATTTTAAAAAAAAGAATCCTCACAAAAATTATTTTAGTGTGTATCTCTCCTGATAAACACAAATTTGCATGCAGTTTTGACTAAAATACACATTTTTGCAAGCAATTTCTTATAATTTCTTATATACATTTTTGCAAGCAATTTCATTTCTGGTTTTTTTTACTTATATATTGATTTTTTTATGCACACTTTCCCCTAATACATGCATCTCTGTAAACATCATTCGTTTGGAGAACTGCATTGCATCACTTATGCGCAAGTTTAGAGAGATACCTGCATTTCAGCTCTCATAGCAACCTGGTCCTTTTTTTAAAACTAGAGGTGCCCAGGACTGAAATGGAGACCTTTTGCATGCAAGATGTGCCCTATCACAGAGCTAAAGTCTCCTACCAATAGGTGCCCATGACAACTGCAACAAGATGAACATGTGCCTAGTGCATCAGCACTTTCTTATGCTTTTGTTGGTGGGTGGGGCCTAGTTGTGGCAAAGGTATGGGCTGGAATTCAATGTAGTGCTAAGAAGATGGTTTGCATCAGCACAAGCATTTCTGCTTGCCTGAAGGAATGATCTCACATTTGGGGGTGCACTCATCTGAGGGTTCTCACGAACCTCCAGAGCAGATTCAGGGGAGATGCATGGGTGGGAATGTTCTATTGCGCTTCTGGGAGTCCTTTCACTCCTGGAATGGGGTAGTTGAATCCGTCCCTTAGCACTGAGTGGTATGAAAATCGCAAAATCAATTTGACAAGCAACCTTGGTGGGACTCAGAACAAACATAATGTTGTAGGCCATGTGAGTTTTCCTAACACCACCTCTGGGAAGCTATAAGTTGATTGATTCATTGATTCACAGCCTATAAGTTGATTGATTCATTTAAGAACCTGCCAAGGTCCTTCTGTATCTTGGTTCTTGTTTGCAGTCACACTGCACTTCGGCTTATTGCTCACCTGCTTTTTCATCTGTGAAAATTTAGTCCTAAAGGGCTTTTTGCCTTAAGGGGGATGTGCAATAGTTTTATCAAGTAAGCAGCCTGCTTCTATGTACACTTAATAACAAGCAGCAACAAGAAAACCTGCTTTGGCTTTTAATGGTGTTTGAAAAGTGTCACCATTGATGATGGTAATCTCTGAAAATATGTGCTGAACTTCCTTGTGATGTTTATATGAATTTGTTTGAAAATTATTTTTTTCTGAAAAGTCTCTGGGTCACTGCTGTGGCTTCTATGAAAATATAGAAATCTCTCTGCTGAAACTGGATGCCGTTAATCTACTTCAACAAGCAGAAGTTAATTTTGCATAGCTGTGGTGTTTCTCTGTCTTTTGTCTCCATCACTTTTGCCTTTCTGAACTATCAGTTGTTTTTGTTCCATCAATTAAATGCACAATTTAGCAGTGGGATGTATGTCAGTGATAACAGGATTTTGAAAGGGCCTTTATTTTCATTGTCAAATTATGAATTTTGCCTACAGAGGTTATGATCAACGAAGTCTTTGAACAAAGCAAATGTATATAGATGTCTATTTTATATAAAAACAATATAAACGTGTCTGAGTTCCTTCTGCCAGACTGCTTTTCAATTAGCCTGGTGCAGTTGAATCTTTCATTGTGTGCTTTCATGTGTGTGATTGAGAGGGCTGCAGTGTATTTAAAGAAATCACCAAATAGAAGCAAACACAAAGATTCCAATGAAAAGGAAATATCTAAAAGTCGCCTTAACTCCTAGTAACTCACAGTGCAGAAAAGTTCTTTTTCATGGTCATTCTAAAGGGCCAGTGGAGCATATCTGGTGTATCTTCCATCAGAGAATTCCATTTACAAGAGGCTACCACAGAAAAAGCCCTGTTTCTCATACAGGCCAATCATCATGAACATATGCATTATGGGGAGTAGCACAAATGTAGCAATTCTTCACTATTAATGCAGCATACCAGCTTTCCCCAACCTGATGCTCTGGACTACAGTTCCCATCATCCCCCACCATTAGATATGCTGCCTGGGGTAGATGGGAGTTGGGAGCCAGCTAGTACGTACACCTACTTAAGGGTACAAGATGCCCTGCACAGAGAATACCCAGAAATCCATATTACCAGAAGTTGCAGGGCTTCAGCGAAAATGTCATTCTATAATGAAAAAGTTGGGGCTTTGCATTTCATGGTGTCCATTTAATTCTGCAACTTTGGGGCAACAGTAACAGAGAAAACAGAGAAAATGACCCCATGTGAGTGGAAGTAATTATTTAAATAACAGTGGGGCATGGCAGTGATTGAAAGGACCTTACCTTAGCCTCCCCAAACTGAGAACTTGAGAACTATTGAAAACCTCATATTTCTTACAGAACCGAATCCTATTGCTACAAGTTGTCTGCCAGTTTTCTACACATGCAGCTCATTTTACACTAATTTTCCACGTGTCTCCATGAACACATTTGCACGGGGGAAGTTCAATATGAACCAATCTGAGTGTGGTGGATCTTTAGCTCATCAGCAGGACCAGAGAAGGGGTAAACCAGCTGCAACCACTCTGGGAACCCATTTGGGTGCACTAAACCATGATTTGGCCAGGATTGCATAGTGGTCATCAGTGGCTTCCATTTGGAAAGGGCAAAACACCCACTTTGGGGAGCCAGCCAAGTGTATCACCCTTGTTAACTTGGTGACTTTCAACTTGCCAACGAAACTTAATTTTCTCCTTCCTTCTCCATCCATTTCCCGAAGTTTCTTGGGAAGAAGGGTTGATTGTTAAACCACTCTGGGAACGGTAGCTCTGTGAGGGGAATAGGGGTGACAACTCTCAGGCCCCTTAGCAGACTACATTTCCCAGGATTCTTTGGGGAGGAAGTCATGTATAAAGTGATAAGAATGATACTGCTTTAAACATATGTTTATCCAAGTGTATATATCAGTGAAAAACTCATCTGAAATACATTAAATTGGTGGAAATAGCTTGCAGAAACGTATGTATCGGGCAAAATTGCATTAAAATGTGTATATTAGGAGAAATATGCATTAAAATGCATATTTGTAAACGGATGCGGAAGTGTGGAGAACTGAAGACTGAGAAAATGAGAAACTGAAAGAAAGTTGACAGATCTATCCATCCCTTGCCCCAACTCACCAGTTGAAGACGAGTACCTTATACCATCTTATTTTTATTCATCACGGTCCTAATATATAATGATCTCTCTCATACTGTCTTCTGCCTTCAAGAGCAAATACATCTCCAAATACTTCTATTAATATTTATTAATTGGCTATGAATATTTATTCTTAACTTCTTATAGACTCATTTGTAGTCCCAGGGCACACAGCCCTGCAAGGAAATCTACTCAGTTGTAAAAATAAAAGTTTTTTTGTTTAACGCATTAGCAATGCAGGTCACTAAGCAATTGAGCTAGAATTAGATTACTTTTGCCGCCTTGTGGTTTTTTGGAAGGGGGGAACAATCAGGTCGATAGGATTGTGCTTTGAATTAGTAAAGAGACTGTAGAATAGAAGTCAACTGTGCCTCCCAGATTTCAGGTTTGCCGCTAATTGGAATATGTACATGTCCAGGCTTGCCTCGTTGGCAAAGCTTCTTTAGCAAATAAGTGGTGACACTTCATTGTGCCTTGGTTTGGACCATTCTTATAATTTGAAATTATCTGGATGAGACCTGAGATATTGTATACGCAAAGCACACGTTGGGGGACACAAAGAGTTGGATGGACAAATCCATCAACTTCAGCTCCTCTTCATTTTCCTTTCTTTTTCAGTCTTAAATTCAGTTATTCCACATCCTCATGGAAATTTGCCATTGTTTTGGTGTGAATTTCTCCTAACACACATTTTTGTATGCTGTTTTGACTAATGTGCACAATTTGCGAACGCTTCCCCAATGGATCCAAACTACAAGAAAGAAGATTCCACCTAAACATTAGGAAGAACTTCCTGACACTAAGAGCTGTTCGACAGTGGAATTTGCTGCCAAGGAGTGTGGTGGAGTCTCCTTCTTTGGAGGTCTTTAAGCAGAGGCTTGACAACCATATGTCAGGAGTGCTCTGATGGTGTTTCCTGCTTGGCAGGGGGTTGGACTCGATGGCCCTTGTGGTCTCTTCCAACTCTTTGATTCTATGATATAGTTCACCCTGAATGTTATTTTCACTAACAAATGCATCTTTTGTTTTGGTTCAACCATTTGTTCAAGACGTGCTAATTAGATAGTTTCCCATTAAAATGCAAACAAAATTGGATTTCTCTCTGAACCCTAAACACACAACTTGTGACTTGGATGTGACCCTCCTGACCCAATGACTAACACTCCTCTCCCTTAGAGCACACATTTTGCTATAGCAATCTACTCTGTCTACAAGCAGCATTTGAAAAAGGGAGTAAGAACATAAGATGAGGCTGCTAGATGGGGCCACTGGCCCATCTAATCCAAAATCCTAGTCTCACAGTGGCCAATCAAGATGCCTGTCAGAATCCTGCTGCATTACCATCGCTTTACACACACAAGTTGGAGTTGTAATTTGTGACTTTGGGAAATAATGCTGAAGAATAAACTTCCCAGGCATAGCATGCAAATTCTCACCTGTCCGCTTACTGTTTCATTGCTTTCTGGTCTAATGAGCACTAAAAGGGTGCGTGTATCTTAGATTCAATGTGATGGTTCTGTTGCTAAGCAGCTGTCTTTACTTTTAAAAATACTGTCAAAAGTTCTCCTGAGCGGATTTGGAAATGAACTGAGGACATATAACACCTACCTCAAGATGAACAGTGACTTTTATGAGCTAAATTCTTCTTCAGCTCAGAGAAGCATTCTGACCCATCTCTGTTGGCAAGGAGGGGCACCTCTGTGGACCTGGTGTTCCAGGAGTGGCATTGCTGGCACTTACCATGAAGGAGGAGGAGGAGGTGGTAGGGACACTAGGTTTATAAGGGGACACTGGTGGACCAAGCTTCTGCTCTTGCACCTAAGCAGCCCTGACCTCCCTGCCACCACATCTCTCCCCACTGGCCACTCCTGCTGCTGACACTTCCCAGTACTGAAAGTTGTCACAACCTTCTGCACCCTTCCCTTTGTCAGTTGAGCGGGAGCAGCAACAAAGGGGACAACCAGCTACAGGAGGAGTTTCCCTCCTCTCTCCTCCCTGTCATGTTGGCTGACCATGTGCTAGGTTGTGAGGAACATGAGACATGCAGTTCTTCCATATGCGAGGGGGAAATTAATCTACTTTGCAGGTGGCCCATGTAGTGTCCTCTAGATCCCATGAAGTCACCTCCAACCCTTTCTGCAAAACACCGCATTTATTTATTGTCCTGTCTGGAAACCCAAAAGAAGAGAAGAAGTCATTTCCCTGCTTTCTCCTCCATTCAGGGACCAGCCACCTTCCAACTTAAAGAAGGCCTGTTAATGAGAGAAATTCTTCATTCCACGGAAATTAGGCTGAAACCGGGAACGCCCCAGGGCAAGTTCACAGAATTCCAAACCCCCATCCGCACCGTTGTCTTCTCAAAACTCCAAAACCAAAGCCTTTATCAGTTTGGTCCCCAGCCTTGCTTCAAGATAATGGGGAATCCGCTTTAAGGAAGACTTCAGAGCTGACTCGGATGAGCTGCAACCCATTATGGAGACAGCCCTAGAGTAGTTCCACCTCCAGAATGCCAGACTGGAGCCTGTCCATTGGACTTTGTTTCTTTGACACCAAAGAGACTGCATGCCTTCATCTTTGAAGTCTGTCCTTGAGCTTTGGCGACTGCTTAGTCGTCTTCTGCCTGTTGGCATGAGTCGGTGTCTTCCGCGGTTGTGAAGATGTGGGCCGCAGCTGTTTTTGCTGCTGCTGCTGCCCTCTTCTCCTTTTGGTCAGCAGATCCCGCATTGCTTGCATCAACTGCTGCACTTTCCTATCCTGTACTCGGAAGAAGAGTTCCGCCAAGCTGGCAGTAGGTTGAAGGTACTCTTGGGGCTTGGGGATCTCCTCCTGTTGCGTGACAACAATGGGGCTTGTTGCAGTCGTCAGCAGAGTTGAGGTCCCAACCACATCCTCAGGCTTAGCTTTCTGCTGCTCCGTCGAGGTGATGACAGTGGGCTTGCTCGAGCTGGACTGGGGAGTCTTTTTCTGGGTAACAGAGGGCGTTGAGACAAACGGTTGGGGAGAAGTCGTGATTGTGGAGGACGTGGTAGCCAAGGGCGCTTTGGTGGTGG